>NC_067398.1:1605388-1905388 GCF_016432865.1 Antechinus flavipes
CTGCCCTAAAACTGGAGAGATTCTGACGGATGAGCCCAACCAGGGCGGGGCAGGAGGAGGCAATCGGAGCTCCGTGTCCCATTGTACATGGGGGCGGGATGGGGGGCAGCCAGGGGCCGTTCCCTGTGCCAGCAGGCGGGGGTGTTCCCTGATTCCCAGATCTCCGTCCCGATGCTTGACTGCCTGCTCTGTGAGAAGGACCCACTCTATGCCAGGCCTTGTGCTAAGCTCTTTCCAGTATTATCTCCCTGGAAGCTAGAATTATCCCCAGAAAACTGAGGCAAACAGTTGTGTGTGTGTGTGTGTGTGTGTGTGTGTGACTTGCTCAGGGTCATACAAAAATAACCCGGGAAGAAAAACAAAAATGCAAATAGTTCACATTCATTTCCCAGTGTTCTTTCTTTGGGTGTAGCTGCTTCTGTCCTTGATCCATTGAAACTGAATTAACTCTCTTTATCGAAGAGATCCCCTTCCATCAGATACATCCTCATACGGTATCGTTGTTGAAGTGTATAATGATCTCCTGGTTCTGCTCACTTCACTCAGCATCAGTTCGTGTAAGTCTCGCCAGTCCTCTCTGTATTCATCCTGCTGGTCCTTTCTTACAGAACAATAATATTCCATAACATTCATATACCACAATTTACCCAGCCATTCTCCCATTGATGGGCATCCATTCATTTTCCAATTTCTAGCCACTACAAACAGGGCTGCTACAAACATTTTGGCACATACAGGTCCCTTTCCCTTCTTTAGTATTTCTTTGGGGTATAAGCCCAATAGAAACACTGCTGGGTCAAAGGATATGCACAATTTGATAACTTTTTGGGCATAATTCCAGATTGCTCTCCAGAATGGTTGGACTGGTTCACAACTCCACCAACAATGCATTAGTGTCCCAGTTTTCCCGCATCCCCTCCAACATTCATCATTATTTTTTCCTGTCATCTTAGCCAATCTGACAGGTGTGTAGTGGTATCTCAGAGTTGTCTTAATTTGCATTTCTCTGATCAATAATGATTTGGAACACTCTTTCATGTGAGTGGTAATAGTTTCAATTTCTTCATCTGAGAACTGTCTGTTCATATCCTTTGACCATTTATCAATTGGAGAATGGCTTGATTTCTTACAAATTAGAGTCAATTCTCTATATATTTTGGAAATGAGGCCTTTGTCAGAACCTTTGATTGTAAAAATGTTTTCCCAGTTTGTTGCTTCCCTTCTAATCTTGTCTGCATCAGTTTTGTTTGTACAATTCGATATTATTAAAATTTTCTATTTTGTGATCAGTAATGGTCTCTAGTTCATCTTTGGTCACAAATTTCTTTCTCCTCCACAAGTCTGAGAGATAAACTATCCTATGTTCCTCTAATTTATTTATAATCTCGTTCTTTATGTCTAGGTCATAGACCCATTTTGATCTTATCTTGGTATATGGTGTTAAGTGTGGGTCCTTGCCTAATTTCTGCCATACTAATTTCCAGTTATCCCAGCAGTTTTTATCAAATAATGAATTCTTATCCCAAAAGTTAGGATCTTTGGGTTTGTCAAACACTAGATTGCTATTGTTGACTATTCTTTCTTGTGAACCTAAACTATTCCACTGATCAACTAATCTATTTCTTAGTCAATACTAAATGGTTTTTTGGTGACTGCTGCTTTATAATATAATTTTAGATCAGGTACAGCTAGGCCACTTTCATTTGATTTTTTTTTTCATTAATTCCCTTGAGATTCTCGACCTTTTGTTCTTCCATATGAATTTTGTTGTTATTTTTTCTAGATCATTAAAATATTTTCTTGGAAGTCTGATTGGTATAGCACTAAATAAATAGATTAGTTTAGGGAGTATTGTCATCTTTATTATATTCGCTCGGCCTATCCAAGAGCACTTAATATTTTTCCAATTATCTAAGTCTGACTTTATTTGTGTAGAAACTTTTTTGTAATTTTGCTCAAATAATTCCTGACTTTCCTTTGGTAGGTAGATTCTCAAATAGTTTATGCTGTCGACAATTATTTTGAGTGTAATTTCTCTTTGTATCTCTTGCTGTTGGATTTTGTTGTGATGTATAAAAATGCTGAGGATTTATGTGGGTTTATTTTGTATCCTGCTACTTTGCTAAAATTATGAATTATTTCTAATAGCTTTTTAGTAGAATCTCTGGGGTTTTCTAGGTATACCATCATATCATCTGCAAAGAGTGATAGTTTGGTTTCCTCATTGCCTACTCTAATTCCTTTAATCTCTTTCTCGACTCTTATTGCTGAGGCTAGTGTTTCTAATACAATATTGAATAATAATAGTGATAGTGGGCAACCTCCAGCAAGTGCTTCTAAGGAGGAGAGTGGCTTTGGTCAGCTTTTCCTGGGCCTGCCCCGGCCCAACTTAGATCCCCATCCTATCGGCTCCACAGTGGCCGGGGGCTAGGAGGAACCCCAGACCCAAGACGTGTGTGAGGACCTGGGAAAGAAGGCTCTTGCAGAAAGAATCAGCCCACAGGGCAGGGTCTGGGGTGAATGGGGGATAGCAGAGAGTCTCTGTAGTAACCAGCCTTGGCTCCCGGGCACCCCAGATCACCCCCACCCGGCCCTCGTGAGTTCGGGAGAAATACATGGCTAAGAATTTTCAGCTTCATGTCCATCTGGGTATGATGTTGGGACCGTTTCTGTGACATCAAAAAAGATGCAGCAACTAAGAGAGGGCGGGCGTAGCAGAGACCCCGAGATGGCTTTTTCATGCCCCTGAGAGCCCCCCCAAACTGCTCAGCCCCTGGGAGCTTGCCCTGCCCCCACAGAGGGAGGAGGTATGCTGGGATACTTTGGCCCTGCCCATCCACCATCCTTGACCATCCCTCTCCAGGGGACACAGCTGGGATATCCAGGTCTCAGCCTGTTCTTTGTCTTCCTGGCCTGGGGATGCTGGGGTCAAAACTTTCCAATCAAAGAGGGCCCAAGTCCTCCCCTTTCACTCCTCCCACCCATCACTGACCATTGGACTCCATCCCTGTCCCAGGCAAAGGCTCTGTGCTCTCCTCTAAGAGTCAGTCTTTTATGTGCTAGCCAGAAGCTCCAACCACCGGCCAATCAGTGAGTGTTTATTAGGGACCTACTGTGTGCCTAACCTTGTGCTGTGCTGGAGGGACAAAGAGAGGTGTAAGACAATCCCTGCCCTCAGCAACTCCATAGACTATAGCTTTGCACCAACAAGCTCCATGAAGATAAATAAAGATAATTGAGAGAGGATGGACCAGAATTCAGAGAGTCTGGGAGGTGGGGGGGGGACTTCCTGGAGAGGACAGAATTTGAGCCGCTACCTGGACTCCAAGGAGCCGGGCGTGGAGAGGGGAGGGTGAGTGCTTCAGACGCGGGTGAGAGCCCCCCAAAATGCCTGCGGCCAAGAGGAAGGAAAAGCAGCCCCAGAAAGACCCAGGTCAGGGAGGACTTTTGTGGTCATTCCCACAGGGGAGTCTATCCAGAACGGGGACACGGGTTGAGGGAAATTGGTCAGTGAGTGCTGACAGGGTGGGGCGGGGTCTGTGGGCAGGACCGCACACATGTGGGAGGGAAGATGCTCCGTTTTTGGAGGACGATGACATCACGGGATGACATCTAGACCCCCTTGGGAAGTGGATTTCTGCCAGGTTCAGGGTCACCCTCCGCCTTCTCTCCTCCAGTCTTTGCGGTTTCAGGAACGAGCCATTGGTTAAAGTCCCCGGGGATGGCCCCGGAGGCAGGGGACGAGTTTGACATCTCCATCGGCCCCAGCTTTCTGTGCCTGTTTTACTCGCCCTCATGGCCACTGGAGCACCGGCCCTTTCTGCCTGAGGAAGCTTCTCACACTTGTGCCCCCCAACTCAGCGCTGGGCTTGGGGCCCTCTGATGACCCTGAACCTGGTTAGCGGCCTCCAAGCCGGTGGTCCCCCGTGGGCTGCCGGCCGTGCTCCAGCTTCTCGGAGCCCAGGGGAGAGCCGGGTGCCGGGTGAAAGCCAGAGGTGGGAGAGGAGCCCGGTGAACCAGGGCCGCGAGCTGCCCTGGAACTCCCCAGTACCCCAGGGGCCTCTTGGGACTGCTCTGCCCCTTCCGGAGCAGTTATTCCGGCCTCCTGGAGAACAGCCCGCGCCGGCAGACACTTGTCTCTCTCTCTCCCATCCCTCCTCCCTGAGCTGTGACTCGATTTCTTCCTCTCTGTTCCGGCTTCACGAGGCTGAACCCCACGGCACATTTCTTTGACCGTTTCCCAGTCAGGGAAGCAGCCCAAACACAGCGGGCTCTGATACCTGTGATCCCTGACGGGAGCATCAACATCCCTGTGACAAGAGCCCCCTCAGGGCCCCTCGGGGCAGAGATGATGATGGTGGTGGGAAGGACGTTCGGGGGGGGGGGGTCCTGACACACAGAAAAGAAGAAATTCCCGCTGAGCGCCCGAGGTCTCTGACAATGTGCGCCCGCTCAGACTTTTACATTCGGGTTCGGTTTCTCATCACTTCATTTATAGGTTGAGAGAGATTTCACACTCAATGTCTAAAGCTTGAAAAAGCATCTCAGAGTTGGACGGCCAATCATAAACCTGATAGTCACTGTTTCTCTAGTGCTTTCTAGGTGCCAGGAACTTAGTGCTTACTGACAATTATCTTGTTTGATCCTCACAATAATTTAGAAAGGTAATTGCTATTATTATCCCCATTTTACAGATGAGGAAACGGAGGCATACAGGGTTAAGTGACTTGCCACACACCTAGTAAGTGTCTGAGGGCAGATTTGAATTCGGGTCTCTCGTGGCTTCAGGCCTGGCACTCTATCCACTGTGCCACCCAGCCAGCTGAATCGTATACATCAGTGCCCTCTGCAGCGTCCCACAAAGTGGTAGTCTTTGTTTTAATTCTTTCAGAATTCTCTGCCTACTGAGAAAGTCAATTCCACTTTGAGAAAGCTCTAATTGGTTTCTCTAGCATTGACCTTGAACTTGACCATTGATCCTGACGCTACTGTGGAGGGCCCCAAGCCTGTACATGATCCCCCTTCAAACCCCTCTTGTATTTCTTGGGTCTTTCCTGCCCCCCTGCACACAAGCCCGGTCCTCTCAGGCTGAACGTTTTTGGTGCATCGGTGCTCTCCTCCTCTCCCCAGTCTGCTTCTCATCCCCCTGGGGTGCCCAGGATATAACACGGTTCTCCCACTATGAAACGACCAGGGCGAGTGGAGAAGGAAAAGCAGCCCCAGCTCGTCAGTCTCGGACCCAGAGGGCTAAGCTAAAGAGGCCGTGTGTCCTGCAGGTGCCCTGACTCCTCTTTTGCCCTCCTCCAAATGAGTGTCCCCGTGTTGTCAGCCTAGTCTAAAATAACATCGTCCTTCGGCTTCATTCAAAAGCCCGAGATTCTCATTTCTGGCAAGTTCGGCAGAGTGGAGCCCTGCACAGGGCAGAATGGTTCTCAAAATGGCTGCGAGGGACCCCTGAGGCCATGAGCCACCCATTAGGCTTCCTGGGGGGGGCAGTTCTACTGCAATGTGTCTGCCCCCGGGAGGAGTCGTTCACTTTAGGGGTGAATGGGCAAAATTTCAGGGCTTCATGGACGAAGGGGAGCCTGGGGCAGGTAGAGAGTGTTCTGGTGCCACTTGGAGAAACTATGGACAGGTGGCCACAGTAGCATCTTTAACGGAACCGTGAATAATTCAGCCATTCTCTGAAACAATTGGAAAGAGGTGAAGAAAGTGACTAAAATAATCCCATGTTCTGGCTCAGAGATTCTATTGTTAGGCGCGCATCCCAAGGGAGTCAATAATGAAAAGAAACTCCCAAGATATCCCAAATATTTATGACAGCACATTTTATACCAGGAGAAAACCAGGGCATGAGAGAGAGAAATGGTTACACACACTGCGGATGGAATATAAAGGGTGCTGCTTTGCTGGAGTGACGCAAAGAGAGAAAGGTGGAGGGATTTACATAATGGATACAAAGAAAAGTAAGCAGAACCAGGGAAAAGCAGGAATAACTCCATTGGGGAAGTGGAAAGTGAAACAAAGGAATTAAAATGGAGTGTGGTGCAATTAGAAGGGCCAAGTTAAGACCAAAAAAGAAAATAAAACGGTGACCTAAGAGAGTCAGGGTGTGTGTGTGTGTGTGTGTGTGTGTCTTTAAAGCAGGATCAAAGCCAGAAATGTGCTTACCAATGGCTGGGACAATGGTAACTGGTGACAGAAAGGAGAATTGTGCATCTTAGATGGCTTTTGTTTTCTCTGGTCAGTGATCTCTGGTCTAGAAAGGATAGAGTGGAAACTTCTGAGATACCTCGTTGGGATCTGATGTTTTAGCCTTAGTTTCCCAGAATGAGGACAAGGGCCACACAAACCATATCCTTGGATTGGAAAGACTTGGAGGTGGTGAGTTCTGAAGCATCAGTGATCGGACAGGAGAGATGACAGCCTTGGAGAAGAGTCGTTGCCCCAGTTTTCACACACGCCCTCCTTTCACCCCTCACACACATGTGAAGAAAATAGAGTCTATAAACTATTGTCCAGGAAACTGGACATTGATTTCCTGCAGAATCCTGAGCATTCTATTAAAGGGATGTTTTGGATTCCTAGAGAAGAAATAATTAAGAGGCAAGATGGCGCCCCCAAGATCATGGCAGACTCATCTTGTTCATTTTGATGGTTATTTACATGGTCCATTTGGGCACTGATGGAGGTGTAGCCTGAGTACGTTTTAGCTAAGTGTTTAGCAAGACTTCCTATGCCTTTCCTGTGGAAAATACGAAGACATGGACTAGCCCACAGAATGGCACATTAGGAATCCCGATGCCCGGATCCATAGACGCCATGGGGAATTGGGCACAGATTTCGGGGGCCTCGTGAACTTGGATGACTGTATTATGTCTTTATTTTCACTAACCTTTCAACAGAGTTCAGCATCTCCTTTAATTATGAATGTAGACAAGGCTCATTATTTGCAGAAGATTCGAGATTCCCTGAACTGCTGCTAAAGGGGTCTATGACCCCAGAGCTGCTTGAATGGCTCTGTTAAGAGAGTAGTGGTTAATGTTTCAATCCCAGCCCCAAAGGAGCTCTTCAGCAGATAGATTGACCCTCTTCTGTTCCGTGTTTTCCCCCTTATCAATTATGTGCATAAAGGGATATGTGGCGGGTTTATCCCAGTTGCAGATGACATGAAGCTAGGAGGGCTGGTGAGAATATCGAACCTCAGTGAGAACAGAAAAGGATCTCGGCAGGTTGGGGCGCAGGGCTGCAGATAACGTGGCGATGATACTTAATAAGATGACATGCAAAATCAGACATTAAAAATCAAACCCACAGACACAAGCTGCAGGAGATGACTGCAAAGTCCATGGGAGCCGTTGTCTGATGGCCCAGAGCTGATGAGAGCCGTCCTGTGTCAGCACCGAGGAAGGGACAGTTCCCTTGGTGGATTTGATGGGCACCACATAGGAAGGAGCTTGATGGGGACCTCTCTGCTTCCGGTCCTCTGTCTTCCTCTCACTGAAACTCTGTCCAAGGTTCTCTGTGACCCCTTAACTGCCAGATCCATGACCTTTTCTCAGCCTTCATCTTTCTTGTGTATCCATGCCGACCACCCTCTTCTCCTTGGTTCATTTCTTCTTTTTAGGTTTTCAGAGCATCGATCTTTCCTGGTTCTCCTCCTACCAAATGCCCTTTTTTTCTCAGTCTCCTTTGCTGGCTCTTTATCCAGGTCTCGACTGTTAACCATAGGTGCTCCCCACAGCTCTGGCCTGGGCCCTCTCTTTTTCTCCCTCCATACTATGTCACTTGGTGACCCTGTCATCCCCAAGGATCCAGTGCATGTGGAGGTTGATGTCTAGCCATAAGCCTTCTGCTGACCTCCAACTTTCCTACTCCTCCTGCCAGTCAAGCCTCTCAAACTGGATGTCCAGCAGACTTCTTAAATTTAAGAAGTCCAAAGCTAAGCACATTCTCCTTCTCCCCAACCCTCCCTCCTTCCACACTTTTCTCTTACTGTCAAGGGCAGTGTCATCCTTCCAGTTCCTGAGGCTCACAGCCTAGGATGGTGGCCCCCCACTATCTCTCACCCTCCACATCCAAGTGGTTGCCAGGCCTGCTCTCTCGTCGGCAGCGGGTCCTCTCGTCGGCAGCGGGTCCTCTCGTCGGCAGCGGGTCCTCTCGTCGGCAGCGGGTCCTCTTGTCGGCAGCGGGTCCTCTCGTCGGCAGCGGGTCCTCTCGTCGGCAGCGGGTCCTCTCGTCGGCAGCGGGTCCTCTTGTCGGCAGCGGGTCCTCTTGTCGGCAGCGGGTCCTCTCCTCGGCAGCGGGTCCTCTCGTCGGCAGCGGGTCCTCTCGTCGGCAGCGGGTCCTCTCGTCGGCAGCGGGTCCTCTCCGCTGGCTCCCTGGGACATCCCTCATCCCTCTCACTGGGGCTGCCTGCTGTCTCTCTCCTCTCTGGTTCCTTCTTCATGAAGCCACCAACGTGGTTTTCCTAAAGTCTGGGTCCAACCTTGTCCTTCTCTTACTCAATAAAGTGAAGGGGCTTCTCTACTCTCCAGGGTCAAGTACAAAATCCTCCATTTGGCATCCAAAGTCCTTCCCACCCAGCCTTTCACACCTTGACATGGGCAGGACTTCAGGAGAGCCTTATGGGCATTGGGAGCATCAGGAAGTCTTGGGGATGGGGAAGGACACCAATAAGGTATCTGAGTCTTGGAAGACGTGGCTCCTGGAGGAGGCCCAAAGCAGAGGTTTGGGTGAAAGGTGGAAAAGCACACATTAGTCTGGTGGCCAAAGCCGTCCAAAAGGCAGTGGGAGGGAGGCAGCAGTCCCCCTCATTTGTCAGCTTTGCTTTGGGGCAGATTAGATGCCTGCAAGTACTCTGTCCTCTGAGCTTCCCATCCCTCCAGGAGGAGACACTCACTAAGCATCCTTTAGGTTTCAGGCCCGGTGCTGGATGCTGCCCTGCTATCAGGAGGATCCACTAATGGAGAGACAGACAGGGCATGGAGGCCCAAGGAGGGAAAGAGCCCCCGGTGCCCACTCGGTCTCCCTGCTCCCCGTCTGCCTCAACCCATCTGACGGACACGAGGCCCTCCGTTGTGTGGAGTACTGACAAGTGACATCTCCTCACTTGCCTAAGCCACCGCACTTTGTGCTGATGGGCGTGGCTAAGAGGTAGCCATGGATTCAAGCCACGGACAAAATCCACAAACCTTTCCTGTCCCTTCTGCCCACGGTGAGAGCCTTCTCGTCTGTGCTGCCCGCTTCCAAAAGAGGGACTGCTGCTGGCCCGGTTCTGGGAGTAAGATCCTGGCCGACGAACGGATGGTGAGGCTCTCTGGGCTGATGGATGCCCACACCGGGGCTGCCTCTAAGTCTCAGAGAGGGAGAGGGCAGAGCGGGTCTCCGCAGGCCCACAGGGATCCAGAAAATGTTTGCCCCCCAGGTTCTACTGTCTAAGCCGGAAGCCTGCCCTGAAGGCATCCTCCCCCGCACACGGAGGGGCCAGACTGCCTGGGCCCTGAGTGGGAGGCCCCCTGGGACCATAGGTTGTTTGGGGGTGAGCCTGGGGGGGGGAAGCCTCTTGAAGCTCAGAGAGCCATAAACAGGGCAAGGAGGGAAAGGCAGGGTGGGTCATGGAACAAGGCCGGATCTGGGGGCCAGGGGCTCGGCTTCCAATCCCAGCTCCACCCCTGATTTCCTGTGGAAGAAGGCATTTTGCTTCTGATGGGTCTGGGTTTCTAATCAGAGCTTGAGGGAGTTGCTCAAGATGGCCTCTGAAGCCCCTCATGCCCTTTAAGATCGCCATCTCTGAGTGTCTGGTTGGCAGCCCGGACCGACAATTTCCCTCGTGGGAACTCATCCAGGTTGCCCAGGGCCTGAGGGTTGCGGATGTCCCCTGCCTCTCAGCTCTCAGTCTGTCCCCACGCTGGGTTCCTCGCTTTTCCCTAAGTCTGCTCGTCCTTGGGACTCTGGTGACTTTGTCAGGGATATCTTTGATTTCTGCTCTCTTCCTCACTTCTCATGCTCACTGAAC
This sequence comes from Antechinus flavipes, assembly GCF_016432865.1. Taxonomy (NCBI): domain Eukaryota; kingdom Metazoa; phylum Chordata; class Mammalia; order Dasyuromorphia; family Dasyuridae; genus Antechinus; species Antechinus flavipes. The sequence continues at coordinate 1,615,407 of NC_067398.1, forward strand.
TCCGAGTCCTGCTGTGGCTGCCTGGTCTCCTGGGGGCTGACCTAGTCCAGGACCTTGTCACCGAGCAACCTCCTTCTTGCCTCTGCCTCCTAATGTCTCTTCTCACCTCCTTTCTGCCTCTCCTCCACATTTCTTCAGGGCGGCTCTTACCTTGGCGTTCCTCTGCTCACACGTCCTCAGTGGCTCCAACTTCTTCCCAAAGAACTTCAATCTTGCTTCTTTGCTTCAGGCCTGAAGCTTCCAGCACCGCCCATGGTTCTGGTGTCAGAGTCTTCTTTGATGTTAGGGCCTTTGGGTGTGGATTATCCGGGGCTGACACCCTAAGGGTATGACCAGGTTCATGTGCATCACCTTGCCCCTGGTCACATCCAGTCTTGGGACTGACCCTCCCTCACACTCACAGCTCAAGGCCAGAGATGGTCCCAACTAGGGAGAGCAGGTCACAAAGTGCTTCAGGTCCACCCTCTGCCTCGTTTATCCTTATAAGTGCCTCATTCTGCCAAACTTGGGACCTTTTGGTTTTACTTACGAGGAACCTGGTTTGTTCTAGATTTGAACAGTCCCTTCGAACTTTCATCCATTGTCATCTTCCACTGGAAGCAGGAGCGCTCACTTCTCCTTAGAAACTTTCATTGATGAGACACTCACTACCTTACAAGGCAATTAGTTCCCTTCCTCAAGTTGAGCTTCCTCTTTTACCTTAGTCAGTGAATTAGAGGATCCAGAGATCAGCTGTAGGAGGAGATTCTGGAAATCACTCTCATCTGAGTCTCCTCTAGGCTTGCACATAGTAAAATCTATCCATTTTTTTTTAAAAAATATGGGAGCTCTTGAAACAGAGACTATTTTAAAGCCAGCATAAGGCAGCACTTTTCAAATGTCAGTGGAGGCAACTGAGGAGAAGTGACAGGGATGGCATCATGGGGGTTAGTGTCTGAGATGGGATTTGAACTCAGGTCTCCATGACTGCGCTCGGCCATGGGACTCTCTCTTCAGTTTTCCTTCTGGGTATAAGTGCCCCCGGGTGCCTTCAGGATCGGGCTTTAGCCTCGTCAGCCTCCTTGGGGTTACCCTGGGATTCAAGGAGCCCTGCGCGGTGTCCTTGGCTGAGTCCCCAGAACATTGCCCCCTTTAAAGGGCCAGTTTGCAGGGGGCTCGGAGCCTCGGCCTCTGCTTTCAGGCCCACTCAAGCCCTCAGCTTTTCCCCTTCCCCTTTAGCAGTCGAAGCAGGCGCCTGCTTTATCAAGACATCATTTACTGTAAACACCGGTTACAACCTTATCAATCATAACGTGGGCCCCGCCGCCACAGGCAGCCTGAGGAGCGAGGCCGGGAAAGGCAGAGCCGGGCCGGCGGCGAGGGGGGCAGTGACCCGGAGCAGCGTCAGCGGGGATTGCCAAGCCATCGATCCGCCAGACGCGCACCCGGGGACAGACTCGTCACCTGGGCGACAGGCAGAGAGCGAGCTGCTTATCGCACTCATTAAGGAGACTGGATCCGAGAGGGAGCTCCGCCATCCACCCCGCTCAGTGCTGGGCCATTAGGAGAGCAGCCGGAACAAACCGGCCCCTGATAACCATCCAATCAATGTCCCCTGTCCATGAGGTAAGGGGGAGGAGAGGGCAGAGCAGAGCTTCTGGGGGAGCCAGTTTTAACTGCGGTGACACCGCAGAGTCAGGACTGAGCACAAAAAGTGCCCCCGAAGACGTCCAGGCTCCTGGATCCCAGCGCCGTGGCTGCGGCCCAGAGGCCGCGGGATCCGGCTCCCTGTGTTAACGCTGTGGGTGGGGCTCGGCCGCTGTCTAACGGGATGAGCTCAGCCCGCCCTTTGCTTCTCCGAGACTCAGTTTCTTCATATATAAAACTGAGATAACATCAGCTGCTTCACTGATCAGTTGGAAGGAATAATGAGCACACTTTGGATGCCTCACAATGAGAGTAAATGGAAGTGATTATTGTTGTTACGATTATTTCGATGATTTTACTGTAGACGAGGAGGCTTTTCTTGGTCCTGTGACCTCATAGGGGAAGAGCTGAGATCCAATCCTGGCTCCTTGACTCCCCAGGGCCGTGTTCTTTTCATTCTATCAGGGAGTGATATTCACTCAGGGAAACAGGGTAAACTCCACATCCGACAAAGACCAGAAATCCTGGCTCCGGCTCCTGCTCTGCTGTCCCCTGGATCTACGCTGACACAGCCACAAATGGGTGGGAGTGGCCACATGTGCAGCACTGTCCAGCCCAGGCTCGCCAATATGGGCCTGGGGAGTCTGGATCACCGTACTGGCTGAGCCGGGTGACCGCCATTCCCCAACGGCTCCCCTTTGTTCCCACGGCAAAGACGTCCTTCTGCAGATGGAAGCTGCCTTTCACCTGCCTCACCAGAGGCACACTTTGGGGAGCTCAGGGTGGGAGCCCAGAGTTGGAGGCCATGCTTTCTGCTGGTGCGTGCTGCTCACCCAAATGGGGACCCCAGATCCTGGGAAGGAGGGTTTTTACAGGCCCCTCCTCTGCTGCTCACCCAAACAAGAACCTGGGATCCTGGGAAGGAGGGTTTTTACAGGCCCCTCCTCTGAATGTTGATTCTCCCTCCCCCAGAACTTGTATAAGTGACGCTTCCCGGTGGGGAGCTCTCCTCCCAAGGTTAGATGCCCCCCACTTCATCCTGCTGGCTTTGCCTGGGTCCCACCAGAGGCCCCGCCTGGTAGCGTCTGCCTGGCGAGGCTCCCCGGTCCGCTCCTTCTGCGGAGGAAGGCTTTCCAGCCCCCTCTCCCGGGCTGGGGAGGTGGCTCCTCTGACTTGGAGATCAAAGCTGCTCCCCCCAGCCCTTGCCCAAGTGTACACATGGAGCTCAGTGTGGTGTTTGCTTCTTCCTGGCACCATCCTGTGTTTTCTTCCAGGGCCCTGCCAATTATTACTGTATATTAATTTTGATTAGACAGGAGACAGCTCTGTGAGTCTTGACTTCCTGCCAGTACAATCAAGTGTGAGCCATGGGAATGAAAGGCAAATGTTACTTTCAAATCCTCAGTGAGGAAAACGCTACTTATCCCTGATTTTAAAAAAGTGCATTTTGTTTTAGGGAGAGGACTAATGACATCTTTGTTAGTGGAGCCAAGCGTTCCAGGGGCGCCGGCAGCGCGGACCCTTCCTGATCGCGGCTCCAGCTCTCGCCTCGTTTCTGCATGTTCCACCTTCACTAACGTTAGAGCCGAGGCTCGGTCCGTGGGAACGAGGGGAGCCGAGCCAGGAGGACTCTGGGAGGTCCGGGCGTTTCCAGAACCATAAGCATGATACCAAGGGTGATGCGGTCTGAGAGACCTGGCAACAGAGGCGGAGGAGGAGCCCAGTGTCTCACGGGAGCCTTAAGGTCTCCAGCGTGGCCGGGTCCCTCTCCTCTGGAGGGACGCTTGGCCAGATGTCCTCACCAATAACTTGCGATTCTCCTCTGAGACAAAGAGCCCTCCCACAGCCCGTCCCCTCACCCTGTAAATGTCGCCGGCTGCTGGGGAGGTCAAACCCCGGACTTGGCCCCAGTCGGGACCCTTTGCTCCTCTGAGAGAGAGAAGAGAGAGCTTCGGGGAACGGTCACCCCACGGGCTCAGCCTGAGACTTGCCTCCGAGGCAGCCATCCCTTCAAGGAAGGGAAAGTGACCACAACTCTAAGGGTTCCAATGACGCAATAGCGATATTCACCAGCTGCGGAACTGACTCAAACCGAGAAAGTGTCCTGCGGCGAGGAGTCGTCACAAGGAGGCTGGCACGTGTCTAGTCAACACTGAAGTACGAAACTAATTTCTCATATTAAGTAGCAACTGACAAATGTTTCCGTTGTTTATCCAGGTTCCGGCATCACCCCGGGGCTTCCCAGGGACATCACCGCCTGCGGTCCCAGCATAAGGACAATTCAGTTACACGTGTGCTTAGATGTGCACACGCGTACAAGCAGATCTCTTATTTCTCTCCCTGCTTGTGCAATTGAATTACATTGATACTGTAACTGTGAGAAATGTTGGGTCCTTGGGAAGACTTAGGGTGATGCTGGAACAAGGGAATGGATGGAGAGTGTGAAAACATCTCTCAGTTTTGACCAATAGAACAAATGAACCCATTACTATAGAATAGAAATACACTTTTGTTTAATATATACACATATGTACACATACAGGGTGTTTCAAAATTCTTTTTTTTAATGGTAATCCTCAATTAACTTGTTTAAAATAGCTTTTTATTTACAAGTTATATGCATGGGTAATTTTACAGCACTGACAATTGCCCAACCTTTTGTTCCATTTTTTCCCCTCCTCCCCCCCTCAAAATTCTAAAAGCAGCTCTTAGAGATGGAAATTTCACTAAGACTTTTGAGACACTATGTATTTATACACATGTACGCATGTGAAGGTTTCCCAAAGACTTGAGGACCCTTTTCCAGCTCCCGCTTGGAAAGGGGGTGGTAGTGAGCTGAGGAAGCTCCTGCATTCTCACCCCATAGACCCTCAACTTTGCCCTGGCTTTGGTGCAATGTCCAAAACTGCTCAGTCAATTCCAAAAGTCTCTGTTGTTGCTTTCCTTGCGAGATGTCTACACTATTCTTTTATCCACCTGTCCGCAGTCACAGGCTGTGCCTTTGGATTTTCCCTTCAGAATGCCATTTGGTATGAGCCGTGTCTCAAAGTTGTCATGGACGGGGCCCCTCAGGACAGAGCAGGCTACCATGGCATGACCCTGCCCAAGACCTAGTAAAACTTACAGGGCACGCTCAAGAAAGGGCTTTCCTTTGTTCAGATTTACTCTATCTCGAAGGGTGGGGTGGGTCAGGCAGAGTTATAGCATGATTCTTTTCATATATGATTTGAAGCAGATGGTCTCCAAGATTCCTCACAATCTAAAAATTTGGTGATTTCGGAGTCATGCTGATCACGGCTGGAAGCTGATGGCTGACAAAAAGCAATGACTAAGATGCAACAGCCAAGAGCATTGCCTACCTGTTTGTGTGGCTCCTTGTTTTTCTTCTGATCAGGAAAGCCAATTTGAAACACAAAAGGCAGAGCAGAATGTGGCTCATTGAGTACAGAGGCAACACAACACAGTGATCCACTCTTAATTAATTTGTAAAATGTTTATTTTTATCTCTAGATTTTTTTCCCTTCCTTTTCCTCCCTTCCTTACCTGAATGGTTGGAGCTGGGAGGGAGCAAGGGAGGCAAAAAAAAAAGTAAGAAGGAAGAAATTTGATAACCTTTACACATATGAAGTCAAACAAAACATATTTTTACATTAGCCACCTTGAAAAAAAAGAATAAAAATAAAGCAAAAACAACATACTATACAATCTGTCCTCAGAACTCAGGAGAACTCTTCAGCTCTCTCTCTGGAGATGGAGGCATTTTTATTAGGAGCTGTTGGGATTTATTTGTGGATCAATTCATTGATCAGAGTAGCTAAGTCTCTCATAATTGACGATTACAAGAATATCACTGTTACTGTATACAATGTTCTCCTAATTCTACTCATGTCACTTTGCATTCATTTTACACACAAGTTTTCTCAGGTCTTTCTAAAACTATCCTCTTCTTCATTAAATTAGTTTCAGCTGAAATGCTTTCCATTTTTTTTTTTTTTGGTGAAATAGTGAATTCTTACCCCAACAGCATGGATTTGGGGTTGATTAAACATTAGATTATTTTGGTGATTTACTTCTATATACTGTGTATCTAATTAATTACATTGATCTACCACTCTATTTTTAAACCAGCACCAGGCTGTTCTAATGATTACTGCTTTGTAATATAGTAAGAAAGCTGGTACTCCTAAGCCACCTTCTTTTATTTTTTTCTTTCATTGATTCCCTTGACATTCTTGGACTGTTTTCCTTCAGATAAATTTGTTATTGCTTTATTCTAGCTCTATAAAATAATTCTTTGATAGCTTGATAAATATGGAACTGAATAAGTAAATTAATTCAGGTAAATTTGTTGTTTTTATCATATTGGCTCAGCCTCCTCACACTATTTCTTCAGTTGTTTAGGCCTGTTTTTGTGTAGAAAGAATTTTGTGATTGTGTTCATATGATTGTGTGCTTGGGCAAGTAGGCTCCCAAATATTTTATAATATTTGCAGTTATTTTTTAAAATGCAGTTTCTCTTTCTATCTCATCTTGCTGGGTTTTGTTGATAACATATAGAAATAGTGATTTAGAAATGGGTTAATTTTATATTCTGCATTTTTGCTAAAGTTGTTAATTGTTTCAATTAGTTTTGCAATTTGATTCTCTAGGGTTCTCTAAGTTCTCTCTCCACAGTATTATCTGAAAAAAAAAACCAATAGTTTTATTTCCTAATTGCTTATTCTTATTCCTTCATTTTTTTCTTGTCTTAGTTCCATAGTTAGAATTTCTAATACTATATGAAATAATAATAGCAATAATGGATATCTTTGCTTCACTCTTCAACTTATTAGAAAGACTTCTAGTTTATTACCATTACAGATAATGCTAGTTCGTGGATTTAGATATATAGTACTTATCATTAAAAATAAAACTCCATTTATTCTTGTTTCCAGTGTTTTGAATAAGAATTTGCTGTATTTTGTCAAAAGCTTTTTCTACATCTATTGACATAATCATATAATTTTTATTGTTTTTGCTATTGATATGTTCAATTATATTTAAAGTTTCCTACTGTTGAAACATCCCCGTATTCCTGTTATAAATCCAATTTGATCATAGTATGATTCTTATGATTTGTGTTGTAATCCTGCTAGTACTTTACTTAAAATTTTTGTATCACTATTCATTAGGAAAACTGATCTCCTTTCTCTCTGTTTACTCTTATTGATTTACATATCAAAAACAAATATGTCATAGAATTGACATATTTATATCATAGAAGGAATTTGGTAGGACTCTATCTCTACTTGTCCCCTCCCCCCAAAAAAATCTATTCTATATTGGAATTATTTGTTCTTTAAATGTCTGATAGAATTCACTGGTCCTTGAGATTTTTGTCATAAGGAGTCCATATATGGCTTGTTCATTTTCTTTTTCTAAAATAGGATTATTTAAGTATTTTATTTCTTTTTCTGTTAAGCTGGACAATTTATGTTTTGTAAATGTTCATCCATTTACTTTAGATCACCAGTTTTATTGGCATATGATTGGGCAAAATAGCTACTAATTATTGCACTAATTTCATTTTTATTGGTCATGCATCCATCATTTTCATTTTTAATACTGATAATTTGGTTTGCTTTTTTCTTTTTAAAATCAAATTGCCCTATCTTGTTATTTTGTGTTTTAATGTTTCCCCCCCCATAAAACCAGCTCCTAGTTTTATTTATTAGTTTTGTTGTTTTTTTTTGTTTTCAATTTTATTGATCTTCTGATTTTTCAGGATTACTATTTGAGTGTTTAATTGGAGATGTTAATTTTGTTCTCTTTCTAGTTTTTTCTTAGTTGCATGCTCAATTTATTTCATTTTATTTTTTTTCCTAAAGCTTTTTATTTTCAAAACATACACACAGATAATTTGACAACATTGACCCTTGCCTAGCCTTGTGTTTCAGATTTTCTCCTCCTTCTCCCCACCTTCTCCCCTAGTGGCAAGCAATTCAATATATGTTAAACATGTTAAATATATGTTAAATCTAATATGTATAAACATATTTATACAATTCTCTTGCTGCACAAGAGAAATCAGATCAAAAAAAGAAAAAAATGAGTAAGAAAACAAAATGCAAGTGAACTACAACAAAAAGAGTGAGAATATAATGTTGTGGTCCACATTCAGTTCCCATAGTCCTCTCTCTGGGTGCAGATGGCTCTCTTCATCACAAGATCATTGGTACTGGCCTCAATCATCTCATTGTTGGAGAGAGCTACGCCCATCAGAATTGATTGTTGTATAATACTGATGTTGCAATGTATAATGATCTCCTGGTTCTACTCATTTCACTTAGCATCAGTTCATGCCAGTCTCTCCAAGTCTCTTTGTATTCATCCTGCTGGTCATTTCTTACACAACAATAATATTCCATAACATTCATATACAACAATTTATTCAACCATTCTCCAACTGATGGACAGGCTCAATTTATTGATTCTCTCTCTCTCTCTGTCTGTCTCTGTCTCTCTCTCTTTCTCTCTCTCGCTTTTACTGATAGAAAACATTTAGAGATATAAAATTTCCCCTAAATACTGCGGCTACATTCCCCAAACTTTGGTATTTTGTTGTTTTTATATTTAACCTTTGTTTCTTAATGAAATTATTTGAGGCACTCATTCTTTAGGATTATTCTATTTAATTTCCAATTAATTTTTAATCTATGCTTCAAAGGCCATTCGTTGAATGTAATTTTTATTGCATTGTGACCCAAAGGGGTACATTTAATATTTCTACTTTTCTGTATTGGTTTTTGAGATTTTTAAGGTCCTAATATGTGGTAATTTTTTTTTTTAAGTTGCCATATACATATGAGAGAAAAGTATGCTCTTTTCTATTCTTATTCTATATTAAATAGAAGTCTATTATGTTTAACTCTTCTAAAATTCTATTCATCTCCTTAATTTCTTTCTTCTTTATTTATGACTACATATATGTAGGTCTGAGAAAACTATATTGTAGTCCACTAATAATGCAGTTTTGCTTGCTATTTCCTCCAGTAATTAATGTAATCTGTCATTCAAGAATTTGTAAAATTAGCAAAATGTAGTTTCCCTGATTATTTCTTTTAATTAAATCTGTTTTTGCCTTTTTCTTGCCTGAGATCATGATTGCTATTCCTGCCAATTTTATTTTTGCTGAAGCACAACAGATTTTGTTCTAGCCTTTTATTTTAATTCTGTGTATGCTTTTCTTTTTCAGGTATGTCTCTTATAAACAGCATAATGTTGGATGCTATTTCTCTTATCTTTCTTTTGTGGATGAACTTACCTTACTCACATTCATAGTTGTAATCACAAACTGCATATTTCTTTCCATCCTATTTTTTTTTATATTTTTCATTATTTTTACCTTTCCCCTCCCCCAAAGACTGTTTTGCTTCTTACCATTGTTTAACTTAAATTACTCCCCCTTATCATTATACCTTTTTTCTTTTTTTAATAATAGCTTTTTTCTTTTCAAAATATATACAAAGATGGTTTTCAACATTCACCCTTGCAAAACCTTATGTTCCAAATTTTCTCCTTCCCTTTCCCTCATCTCTCCCCTAAACAGAAAGTAATCCAATATATGTTAAATATGTATAATTATTCTATATTTATTTCCATATTTATCATACGGCACAAGAAAGATTAAATCAAAAAAGGAGAAAAAATGAAAAAGAAAACAAAAAATAAGCAAACAACAACAAAAAAGTTAAAATACTATATTGTGATCCACTATCAGTACCCACAGTCTCTCTCTGGGTGCAGATGGCTCTCTCGATCACAAGACCATTGAAAGAATCACCTTATTGTTGAAAAGAGCTCCATCATGTTGGCTATCACATAATCTCTCTGGAATTACCAGCTGATTGTTTCTTATGGAAAAACAATATTCCATTATATTCATGTACCATAACTTATTTAGCCTTTCTCTAACTGATGGGCATCCACTCAGTTTTCAGTTATTTGCCACTACAAAAAGGGCTGCTACAAACATTTTTGTACAAGTGGATACTTTCCCCTTTTGTATGATCTCTTTGGGAAACAGGTCCAGGAGAGATAGTGCTGGATCAAAGGATATACACAGTTTGATAGCCTTATTGCTCTCCAGAATGGCTGGATAGTTCATGACTCCACCAACATTGTATTAGTGTCTCAGTTTTCCCACATCCCCTCCAACATTTATCATTACCTTTTCCTGTCATCTTAGTCAATCTGAGAAGTATGTAGTGCTACCTCAGAAATGTCTTAATTTGCATTTCTGTAATCAATAGTGTTTTAGAGCATTTTTTCATATGAATAGAAAAGTTTTAATTTTTTCATCTGAAAATTATTCATATCCTTTGATCATTTATCAGTTGGAGGATGGCTTGAATTCTTATCAATTTGAGTCAATTCTCTCTATATTTTAAAAATAAGACCTTTATCAAAACCCTTGAATGTAAAATTTTCTCCTTTTTTATACTTCCCTTCTAATTTTGTCTGAATGGGTTGTACAAAACTTTTTAAATTTAATATAATCAAAATGATCCATTTTGCATTTCATAATGTTCTGTGATTCTTCTTTAGTCATAAATTTCCTTCCTTTTCCACAGATCTGAAAGGTAGCTTATCCTATTCTTCTAATTTACTTATAGGATCACTCTTTATGTCTAAATCATCAACTCATTTCAACCTTATCTTGGTATAGAGTGTTAAGTGTTGGTTAGTGCCTAGATTCTGCCATACTATTTTCTAGTTTTTCCAGTAATTTTTGTCACATAGTGAGTTCTTTTCCCAGAAGCTGGAGTATTTGGATTTATTAAACACTGGATTACTATAGTCATTGACTATTGTGTCTTGTGAACCTAATCTATTCCACTGATCCACTACTCTCTTTCTTAGTCAGTACCAAATGGTTTTGATGATTGCTGCTTTATTAGTCTGGTACAGCCACCTTCATTTGCATTTTTTCCATTAATTCCCTTGAAATGCTTAAACTTTTGTTCTTCAAGATGAACTTTATTACTTTTTTTTTTTTTTTTAGCCTTGTAAAGTCATTTCTTGTATGCCCTTAAAAAAAAAAAAAGGATGTAGAAGAAGCTCTACTGTTGGGCCAACATGCCTTGTACTTGTGTGTGCCTGTGTGTGTGTGTGTGTGTGTGTGTGTGTAGTCCCTCTTTAATCCAATTCAAAGGAATATGAGGTTCAAGCATTGCACATCCTCCCAACTTATTTCCTTCTCTATTGTAAAACATCTTTATCTGCTTCTTTTATGAGATAATTTTCTTCATCTTTTTTCTTCTTCCTTCTCAGAATATGTCCCTCTTTTCACCATTACATGTTCTTTTTGAGATTATCCCAACATAATAAATCCCACCATGCCCCAGTTGATGATGGTAAAGTTCTTAGTAGTTACATGTATCATCTTGGGAATTTGTTATCTTCCTGCTCAATAAATCTTTGTCTCCAGCATCAAATACAAAATGTTAGTCCTCCTAACTTAGCCCTTGCTTATATATTATCCTACTTATATATATTCTTTAGTCTGCAGATTTTGACCTAGCTGTTCCACAGACATGATATTCTAACTCTTGACTCTACAAATTCTCTATGGCTGAATCCATGATTGGAATGCTGTCCTTCCTCCCTTCCAACTACTGTCCTTTCTGGTTTCCTGTAAGTTACAATTAAATCCCCACAGGAAATTTTCCTCAACTTTTCTCAATTTCAATGCCTTTGTTCTGTTAAGTATTTCATAGTTATCCTGTCTTTAGCTTGCTTTGCTTATATTTGTATTTATCTTCCCTAACAGAATGTAAGATGCTTGAAAACAAGACATACCTTTTGCCTCCTTTTTTATAATTTCAACACTTAGGACAATCATAAGCACATAGTAGTATTTAATAACTGTTTATTGAATTGAAACAAATTGAAGTTCCTTATGACTTCTCACTTATGTTTGCATTTTTATGCCTCTCTTAAGTATTGTGCTTGAATATAAAATTTTCTGTTTAACTCTGGTGTTTTCATTACAAAGTCTTGAGATTTTTCTATTTTCTTAAATATCCTTCTTTTCCCCTGATAAATTCTGCTCAGTTTTACTGAGTAACTTAAAAAAATAATCCCAGCTTCTTTGATTTCCAGTATGTCATACTCTAAACCGTCTGCTCCTTCATAGTGGTAGCTGCTAAATCTTGCATGACTTGATTGTGATTCCACGGTATTTGAATTGTTTCTTTCTGGTGACTTTCATTATTTTCTCCTTGACTGGGTAGCCCTGTAATTTGACTATAATTTATTTCTGAGAGTTTTCATTTTGATATTCTCAGGAGGTAATCAATGGATTCTTTCTTTCTTTTGTACCTTTAATAGTATTTTTTTCAATTACATATAGTCTTCAACATTCACTTTTATAAGATTTTGAGTTCCATATTTTCCCCCCTTCCCTCTCTCCTTTTTTCTTCCCCAAGACAGCAAGCAATATGATATAAGCTATAAATGTGCAATTATATTTAAGATATTTCCACATTAGCCATGTTGTAAAGAATCAAAACCACAGGGAAAAATCAAAAGAAAGAAAAAACAAAAGCAAAAGTGAAAATAGTATATTGGACTTGATAAAATTTTCCTTTGGGATTGTTTTTTATTACTGTATTGCTGAGGATATCTAAGTCTATCAAAGTTGATCATTGTATAACGTTACTCTTACTACATAAGAATAACAATGTTCTCCTGGTTCTACTCACTTAAATCAGTATCAGTTCATGTAAAATTTTTCAGGTTTTTCTAACATTAGACTGCTCACTATTTCTTTCAGCACAATGGTATTCCCTTATATTCAGATATCACAAGTTGCTTAACCATTCCTCATTTGATGGGTATAGCCTCAATTTCCAATAGTTTTCACCATAAAAAAGAGCTGTTACAAAGATTTTAGCACACAGGAGTCTACATTTGTATGATCTTTGTGGGATACAGCAATATAATGATATTTCACAGTTTGGGAAATACAGTTTGATTTCCCTTTAGGCGTAGTTCCAGATTGCTCTCCAGAATGGTTGGATCAGTTCACAACTCCACCAAAAATGCATTGCATCCCAGTTTTCCCATCTGCTCCATTTCATATTAGGTAATCTGATATTTGTGAGGGGTATGTAAGAACTGTTTTAATTTATATTTCTCAGGACTTAGGGCATTTTTTTTTCCACATAACTAATGATAGCTTTGAATTCTTTGTCTGAAAACTGCTTCTTATTCTTTGATGATTTATTGGGGAATGACTTGTATCTTAAAAATTTGACTCAGTTCTCTATATAATTTAGAAACAAGATTTTTTTTATCAGAAACATTGATTCTAAAAAATGTTTCCTAGCTTTTTGCCTTCCTTTTAACCTTGATTGATTTTAACCTTGATAAACTCTTCTTTGATCTCCTATTTTGTTTATAGTATTACTCTTTATCTCTAAATCATGTACCCATTTGAATTTTATCTTGCCATAAGCTATGAGATGTTGGTTTATGCCTAGTTTCTGCCATACTGATTTTCTAGTTTTCCTAGTCAGTGGATTCTTTCAATTTCTATTTCAATATCAATATTCTTTTGTATTTTCTTGAAACCTGATGTCCAGGTGTCTTTTTAAAAATCATGACCATAAGGTAATCCAATAATTCTTAAATTATCTCTCCTCAATCTATTTTCCAAGTTAATTGTTTTTTTCTATATGATATTTCACATTTTCTTATATTTTTCTACTCTTTTGACTTTCTTTTTGATATCTCAAAGTGTCATTACTTTCCACTTACCAAATTCTAATTTTTGAAGACTTATTTTTCATAGTTAGATTTTGTACTCTTTTACCATTTAATGATTCTAGATTTTTTAAAAATTGATTTTCTTCTGTATTTTTGAGTCTCACAAATTGTTAATTCTATTTTCATATTTTTTTCATTTAGCTTTCACTTATTTACTGAACTTTTCTTAAGGTGCTCCTATTTAATGTTTTTTTTTATTTCTTTCTTTAGCTCTCCTTCTTAGTTTGTATACAACCTTATTTTTTTTTTTTTTTGAAACTTTTCTAGGAGATGTTTTCAAGGCAGTGTCTTTTTTTTGAGTTTGTGTTTCCTTGTCACCACAGAAACTTCTTATGGTTAGGTCCTCTTGTTATTGTTTTTCTTTTTCTTGTTCTTCCTTTTTAAAGCTTCCTTCTGGTTTAGAAGATGATGACACTGAGACATTCATAAATACAGAGATAATACATACCACATCTTCTAACTCGAGGTGCAGGCTTTTGATTTCTTTCCCAATGATGAATTTTATTTTTCAAATTAGTGATGAATTTTATCTTATTAAGTCAGAATCATCTCCAAACACTCTCTTTCATTTATTCTTCCCCAGTGAAAACAATGGATTTTTGTCAAAATTGGGCTCTAATCATCTGTGGTAGGGTGTGTATCTGACTAATCTGAGCTTCAGACTTTTATGTCTTTTTGTTTTCACAGCTAGATATGGAGACTTATAAATCTTCCAAGATAGTATGATCTGGAAAGATGGTTGGCCAAAGCCACTCTGCTTTGCACTCTGGTCCTTAGCCAGATAACCTTCCTGACCACAACTCTTCTCTTACCTGGAAGTGTGGCCTCTGCTATTTTGCAACTGCAAGTGTTCTTCTCTGTTTTAGAATTGTGACCTGGAACCAGGCAGTAGATAATGGAATCACCAAATGGTTCTCCATCCTAGCATAGGCTTCCCCTGTTATCTTTCCGATCTGGTATTCAATCCCTTTACTGAGCCTGGATGCTGATCAATTCCAGTACTCAAGGTCCACAATTGGCCCTGCCTTCTGTGCTCATAGACTTTTCCTTTTGTCTTCCTAAGCTGTCCTGGATTGGAAAAATGACTCATCATGATTTTTTTTTGCTGATTCCAGTTACACTTTAAAGTTTTCTAGAGGGGAATGGTGAGAGAGGTCAGAAGAAATGCTCACTTTACTCTGCTATATTGGCTTTATTTATTAGTATTGTGCTCTTAAGGGACAATGTCATCATGCTATTATATTGTAATTCCTTGGTTCACCCATTCCTACCCATTCTGAAGGTCTTTCTAAGCAGGAATTTTGGCTGGTCAGTATACTCTTTTCTCACAATACTTCTGGGAACATATTACAAATTCTTTTGTGTCTGTCTCTGCTCTGTCAATATTTCTTATCAATCACCAAAGGCTTATTTCATTAAGACATTACTTCATGATATGATACAAGTAATTGGATTGTAGCTTTGATTGCATTAGTTGTGTTTAAGATCAACGTCCTTCTGATTAGTTTTGGGATATAACCCAGTCTCATTAGCAAATATGTGCAAATCATCTCTCAGAATGAGTTATTTCCTAGGAAGATTTTCACAGATGGCATTTATTTTCTTTCATCTATTTCATATTAATTATTACTCTGCTAGGAGATCACTTCCTGGCAGCATCCCTATTGCCATAGTCTAAGGTCCTTTTTTTGGGGAGGGGCACCGTACCTTCTATGAACTGACTACAAATCAAAACACAGAATATTATTATTATGGGGGACATTAGAAATCATTCTAAGTTCCTGGTTTAGAAGATGATGACACTGAGACATTCAGAAATACAGAGATAATACATACCACATCTTCTAACTCGAGGTGCAGGCTTTTGATTTCTTTCCCAATGATGAATTTTATTTTTCAAATTAGAGATGAATTTTATCTTATTAAGTCAGAATTATCTCCAAACACTCTCTTTCATTTATTCTTCCCCAGTGAAAAATAAACTCTTGAGCATAGCCTAACTAATAAAATGACTGTGTTTGATAGACATCATTCTGCTCCCATAATTCCCCACTTTTGCACTGAACCAAAGATGGTATATTTCCTGCTCTTATCTCTGGGATGACAGTTAGTCCTTGTAGCCAATTGAAGGTCAGCAACATTTCAGCCTCAGTAGTTCCTCCTTCTCATTTGCTCTTGTGTCATTTCTCCTCTCCATTTTTAAACAATTGCTGCAAATGAAAAAAAAATAGCTCAATTAGTTCTCTCAGCTCTCTTCACATACAAAGAAAGTAATTAAAGTCTTTCTCCTCAAAGAGTTTATGTTCATCTATCAGGCTGTGTGAGAAAATAGAAGTAAATTGGGAAGTGAGGAATTTTCTTTACTCCTCTTTGCTCATCTGGAACATCCTAACGATGAGCTGTTGTGTTTTCAAGATATTTCTTGTTGCTAACATGGCCACATAGGTAATTTTTGTTTTCCTTAGAATTGTTTCAAGCCTCAGTCCATTCTGGGTTTTGATGTGCCTTACCTTGTTTAGACAGAATAATTTTTCTCTTGATTTTATCCACATTTTTCTACATTTGCTTTACTACATGAATTTTAAAAAAATCTAATTGCATTAAATCTAAATCCAAAGAAGAGGGAGAGAAACAGACAGACAAAGAAAGAGAGAGAGAGAGAGAAAAGAGAGAGGAGAGAGAAAGAGAGAGAGAGAGAGAGAGAGAGAGAGAGAGAGAGAGAAAGAAAGAGAGAAAGAAAGGATTGAGAGAGGGGGGGGGGAGAGAGAGAGAGAGAGAGAGAGAGAGAGAGAGAGAGTATGTCATGCCCTCACAGAAGCACATTGCCTTGTTATATAATACTCTAGGAATTCCATTGGAATATTGCAATCCTTCTCTTGCCATAGAGATTCCTGAAGCAGTTTTTCTTCTTGCATTAGGATCCACCCACTTCTATTATTTGTGTTTTATTCACTCTTTGTGCTGATAAGGCCACATCAATAAAAACCTAGATATATTAGGTTCCAAACCTGTGTTGTATTTCCAGGGTCTTCATTTGTTCTTAAATAAAAGATGTGTATAATTTAATTAGCCCTTGACCTTATAACAAAGAACAGCCTCTGCAACAATACCCCAACATTCAAAGTCCCGTGTTCCTCTGATGTAGAGTAATAGGACATTAGCATTATTTGCTGTAAATATCACTTCTCTGGGACTGATACAAACCCACCTACCTCCACCCCAACCACACTTCTTGATTTTATTATCTGGAAGGAAAGCAAATTTCCTCTGCCAGAGGCTCACTGTGTGCATGGCAAATACCAGACAAAGGGAGCAGTAGAAGCATCATATGGACATGAAAAGAGTCTGCTTTTAGCATTATCTTCTCTTAAAGAACTGCAGTCTGTGAAAGCTACTTCTGGCTTTCTTTCTTCTGCCTCAGATGCCCCTGACACTATGTGTCATAGGGGGTTCTTCCCCTGGTGAGCAGAAGGAGCAGAGTCTGACTTTCAAGATTTCCAAACCACCTTGTTCCTGTCATGTTTCTGGTGGTCAGAGAAACTTCCAAGAAGCCCTAGCCCAGATAGGATCCAATATGGATTTTGAGTTTTCAGAGTTGGGCTCCAAATGTTCACAACTCTCCTTTCCCAGCCATATTCAATAATGAATGCAATTTTCTACTTTGATGACAAAAGCTCTGAAAAGGTCAAAGAAGAGACTCAAATGGCTCCTTGGACAGGTTGCAGAAAATGGCACTGAGTGAGTCATGAAATACAAATGAGATATTCTTCTAAATGAGCAGAGGAGAAAAACTTAAAGGACTGTGCTTGGAGGGTGACAGCCGTGTCTACACTTTGACCTTAAAAGACTGTCCCTGAATTTAATTATGCTTCCACTTCTATTTCAGACTCCTCCACTTGGGAGTCAGAAGCAGACCAGGTGCTTTCCCCTTTGCTGGTGAGTGTGTGATTATCACCAAACAGAACCTGGTCATCAGGGGAGGTGGAGGAAGAACTCGGCTCGGGGAGCACCCAGCTCCCAGTTTCCTCTGGACCTGTCCAAAGGCATGGAGAATCCTGTTTGTGCTTGTTTGGGCTGTCTGGGAAGATGAAAGCAGAACCAGATGTGGCTCACCTGAAGGCAGAGGGGAAAGGAATAAGGCTCATCACAAGGAAATGTGCTGGGGACTACAGTGAATGATGGCTAAACTTTGTGGAGCACCTACTATGTGCCAGAAGCTCTACAAGAACTTTCAATTAATTCATTTGGCCCTCACAACAGCCCTGGGAGGTTGGTGCTGTTAGTAACCCCATTTTACAGGAAGCTGAGGTAGAGGGTCCCACCCAGGGTCATATAGCTAGTGAGTGTTTGAGACTGGATTTGAATTTGGGAGCAGAAGGAAAAATAAATTCCATGTACATGGAGCTCAACAGCGGCCTTTCATTTCTTTTCAAGAAATTCTATAGGGAAGCCCTAAGAGTGATCTATGATGACTGGGCAGTGCTTCTTTGCTCATGGGCAGCCTTTGACCATGGGTCACTGCAATGGAGAGGACTGTCGCTTTCCCAGGACATGTTGCCCAGATATATCAGAACCTCTGATGATTTAGCTCCTGCTCCTTCCCCACAGAGACCAACAGAGCAGGAATAGGCAGCAAGAAGAGAGTATTTAAGGGTATTCACTGAAGTGAGACCATTGCTGAGGTAGGAGGCAACATATAGATTTTCATATTCATTCATTCATTTCTTCATTCACTCATTTATTTATTCCTATGTTCAACAATCTTTTATTACACACCCACTAGAAATTATTTTGTGGGAGTTTATCAACATGTCTACTTAGAGCTTTTCCAAGTCTAACATTTTCTGATTTCGAGGAAAGGAAAAAAAATGCTGCTAAATAAAGTCCTGGGGCTATGACAATTGACTCCATTAGGCATTTATGCTGTCTAACAGCCACCAGGGCCTCTGCGTTGCGTGAAAAGCTTTGACCATTTCCTCAGTGGGCTTGGCAGAGAGTGTTTCAAAGCTTCTCCTCTGTGGCCACGTCCTCACTTCACTCTCCCATGACAGTGAGCTTGTCATTGGCTTAACTGAAAACATCATGGCACTCCATTGTGGGTTCTTCATCTCCTTCCTCCTTAACCCAAGACACTCTAGAGCTTACCCTCCTATAAATCTCCTAATCCAATTTCTGAGAAGAAAGAACCTTTTTCTTGTTCAATAGTAGTTTTCCCCTTGATCTCACTTTCTATCTTTTTCAGGATTTTGTCTCGTTGTACTACTACCCCCATCCTACTTTTCTAATTTTGATTTTCCTCCTATTTACTGCTGTCATTTTTCTTCATTTCTTGAAAAAAGTAAGCCCAGATTTCTGTTCTTATAGTTCTCTTCTAGCTGCTGTCCTAGATCTCTCTTCCCATTCACTGCCAAATTCCTAGAGAGAATAAGCTAAACTAATTGTCTTCAAATTCATACTACCCCCTCAATTCTCAACCTCTTGCTGGCTTTCTGCCTTACCATTCTACTTAAATATTATTCTTTTGGTGATCTCCTAGCTGCTAATTCTGGGGATCTTTTCTTAGTTCCTGGTATTTTCTTAGCAGGTTGACATTTGTTGACTTCCTTTTTCCAACCCTGGCTCCATCACCAATTTTCTTCCCTCTCTTGTTGAATCTAATACTCATTGAACAATCAAAGGTTTCTGAAGTTCTTCCCCATATCCCCTTCTCTTCTTTTTGTATTCTGGGTCTCTTAGGGATCTTTTCCATTCTCATGGGTTTTTTAAGTACCTTTATGTAAATAACTTCTGAATCTCCATCTTCAGTCCTAATATCTTCCTTGGACCACACTCTTGCATCATCATTAACTAATTGTAGGACCTCTCCAATTGACTATCTCACAGGCCTCTCAAATGTGCAAAATGATCTGTCTAACGCTGCTCTTGATTCCCCAGTTGAAATGGTCAAAGGATATAAATAGACAATTTTCAGATGATGAAATTAAAGCCATCTATAGTCATATAAAAATGCTCCAAATCACCATTGATTAGAAAAATGCAAATTAAAACAACTTTGAGGTGCAACTTCACACCTCTCAAATTGGCTAAAATTAAGAAAAAAGATAATGATAAATATTGGAGGGAATATGGGAAAACTGGGACACTTAAGACATTATTGGTAGAGTTGTGAAATAATCCAACCATTCTGGCACGCAATTTGGAACTATGTCTAAAAGGGTATGAAACTGTACATACCCTTTGATTCAGCAGTATCACTACTGGGCCTGTATCCCAAAGAAATCATAAAGAAGGAAACAAACCCACATGTGCAAAAATGTTTGTAGCAGCTCTTTTTGTGGTAGCAAAGAATTGGAAAATGAATAGATGCCTGTCAATTGAGGATTGGCTGAATGAATTGAGGAATGATATATGCAAGTAATGGAATATAATGTTTCTATAAAAATGATGAACAAGATGATTTTAGAAAGACCTGGAAAGATTTACATGGACTGATGCTGAGCAAAAAGATCAGGAATATATTGTACCTAGTAACAGCAAGATTATGAGATGATCAATTATGAATGACTTGGTTCTTCTCAGCAATCCAAAGCAACCCTGACATACTTTAAATAGAAAACATCATTTGCATCCAGAGAGAGAACTATGGAGGTTAATGTAAATCAACATATACTATGTTCACTTTTTTCTTTTTCTTTGTTTTTTCTCTTGTGGTTTTCCCTTTTGTTCTGATTTTTCTCTCTCAACATGATTCATAAAGAAATGTGTATTAAACATTAATGTATGTGTACAGCCAGAAAAATATTTTTAAAAACCTGCTCTTGCTCCAAACTTCCCCATTTGTGAAGAGGGGAGACCACAACTTCTTTCCAGCTACCTAAGCTCGAGTCATCTTTGCCTCTTCCCTTGCTCTGAGATCTCATATCTAGTCAATTGCCAAGTCTTTCAAAATAAAAATATTCATTCAAACAGCATATAACCATCTGCAAATGCTTTACAAATCTTATCCCATTTGAACCGTACAACTGATTTGTAGGGTCGACATATGCATTTACATATGACAAAGCTGAGTTTTAGAAAAGTTCAGAGACTTGCCCACAGTCACATCGTAAGTGCTAGAGACAGGCTTCAAAGTAGTCTTCTTGACGCCAAGTTGCAGCATCCCATCGATGATCATGCTTCCCCTGCAACATTTCTCCCATAAATCTATGGGAGCATCCATGCATCTATCTGTTCACTGACCCAAGCATCCATCCATTCTTCCATCCATTAATCTATCTGTTCATCCATCCAACCAGAACAACGCCTTCCTTTGGGTAAAAAAAAATTGACTAGACTTGACTGGAAAATGGGCTCAGAGATAAAGGCTTTGGGGAAGAGTTGGCAAGGTTATAGTTGTGCTGGGAGCTCTGAGCCAGTAGAATGATGAGTAGCATCCTTTCCCATTCATGGGACTAAAAGGTTAATAGGGGAGGAGGGAGAATGTTGGGTATCCTTTAAGCACAGGATTAAAGGAGTTGAATAAGAATTTATAAAACATCTGCTATGGGAGAGGCATGTCTTAGCATTTTACAAAATTATCTCATTTGATTCTCAGAATTTCCACGAGAAATAGATCCAGTTATTATCTCTATTTTACAATTGAGGCAAATAGAGGTGAAGTGACTTGGCCAGGATCACCAGCTGGGAAGGGTTGAGGCAGGATAGGAAAGCAGATCTTCCTGACTTTAGCCCAGTATTCTATCACTGAGCCTCAGAGACTCAAAGTCAGGAGGATGAGTTGAAATAACAGGCCCTAAAGCTCTCAATGTAATTTGTGATTCTTTCATTTTGGAAGGACCTTGTGAAATCCCTTTTTAGATCATCCCTTGGACGTTAATGAGCCAACTTTGGGGAGGTAAAGTTGGATAGGCTGGCGATAGGAGGGAAGGCTCAGGCTTTATTGGGCCATCATTTGTTGTTCTGGGCATGTCCTTGGGTGGGAGATGGGGAGGGAATTTGGCAGCTTCTGTTTTTCCCCCTTGCTCTCAAAGCCCTAAATATAGCCATGAATTCCAGGAGCACTGGAACTCTGGGATCCACAAAGCTCAGCTTGGTGGAGAGGCTGTTCAGAACACACTGCAGCTGTCATGGTGCTGACTCCATGGAGCTGAAACCTGTCCCAGTTTTTGCTCCCACATAGAGTTTATCTACGTGATTACAGGAAAGCCAAGAATTCCAAGTGGGCTGGGGTTACCTGCGCCATCCTCTGCGGATCCAAGCTAGGGGCCTCTCATCCTGGGAAATTCCACAATGGAAGGATGTGAGGGATACCTGACCTGTCCATCCAAAGGATCCAGCATCCTGGAATGTAGAATATGGGGAGCACACACTGAATTCTGCAGATAAACTTTGTTGAAAGAAGAGAGACAAGTGGAAGCTGTTTGTTCCCTGCCTCTGCCCGGCCACCCTATAAGATTAAACCTGCACGTGCACAGAACCAATCTTGGACTTCTTCACCAAGAGCCACTTCACAATATGCTCAGGTGAAGGGGGGGATTCCAAATTACTGATCAAAGCAAAAGAGAGCCAGCGTAGTTTTTAATTAGGCATTAAAATGTAGGTGTGGCTCAGTTAAATCACACCTAAATAGTGAATTCTACTAAAAATGCTATTTTCAGTTCCAACAAAGAACCATCACTCTCTCTAGCACTATGGAGTCATCCAAATCTTCCCTTTGACTGGGCCCTCTGAGACCTTACCAGCTAGGACCTCATCTCTGTCAGCACGTAGGGCATCGTTTGTCATATTCTTTAGAGGTCAGTATTTAGATCCTATCTTAGTATCGCCAAGCCTGAGTAACTGATTAACATCCTCCACTTCTGAACAGCAATAATTATGAGGAAATTTTGTTTTCCCTTTCTCTTTTTCCCTCCTGTCCATGGAGCTGAACTGTGACTCTGTCTAATTTCCACTAATAACTTTTTGTTCTTCTCACTAGTATCAAGTCCAAAAAGATCTTACCTTCTTTTCTGGGTGGCAGATTTATAATATCAAACTGAAGCTCAGAGAGGTAGTTTGGCTTTTTTAAAAGCCACACAAATAGCCTTCTGGGGGGGTGAATATGTACAAATATGGGAATATATGGGCATATGGTATTTAAGTTGGCAGTGGATGCCATGTAGTGCCCAGGGCTGGAGTCAAATATTAGTGATTTGTTAGCAAACGTTGCAACGTTTTTAACTGGGGAGTCAGAGGAGACATCCTGGGAAGCAGAGGGAAGGTAGGAGCCAATGGATTTCAAGATTGCTGGTGAGAGAAAGTACAAAAAACTCAGAGTAATGCTAATGGTCCCCATGAACCACAAAGAACCTAAAAATCACTGAATTGAGTAAATGTAAATGATTCAGGATTCAGGAGATCCTAAACAGGGATAGATTTGACTTCTGAGGCTAATTTGGGGACGCCCCTTGAATGTGGACAGCATGATACTAAATTTATTTTAATGATCAAAAGTTTTGTTCCTTTATCATGAGAAGGACGTCATCCAGTAGAGAGTTCATGCTGTGAAGAAGAAATTTCCTGAGTGGGGATGGGATTGGCAGTAGGGTGAGAGCTCCTTGAGCATAGGCATTCCACCCTTCCCTCTCCTGGTCTCCCTCCTCTGCTGTTTCTTATTTTTCCTTTTGCTTTCCTTTTCCTATTCCTCTACTCTGGGTGCTTAATCGATGTTTATTGGATACTAGAAAGCCCAGGTAGTCAAAGGCCTTGAATATCAATATATTGCAGGTAAAGGACTGAGGTCAAGATAAGCTCCACTGTTGGCTTCTGTGGTCACTCCATTCTCTTTACTCACAGCAGGAAACCCGAGGGAAGGTGAGCTGGAAGAGGAGGATGTTCAGTACTCTCCACGACCTTTACAATAATTCATCTTGCCCTGCCCATTGCTCTTGAGCTCTCCGCCTCATGATGTACTTCCCCCCTCATTGGGACTCCTTAAGTTGACTTCCTTTCTTGACTGTAGCATCTGCAGCCAGTTCCTTGCAAGCCCGTCTCTGGTGGGCTACAGCATCCTCAGGGTCGTCCATAATTGGGTTTGGGAAGCATTTAGCTCACTTTGGTCCCACTTGTTTTCCTTTGCAAAATTTCCCCATGAGAAAACTGTAGAAAAGCAGGGACGGGCTAGAACCTGGGCACCTAGAGGACATAGTGGGGAGAGGGCTGGACATCAGGAGGAAATGAATCCAAGTCTAGGACACTCATTAATTGTTTGATCCTAGAAAAATTGCTTAACCCCTGCCTGCTTCAGTTTCATCCTCTGAAATGTGTGGATTATAATAGTTCCTCCCTTCCAGGCTTGTTGTGAGGATCAAAGGAGAGAATTTTTGAAAGAGCTTTGAAAACCTGAAAGTACCCTAGAAACACCAGCTATTTAACCAAGGTTTACCAGGAGGCCTGAAATTGAGAAGTTTAATTAGTCTCTCAAGTTTGCAGCATCCACTGTTGGAAGGATGTCCAGGGTCCACCCAATGACTGACCAGGATTGCTTCCTCCACAAGGTTTCACCTTTGCTGAAAGGCCTCTGGGTGCAGAGCTCCCTTCCTTCCCAGGAAGCCCACGGCTTCAGGAAGTTCTTTCTCCCCATTAAACACTGGACTTTGCCTCCCAGGAGTTTTTCATCCTTCCTGCTAGTTCTGTTTTCTTGGACCAAGCAGAACATACATTCTCCGCACCATACCCACATGCCAGCCCTTGAAGCAACTGAAACCGGGGATTGCATTTCTTCAGCCTCTCAAGAGACTACTGGGGCTGTCGGGCAGCTCGGGTATTGTCTGGCCTCCAGTTCCTTCCCTTCTTGTTCTTTTCCCCAGGATTCTCCCCACACTAAAGCTTTCCTAAACTCTAGTGATTTGGATGGAACACAAGCCTCCAGTGTGATTAGACCAGGGCTAAGAAGAAATAGACTACTGATACCATGTCACACAATGGACACTCTCCTACCTGGAGGTCTGACTGCCTGTCTGACTCTTTCTTCTATGTTATTTTCTGGCTCTTACTCCTGCCCACTAAGTGTGATTGCTGCCTGAGGCTCTGCTCTGATCCCTCTCTTCTCCTGTTCTTTTTCTGGATTTTTACTCTATGTTCACTTCTGCAGCCAAAATTTGCATTTGCAATTTTCCTTGTATCTATTTATCTATTATCTATGTCTGTCTGTCTGTCTTTCTATCCATCCATCTTTCTAGCTCACCAATGCATATGTAGTCTCACTCTTTTCTTCAACTTTAATCTGTTTCTTGGGTACCTCTACCACGATGAGCTTTAAGCACTTCAAACTTGATATAGCCAAGAAAGAACTCATTATATTTCCCAACAAACCCTGCCTTCTTCCAAATGTTCCATTTTTCTAGGAAAAACGTCAACCATTTGTCGACCCCTCCAGTTGCCTTCCAGTTGTCTGGAGTTTTAAGGTTCACAATTTTGGAGTCTTCCTCAACCCATATAGCCAGTGGACTGCCAACTTTTGTCAATTCTGCCCAGGGTCTCTTGCATCCTTCCCCTACACAACAGACTCTACCTGAGCCCAAGCTTCATCATCTAAAGCAATTACAAGAGTCCAAGTCTCATCCCGGGTGCAAATCAGAGGTCAAGATGGAACAAAACTTTGCCCCTTCTGAGGAGATGCTCAGAAAGAACGGTTGGATCACAGGCTTAAATGTAGCCAGCAAATCGAGGCACCAACGTGGCCCCAAGGCTGGCCTTTCAGCACAAGTGGTCAGTCCTCTGGGACTGTGTGATGGGCTCAGGAAAAGCCATTGGTAACAATGTCTTGCAGCGAATGCACTTCCCAGGGTTCCCCTACAGTGAGTCTGACTCCCCCAGCCAGGGCGGGGACGGGGCTTTGAAAGTTAGCTTTGGTCCAAAGCCCAACTCGGAGGTGCGTAGGGTAGCTCATTGAGTCAAACTGTCTTGCTGGTAGAGGTCATTGAGTGACAGGAAGTTAGGGAGGGGAGGGAGCAGTGAGGGCTGATGTTCGATTAGTGGGGCTACCCCCTGTCTCCTGCCTCCATCTTTTCTCCCACTCCCTCTCTGAATGCATCCGTATTCCTAGGGCATCTCTTGCACGTTGAGCCTAAAGTGCTCGTACTGTCTTTGGTTCTGGACTTGTTACGTTGAAGATCTGGGAAGGCAGCGAGAGGGACCTTCTCCTGCAGGAGATATGACTTCGTGGGGTCGAGAGGGCAGAATGAGACGTGTTTTAGGCACATCCAGGGGGTTTATTGGTTTTGTTTGACTATTATTTGTTATAAAGGACAGCATGTTTGATGGGGGTGGGTAGTGATGAATGAGTGGAGAGTAAAGACGGAAAAAAGATGGAAGCACAAAGAATTTCAGAAAAGGACACAGACGGGGCAGTCGTCCCTCCTAGGCCGAATTTAATACTGTTTGTGTATGAAATGCTTTTGATTCTTGGTAATATGCAGAATTAAAAGGATAATTTTCCAAAGAGGGCTTATAGTATCATCCTTCTCTGTGGAGGTCAAAGGCATAAACTAACCCTAATTTAAATGTGCTGTTTGTTCATTTTGCATGTATTAAGTACACAGAGTGTAGCCCTTGTTTAGCCCTGTTTGTCCCCAGGGATGAGAAGAAGAGGTCAGGTGAGATCTGTGCATTAGACAATAGGTTTCCCTCTTGCTCAGGCTCGCTACTTTCTGTCCCGATTTCCCAGATGCTCCCCAGAGTAGGGTCTAAAAAGATAGATTCCTTCTGAAGATCATAGATGACAGGGTTTTGGAGCTATCATTTCCAATCAGCTTATCCTAATCCCTGTTTTTCATTTTCCTAGTCTTGTTTTTGATAGATGCTGACAAGTTAAGTCCCACACCAAAGACTCAACGTACCGAAGAGCTCAGGGAGGTTCTAGTTTCCCAGCGTGCATCTCTGGGGCCTAGTGACTCGTGAAATAGGGTAAACTGAGCCGGGACTCAGTTACTCCAGTGTCCCCCTGTCCCTGGGTGAGCGTAGCTGCTGCTTTCCAAGGTGGGACCGAAAGAGCATTTGCAGATGTCACCACAAAGACATGGCAAAACCACCTGTTCACACAGGAGGGAATGGGGAGAATCTTGCTATTCCTGTGCCAACGACACATAAAAAGATTAGAGTCACAGGAAATCCAGGCAGGTAAGACGGAGACAGGCAGATAGATCATAAGATCAGGGGAAGGGGAGCAGGAGTTCACAGCCCCACCCAGAAGCCTGTGACGCACCAGTTCCCAACCTAGCTGCCGTGACATTCTTACGGTGGGGAGCGTTGCCTTGGGAACCTTCAGAACGTTCAGGGTTAAATACGTTGGCATTTGTGCCAGTGCTCCCTCCTCAGCTGCTGGTTGATCCCCGGGGGCTCAGAAGCCCCTTCAGAGAAAGTCTCGCTGGCTGCTCCCGGGGGTTGGAGACTTTCGCCACCATGCTTCCCTCTGGCCTGGTCCTCCCGTTGGGCTCGAGCCCTGGCACCAGACCCTGGGCAGGAGCTGTGGACCCTGGTGCCTTCATCTACAGATCCTGGGTATGGCTGCTTTCTCTTGTCTCAGTCTGCAGGGAGGCAGGCAAGGCCCAAGGGGCCAAAGCCAGGTCAGCAGCCTTTCCTCCACACCTGCTCCACGAGAACCTGGAAAAGGGAACCGCAATATCTTTGAATTGTGCATTGCTAATATTGGCTTTCCTGTTTCCCAGGGAACATCATTGCAACAAAAGCCTTTGTTTTTTTTAATAAAAGAAATCCATCCATTACAGGCAAAAAACCCCTCAAACAAAACAAAAACCAATTCAACACATGGCTCAAAACCAAATCGTGTTTTTAGGCATGAGCAAGTGCCTGTACTTGCCTAGGTGACAGCAGCTGGGAGAGGCAGGAGGCTCGGCCACGACTCATGACTGATGGGGAGCCAGGAGAGTTAGGGGAGAGCTGGCAAACGCGGCCTCATTACAAGAGGGGCCCGAGCTCGGGCCGCTCCAATGGAGTTAAGCTTCCACTGGAGAGAAGCCATTTTTTAGAGGAATGTCATTTGTAATGGCGATTTTCCCAAGGTTCCAACTTGGGAGCGCAAATGATCCTCCTCCATCCCGCTCAGAGGCGGCCTCGGGAATCTGGCAGCCCGTGCCAAGGAGGGCAACGGCAGAGAGGTGCGCCCCATCGATTTCTGCAGGCAATGGGCAGGGAGACCCTTTCTTCAGACTGGGGGGCTTCTCTTCCCAGGATCTCGACACTGAGGAGTCTCTGGGCCCATGGGAACGGGCTTTCGGATGTGGAGCACCCGAGAGCGGTGTCCTCCTCATGTCCTCCATCGCACCTGGAGCCTCTACTTGGTGGGAACTGACCCTGGACAGATAAAATAGGGGATGTGCCCAGGGACTATGCATTCATTCATTCATTCATTCATTCATTCATTCATTCATTCAATGCCTGTTATTGTGCAAGGCATGAAACGTGAGGGAGGAGCTTCCTTCACCCTCCCAGAGCTGAGGCTGGGGGCGAGATACGGCCACAAACAACTCCAACAAAATCGATTCGAGCTCGGCCCAGGAATTATGGCAATTGGGAGAATTATTTGGTCGTGACGTTAAGGGGTGACAGAGCTTATGTAGGACATGGGGGCAACAAATGAAAACGGAAAGACCCAAAGGGGTCTTCAGGTCCTGCGTGTTCTCTGGGGACAAAGATAGAATGGGGAGTAGGGAGGGGACAGAGGGCTTGCAGCTTTTAGGGTCTATCAACATTAAGTTGTTTTATTTTCTATTTTAAATGCAATATCCTTGTCCATATTCTTGGAGGGACTGAGCCGTGGAAATTCTTGGCCATTTCACCTTATAGGACTCATAATAGCGACAATGAGGATGGTGACAGCTAATATTTGTATAGTGCCTACTATGTGCTGAGCCCTTTACAAATTTTGACTGTCACAATCACTCTGGGAGGTAGGTACATTTTACAATTGAGGAAACTGAGGCAGATAGAAGTCAAGTGACTTGTCCAGAGTGACACAGTTAGGAAGTCCCGGG
This sequence comes from Antechinus flavipes, assembly GCF_016432865.1. Lineage (NCBI taxonomy): Eukaryota > Metazoa > Chordata > Mammalia > Dasyuromorphia > Dasyuridae > Antechinus > Antechinus flavipes. Next base: position 1,643,876 of record NC_067398.1, read on the forward strand.
TGGGGGGGGTTGAAGTCGTCTTCTGACGGGATCCTGGGCTCTATCCCCTGCTCATGACAAGTGCCCCCGAGACAACCACAGATGCTCCTCAGGAACAGGAAGCTACATTGCCGAGGAGGCAGAGGAGCTGTAAGAGTGACAGCAAACCCGCTAAACGCCAAGAGGAGGAGGTGAGGGAGGGGAGGGACAGAGGAGGCGACTGAGAGAGCCTGAATGTCCCCGGCGCCACATCGGGACATCAGAGGGGCTCCCAGAAGGTCAGCCAGCCCTCGGCCATGCGGACGGCACAGAATGCAGGGAGTGGCCCCGGAACCTTGGCCGGCCCTCGACCTCCCTGGAGCTGTGCTTGACTCTGCTTTCCTTCCTCGAGCCCCTTTGCTGGAGGACACAGGACTCATTGAGGGGAGGCAGCGGCTCCTAGCCGGGCGTTGGTCTTGGGGGCTAAACTTACAGAGAACTGGCTCAGAGGGGACCCCCCACACTCAGGCTGCTGTTAGAGCGACAGAGAACAAGCGGCTCCTCTCTCCTTGGGGCACCCAGCAAAAGGGAGAAGGGATTGCTCCCCTCTCCACCCTCACTCCTCCAGGCAAAGGAACATAAAAGGGGAGACACGGCCTTGCCTGCCAGCGCCTGGGTTCCTGACAACCTTCTGCTTTTGGCCGGTGGATTCGTGTCAGGAGCCCCTGAGCTCCTGGCCTGCCCCGGGAACCGGAGCTGGGACGACCCTGGACGAGCGTTTATCAGAATCTCACTCTCGGTGGTCGATGATCTCACCGATGAGGTGAGACCGGGCCTAGGTGGACTTGCGGATCTCAAAAGTCTCTCTTAGCTGCAAGCCCCAAATGCCAACTTCATCTTCAATTAAAGACGTTCCCCAAGGGCATCGATAAGATTGCCCACCCATCATCCGCTGCTCCTAGAAAAGGGGCCAGTGCTGGTGGAGGGCCAGCCTTCCTGGAAGGGAAAGGCTCTTCCCTGGACAGCGTCTCACCCACCCAATCAGAGGAGTGGACGGTCGGGCTGTCCAGGACAAGGTGAAACACTGGCTTTAATTTCATGCTCTCCCCCCCTCCCAGAATGGGAAGTTGGTGGGAAAGGGATCTTTTAGGAGACCGAGTCCAGGACGGGATGAAGAAAACCATCGGGATCAGACTAGAAAGTGGTGGGGACCCGAAGGAGGGTGTGACCATGCTGGGAGATGGACAAGGGAGACCCGGCAATGGAGCCGCTGATCCTGCCTGGGGGTGGAGTGAAAGGCCAGGGGAGAGTCCACACTCTAGGGTTTTGGGATCCATGCAGGAGGGGCTCAGCTGGGGTGGGGACTGAGAAAGGGTGGCCTGGAAGAAGGCAATCTGCAGGCAGAGAAGAGGGAAAATGACTTATAAAGAGCCCCACTCCAGCTAAGCTGGATAATCCTTCTGTAGCCACTTGTGGCTTAGGCAGGAATCTTGCATAGCTGTTCATTCATGAGTGGGGGACTTGCAGTGATCTCACACAGAAAGGCGGCTCATTACTTTCAAAAGCACCCCCAGGCCAAGAAGTGCATTCCCTGGACACAGACGATCCCCCAGAACTCTCCCTGCGTTTCTTTTTGGATTATTGGAATGGTCAGCATGAGGTGATTTCCCCTCTCCTCCCTTCAAGCTTTTCTCTTTCCTCCTTTTCCCTTCCTTCCTCTCCTTTTTCCTTCTCTCCCTTCCTTTTTTCTCCTCTCCTCTTTTCTCCTGTTTCCAAGGTGACTTCCGCTGGATAAAATTGGACCCAGATGAATTATAGTATTCCTTTGTTAATGGCTTAATGGGGCACTGTGCACATTACCCACTCTGGCAAATGGCCCCATTTTCCCATCCTCGGGTCTCTAGGCGAGAGCTGCCATAGCTCAGAGTGCTGCTATATTGCAGTCCCAGGGGGAGGGGGCTGCTGCTTTGGGGGTTTTCCATATTGCATTAGGAAGGCTGTGGGTGCGGGAGGGAAAGGGCAGTTTTTTGCAGTCTTGTGCAGCCCTACCAGAGTGTGGTGGTCAGTGACAGGAGTGTGCATGTGTGTGTGTGGGGGGGGGAGACTGGGATTAGCTGTTTTTTCTGTTGTTTTGTCATTTTTTAACTCATTAGCGAGCTTGTTTCTTAGAGAGAAGTAGTAGCTAAAACAGCTTTCTCTCACACACACTTCCCATCAGACAGGGTTGAGAGGTCATGCAGATCAGAGAAGATGTCCAGTCCTCAGTCCTGTTGGTCACCTGGGCAGTCAGGCGGTGCAGGGGTAGAGTCGAGAAGACCCGAGCTGGCTACTTGCTGGCTGTGTGACTGTGAGCAGGTCCCTCAACCTTCATCTGCTTTGAATTTTTCAACTATAAAATGGTCATAGGAATAAAGCCTTCCAGCCCGGCTTGTTTACGACAATCAAATGAGGCAATACTTATAAACTGCTTAGCACGTGCTTGGCACATAGTAGGTGTTCTGTAAATATGAAGTCCTTTTTTTCTTCATATGACTCCAAAGTCCCAACATTATTTCTGAAGAGAGGAAGGGATTTAAAAAAAAAATTGTCTTCATATCTTGATAGAGGGTTGTAGGGACTTTTGGAATATGCAGGGTCAGGGTAGAGAGAGAGAAACAGAGACAGAAATAGAGAGACAGAGAGATGGATGGACACAGGCAGAAAAATAGACATAGACAGAAAGGAAAAGAGACAGAGAGAGCGGAAAGTCCGGGCAGGCTCCTGTCTGCTCTGGGAGGAGGAAGCATCCTTCTCTCTCCTGCTCCGTTCTTCTGCTTGGGAGAGCAGGAGAACAGATGAGGAGGTCACCAGGACCATGCGACCCCCACGTGGCTGCCAGAGGTCCCGGAAGGGGCTCACGTGATGCTCGTCCTTGGGGTCCATCGGGAGCCACGGGAGGCCGGTGCTCTGGGATCGCTGGGTCAGCACTCAGTGGATGGTGGAGCTGGAAAGGGCAACCCATTGGACGTCCTGGGGACAGCGCTGAGGAGGACACGAGAAAAGCTATTGGTTGGGGGACAACCTAGAGTTTAAAGGTCAAACGAACGAGGCTTGAAAACTGGCTGAATATGGGGAGGGGGCTTTGGGGATGGATGATATTGTGACCTTGGGTGTCCTTGGCAAGAAGAGGAGGGCCGGTCCTGAGGAGGCACCGTGGCTCCGGCTGGAGCCCAGGACGGGGAGACCGGGACCGGCCAACGTGGTGACTGGCGGCTGCCCCTCTCTGGTGGTTCATCTGGGGACGGGCGATCTCACCAGAAGGGACACAGAGAGCCTCCACCACGGCTGCCCCCCCCCCAGAAGCTCCATCATGCAGATGGTGTTTTCATCACTGACGCCAGGTTCAGAAAACTGCTTCCAGAGAAACTCACATTTAGCTATTGGATTCTCTTCCGCAAACATTTATTAAGCACCTACTAATATAATGCATAATGCAATGTAATGCAATGGGCACCGACTTTGGACTAAGAAGCCCTGGATTCAAATCCTGCCTTCAATGAAGACATGAGATCTTGGGCAAGTCATGGGTCTTCCCTGAACCCCGTTTCCTTGTTTGTGCAATGGCGGTTTTGCACTCCAAGGCCTCTGTGGTCCCCGTCAGCTGGGGGAATGGGAGCCCCTGCCCAGAAGGAGTCGCTGTCCCTGGTTCTTCCTGCACCAAATTCATCACAAGAGATGGGAGAACCTCTCCATAGAAGAGATGCCCTAAGGGCCCTGAGGAAAGCCTTTGTCCTGAGGAAGGTGTTAGGGAAAAGCATCCCCTGGAGGGATAGATGAAGCTCCCTGCAGGCAAGGAGAGGGATCACTGGGGCAGATGGGAATGTTCCTGGCCAGGAGGCGGTGACCCAGAGGGGGAATGAAGCAGAAAGATCCCAGGATCCTCCCGATTGGAGGCTTCCTAGACTGGATGCTAGACTTGGGAGAAGACCCAGATTCCAGTCCTCTCAGACACATACATGCTGGGTGGCTCTGTGGATGAGGGGCTTCGTCTCTGTCTGCCTCAGTTTCCTCATTAGTAAATGAGGGTCTCAAAATCTGAGGTATGGTGATCCTCTGAGGGAGTGCTTCTATGGGATGGGGTGGGGGGGGATGAACATCAGAGCCACGTCGCCAGTAGGGGCCGGAGCAGAGAAGCAATGGCGGCGGACACGGCGCTGGGCCGACTGCAGGCTCCGGTCACCGACACTCACAGAGGCGAGGTTCTGTGGTCTTTCTGGGGTGCACGAGCCAGAACTTGTCAAGGGCTACCCCCCTCATTTAGCGATTCATCTGGGAATAAATGGCCCTGCGAGAGAACCTAGAAAGTCTTGCTGAGGATTGTGAACTCCCAGGAACAAAGCGAAGGCCTCCGGGAGCAGATGGTGTTTTTGTCACTGCTGTTGACTGAAGGCAGGAACTTCAGGAGGGAGACGCAGATCTGGGAGCTGAACAGCTGGTTAAGAGAATGGGGTCTGGAAGCAGGATTCGGAACTTTGGGCTGCGGCTAGAAATACCAGGAGAGTGAACTCTTTGCTGAAATAAATCAACAAAGACAATAAATTGGAATAAAGTGGACCCAGGAAAGTTTAGTAAATGCACATTTGTACCCTGTGTATGTTTACTGTGGGTGCACATACATGAACAGACATACAGACATACACGTGCTGTCTATAGCTGTTCACGTGTCTGAGCTGGTCTATAAGCACATCCATGTGTATGGACACGGCATAGACACGTACACTCATATACATGTGGCTCACTCACGCCCGCTGCGGGAGATGTTCTCGGTGAGATGCAGGACACAAATGCAGCAGCAATGGATGAGACGGCATCAGGTGGCTCCGTGCGTCTTCCTGAACGCTGCTAATGAGCCGAATGATGGAGGGCTAATGTCGTCACCATGCGTATCTCTGAGTGGGGGGAATAGGACTTAGCATGGGATACGTGTCAGGAAGGAAATGACTGACTCAGAAAAGAGATAATATAGCAAATTTAGGTTCAGACAATTGGACCTAAGAAGATGTGATCAGTGAGAGAGTCCAGGAAACAGAGAAGGGTAGAATGTGGGGGGAAGATCAGCAGAGGCAGAGAGAGAGTCAACATTGTTGTCCCATATTCAGTGCACCATGAGGCAGCATCATAGATGATTTCAGGAAACAGATCACAAGTCTGGTCCAGGGGCAACAGAGGAGAGATGGAGGTACTTGTATCCTTGGGAACAAGTTCCCTTGGCCCTTTCCCCAAAATAAAAATTTCCTGGACTATCATGTCAATTTGCAACAGGAAGAGAAAATAATAATTAAAGGAAATAAACTCGAATCAGACTAAGATGAAGGAATTGGTGACTTTGTGGAGCATGTTACAGGCAGGGACTGCACGTTGGAGCCCTGAAGTGGCCCCTGTTCCCCCGGCCACAGATTCATCACACCCGTGGCTCACTCCCTTCAAGTGGGTGTCCATCCTTCATAGAGACGTTTCCTACACCTGCAGAATGACTGTTTCAGAATCAGGGGAGAATATTTACAGCCACTTTGTTTCCTAGGCCATCTTCGTAAATGCCTTTGGTTTGACCTAATTGTGTCTGGTGGCTGATTTTTAAGAGGAAGCATACCCGTAGGGACACATGCATGTGTTAGAACTGAGCATCTGCCGTGAGCGAAATCTGGGACTGGCAAGCACCTCTGGACAATGGCTCGTGACCCCAAACACGGGTGGGTTCACAAGGGGCGTCGGTCTCTTCCAGAAGGAATAGCTAACCTGTTGGATGACAGGCGCACCCCTAAACCACGGGGCTGATTATCAAGTCGATGAAATTGAATATAAGTAAAAGCCCAGTTATATATTGGCAAGTTCAAGTTGACAACGGTACAATGAGTTAGATTTCCCGAGTGGACCCACAGAAAAGACAGTAATAGGGCTCTTTCAGCTTGCAAAGGGAGCTTGAGGGTCATGCCTTAGAGATCCGTTCTCGTATGCTTTGCTGCTTGCCCAACCTGGGCTGGGCAACATGGCAAGTAGTTAAGAGAGGTGCTACGCTATTGAGAAGACAGGTTGAAGTGATGATTTGGGAACATTCAGTCAAGAAAGGAGCGATTACAAAAAGACTTTATCCAACAAATAAAGGAGCAGACCACGCTAGACAAACCCTATTGTTTCTGTCTCTGTCTCTCTGGGCTTTTTTTTTTAAAACAAACTGAAAGTAGAATGCTATAGGATTTTTTTGTCAAAATTTCAGTGAAGCATTTGATAGAATCAATCAGATTGTTTATTTAGAAAAGATGGAGAATAAGAATAAGGATATCAGAAAAATTAGTTGGATTGGAAATTACTTTTTGTATCCAAAGAATAGACTGTCAATAATAGATCTGTTCTAGTGTTAAAAATGCTTAATAGAACATCTGTGGGATGTGTTTTGATAATTCTATGTTGCTTGTATTTTTTGATGGATTTAGATGAAAGTCCACATAATATGCTTATCCAATTTGGGAAATGGCATGAATCTGGAAGGAAGAGTTAAGTTGCTGGGTGAGAAGTTGGGATTCAAATCCACCAGGGGAGAACATTGTGTCAGGTGGGAAATGATGAAAATTTAATACTAATAAACATCATTGAATGTATTGCCAATTACAAATAGCGTTTTAGTCTCTGTCTTTCCACAATGCTCCCACCATTAAATTCAATCAAACTTAAAACAAATTCAAAGCACTTAGTTCGTGCCTGACACTGTTTGTTCTCGAGGATGTGAGACAAAACCGAAAACTGTACCCTCCAAAGGTTTACTTTCTATTTCAACATTAATTGAATTTGATTGGTTTTTCCCCATTTGGGGGTCATCTTCAACAATTTGCTGGATGTAAGGTACAGCATCAGAGATATTTTCATTTTCATTTTTATTATTAGTTATTTGGATTAATTTTGTTTAGGATTGCTGAGAGTTTTCAATACTTTTGAGAACTTTTTTTCCATATTATTTGACTGGGGATTGGCTCAATATTACATAATGGTACCAGTTCTTTTTAGAGCTTGGATAACAGACCTTCACTAGAGATATTTGAAACAATAATTTTTCCTAAGTGACTATGTCTATTTTAACTTTTACATTTTGTGTAGCTGAGCTTTTCAACATTTTCTGGGAGCTCCTCATAAGTTATTTAGTTAATAGTTCTTTCCTGAGTCCTAGTTGTGAATTTTCTCTTCCTTAGAGGGACCACACTTACATTTCTAACTCTACTTCAACTCTCCCTGTTCTTACTCTATTTTCCATATCTTCTCATGGTGGTCGATAAACTAAAGAAATTATTGTAAATTTTCTGTTCACATCTGAGTCAGGTGGGAAAATAATTTTACTTTCCCTTTTTTCATTTTGCCTACTTTTCCCCCACTTTACCAACTTCCTATTTTGCTATTAAGACTTCCTTCAATGATTAACTTATAAGAGAATATGTATTTTTCTTGATAACAGTAATTTAATTACTCTCTTTTCTTTTGTTATGACTCTTTAGGTTAAATCTTTAGTGCCCTAGATTCTTTATTTTCTTGAAGATCTCTCTTTGATCTTCCTTTTAACCTTCAATCATATTTAAAAAAACAATATCTTTACTCCCCCTTAGAAATATAACGTATTAATTTAATTGCTTTGACACTATATATATTTGGTATTTTTAGGTTTTGTTTCTTTTGCTTTGAGTGTTTATATATTGAATGCTCTACTCATGTGTAGTTTATTTTACAGAAAAACATTTCAACATTTTTCTGTTTATGATTTTATTGTTTATTAGGTTCAATTTTGAAAAAAACTTCACATGTTTATTGGGAGGATTCTGGGAAAATGGCAGAATAGGTTAGAAAATTCCAAACTTTCCAGATTTTCCTCACAAACAAAACAAACTTGAACTTTAGGGTGAATATAGACTTGGAACAACTCTGAAAAGACCCAAAGAAAGACCCTTAGATTGGGCTTTAACCAGTGTGAAATATAAATACTTCCAGGCTAGCTCTTCAAAATACCAAGTGGAATGCTCTAGGACTAGTGGGTTCAGAGGAAGCCTCAGGCCAAGCCACAAGAACTTTTACCTCCCCCAAAGCAAGAGGAGTCTGAGGCTAGAAAGACTTCGGGAACCTCTATTAATAAATAACACCTATCTTAGCTGTGCTGCTAAGATATAACCCTGGGTGAAAAAGAACCAGCATACCCAGAGAATGCCGAAGGAGTGGACAGGGATGCTGCTAGCTGTGGGAACTTGCAGAAGAGGGAACCCCTGGAACCCCAAGTTAGAGATGCCAGCTGACGTGAAGTCAGAGACATGATACTCTCACCTCAGGATTAGAGGTATTTACATGAATACTCATCATTTAAAAATTGAACCGGCAAAAAAGAAAGAATCCCACTATAGAAACTTACTATGGGAATAGGAAAGATTGGAGTTTATCTTCAGAGGAGGAGAGTGAAGTAAAAAAAAAGCTTCTTTTATCTCAAAGGGTAATATTCAATGTCTCCCTGCCCAGAAAGAATTTATAGAAGAACTCAAAAAAAGACTTTAAAAATCAAATGAGAGAAATTGAGGAAAAACCCAAAAAACAATCATTCAAGAAAAATAATAAAACATTATTTTTTTAAAAAATAATTAACTTAATAGTTAACTTTTTGTTAACCAACTAGAAAAAAAGATCCACAGTATTAAAGAAGAAAATAAGTTTTTGAAAATTAGAATTGGTCAAGGGGAAGCCAGAGAAGCTCTAAGAGTTTAAGAAATAACAAAACAAAATATAAAGAATGAAAAAAATAGAAGAGAATGTGAACCATCTTACAAGAAAAATAATACATCTAGAGAATAGACTGAGAAGAGAAAACAAAAGAATGATTGGACTATCTGAAAGCTGTGACCAGAAAAAAGTATCTTGATACAATAATACAAGAAATAATCAAAGGAAATTGCCCTGGGGCAACAGAACATGGGAAAGTAGAAATAGAAAAAAATCCACCAAGTACCACCTCAAAAAAAAACACATACAAGGAAAATACCTAGGAATATTGTTGCTTAATTTCAAAACCTTTGGATCAAAGAGAAAATTCTATAAGAAACAAACAAGTAAAAAAAATTCAAATATACTGAAGCTACAATTAGAATTGTACAGGATTTATTAGCAACTACCATAGAACACTGCAGTTTCTGGAATAATATATCTCAACAATAAAATGAACTAGGCTTGTGACCAAAAATATCATATCTGGCAGAACTAACCATAATATTGGATGAAAAACTGCGTTTATTACGCTAAAATATTTCAATTTCTTTTTTATTTTCTTGAATAACTGTAGTTAAGGCAACTCAACAAACATTAATTAAGCACTTCATATATACCAAGAAATGTATTAAATTTTAGGAATTAAAAGAAAGGAAAAAAAAAAAAAAACAGTTCCTGATCTCAAAGAGCTCATAGGCAATGAGAATACAACATCCAAACAATTGAACGCAAATCATACATAGAGGAATAGCATGAACATAAAGGAGGATTAGGAAAGGCTTCTTGAGGAAGATGAGATTTTAGGAAGACCTGAAGAAAATCAGGGAAGTTGGAACCCAGCTGGGAAGGGAGAGAATTGTAGACCTGGGGGTCAGATAGTGAAAATGCACTGATTCAGGAGTTCATTCAAATTGACTCTTTTTCATAGCTTCAGGTTCTTCTCTTGAATGCTTACTAGATATGTGGTTTGTTATAAAATTCTGAAATTTAAACTCTTATGTATGTTAGAATTTCAAGAATGTGGTTTCTCCTCTGTTAGTGATCTGTTGATTCTATTAATATTTTGTTGCCTGTTTTAAAAACTTACACAGTTTTCTATTGCTTTCTGGATTAGGGTATTAACTTTATTATTATTATTATTATTATTATTATTATTATTATTAGGTTGGAAGAGCTATCATTATTATTTTTCTGTGTGTGTATGCATCAGTATATTTGCCTTATGCAAAATTCTATGTTCTTTCTTTTGCTGTTTTTCAGCCACATTTTCTTTTATGTCTGTGTTTTTAAGTTCCAGATCTATAATTTTCTTTTTTAGGGCTTCTTTTATTTGGAAACAACCTATTATATGTTCTTATGAATTCTCTGTTGCTTGTCTATATAATTCTCCTTTTTGACTTTTCCCTCATCTTCATGTCTTATTTGGAATCTTTTTTTTAAAGCCATTCTGGGATTCATTGCCATCTTTACACATAATATTTAGAACTTTTGATTAATTTCTTGTTGTTTTTGCCCAGGACTTAGAACTCACTTACTTTTAGGATATAATGCTGAGTTATGTGAACATATTTTTGGAATTTTTGTTTATTTTCCTATCAGTTTATCTAACTGGGATCTGAGATCATGCTCACCTTTTTCTCTTGGTCTTTTTGGCGTTCAACATTTCATCTTCCTACCTCCATTTTGTCATTTATTTCAGGCTTTGCCTTTTGAACTGATTCTTGTGAGCTCACCTGGGAATTTATATCATATTATCATAACATCATATTACCATTCTCAGAGGATTTTCCTCCCTAAGATGATCAATGAAAGCAAAGATTGCAGCCCCTTTCTCTCAACACTCAATGCCTCCCCTAAATGTAGATGGACCTTGTATGGGGTATGGACAACTGTGCCTGAATCCCTGCTGCGAGGGACCAGGAATCAGCCAGGACAGCACGGGCGTACCCAGTGAGGGTGAATGGCAGATGGTTCAGATAATCTTTCTGCTTCTATTTCCAAAGGCTCTCCCTAGTCTTTGTAAGATTCTCTCCTGTCCTCTAATAGATTCAAGTTTAATTGCTATTAATTGCTATTAATCTGTTTGATTTGGGGTGAATTATGTTGCAAACAGATAGTTTACCATTCCTCCATCGGTGGGTCCCAGAAGGGCTGACTGAGGTTCTTCGGCTCAGGTGTGAGCTGGGCCAGGTGTTCCGAAGGTCCGTTCCAGGCTGGGCTTCCTGAGTCTGTGCCACGCTTTCCAGCATGCATCCTTCCTTTTCTATAAATAGCACACTGTCGCTGCACCAAGTTCAGTGTAAAGCATTTTCCACCGCACTCGTTTTAAGAATCCTTCCTGAACCTTCTTCCCCACGCCTGCCTCCCTGCAATTCAGGTCACATTTTATCCCCTGCGTACTTAGCTAAATGTCCCTCCTAGCAGCTCATTCTTGTAGGTGGGTTTAAGCCATTAGCAGCGATTTTCCAATAAAGCTTGTCAAGGAAGCTTCATCGATTCTTTTCTGGGATGGAGAAAATATGTACTTTTTATCGCCATCATATTATAGCTCAGATGACTGATAAAACTGTCACAGGAAAGGAAAGGTCAGGAGCTGCTGAGTGGATGTTGCTTGTGTTTATCTCCCCTCAAAATCTTCCTACAAACGGATGGAGGTGGAGATGTCATGGAGGACTCATGTTTACATGGAGGATGGAAGGAAAAGGGTTGAGATGAAGAAGCCCCCCTGGTCCGCACGTGGCCGGTGGAAGCTGCTCCTGACCCTCCCCTTACCCCCCAGACATCTCTGTCCTGCTCCTGGGAGTGATCACCAGGCCACCAGGGGAACCACAGAACCTGGGAACCTGGCTCATTTTGTCTTTGTAGTTCTGCTACTGTCGGTCAGTCAGCAAGCATCTGTCAAGCGCTGGGCTGAAGGGCAGCCCTGGCCCCCATCAGGCCCCTGAAGTGGAGCTGCTTAGCTGTCCTGCTTCGGGTACCTCCCAAGTAGGGCTGGAGATTTTCAGTGATTGTGCCTTATCACTCACCTTTCGCCCTTGAATATTATTTTCCTGCTCAGATGCCCAGTGTCTTACAAGCCTTACTTGATTGACAGATGGGCCGTTTTAAAGGTGGTTGGTGGATAAGCCCCATCATACTCTGGGTCTGCTTTTCCTCATGCTGCCCTTGGAAGGGCTTAGACCAGGGTGAAAAAAGGAAAAAAAAAGAAGTTAACTTTTCTCTCCGAAGTCCAGGCTTCCCAAGCCTCAGGAGGACAGAGGGAACTGGAAAATGGGGAGGGGGCTCATCTGTTTAACGGATCCTCCCAGGTTTTCCTGGGGCTTAGAAAGCTCGTCTGGCCACGTTTGATGAGGTCACTGTTTGGTTAGCTGTTGTTTCTAGCTCACATTTGTTTATTAGTGCAGCACCCATTGCGGATCTCTCCCTGGCCGAGCCCCTCGCTAGGCCAGGAGGCCTGGGACTGACAACCAGGAGAGACATTATAGTCTCCACCATCGGGCAACTTTGATCTAGAGCCATCAGCTTAAGTGACTAAGGAAGCGGAGACTGAGTGTCTGGGGACCTGGAAAGTATAAAAAGACTTCCGTGTCATTTGGAGTACTTACAGCTGGGGGGAGAGGAGATTTCACCTGCTTCTTGCTCCTCCTTTTGCAAGACTTTTTACAGTTCCCTGTGAAAGGCTCTGGGTTAGGCTGTCAGAGGCTGATGAATGTAAAGATGTGCTCACTGTCCCCAGGAAGCTCAGAGCTTAGCGAGGGAGATAAGGAAATCACAGAAAAGCCAGAGAACACCTCGCATGGGAAAGCTTGGTGAGAAGTCATTCCAGAAGGCTTCCTGGAGGAGGGGACTCGTGTGGTCCTGATGGGCTCTGTCTTCCCAATCCCAACCTTGGTGCAACCTTTCCTGATATTATCTTTCTCCCCGGATTGGGATCTAGATACCAGGTCAGGCTGGGGAGGGCTCTGAGATTGGAGACACGGTAATTGGTTATTAGGAATATCCACCTCAGTATGTGCAGGGTGAAATGAATCTGAATCTGGGGGACCCCCGAGCTCTGACTGTCTCTCGGACGGCGCCCTTCAGGTTCTCCTGGTTTTAGGGTTAAAAGTCTGTTACTCACCACCTGGGGATGTTGACTAAGCATTGTCACTCCTGGGGCTCAGTTTCCTCATATAAAATGGGACTGAGTAGACTCTATGGTTGCTGTAAGGCCTTCTAAGCTCTTAGGACAATGCCAGATATCCCGGGAAACAGGGGAAGGAAGATGAGTCCTTCCCCTGCAATTACAGAATGGATGCTGGAGATGCTCAATCATCACTAACTGAAAGAATTTGAAAGCACAAGCACAAAGCCTGCTCAGCTTCCAAAGACTACTGAGGGGAGAGTTTGCTTCATGCCATTGGCAAAGACTGAAGGAGGAAGGGGGAAGGACACAATTTCATTTTAATACCCTTTACTTTATGGGGGAATTTCCTTGGAACCCTAAAGAGGCAGAGATCTCAGTGAGAATGGACATCTCTTTTGTTCTACAGAACAAAGGGCGATTTTCATTTTCATTTTTCGTGAGTATCTTGGGTACAGAGTTGAAAAAGTCCCTCAGAAAAGTCTTCCCCCCCCAGCCCATGCAGGGCACAGATAAGTAAGCTGAGAGGGCAGGGACTGTGGGACTCAGAGTCCCATGGATGGTAAGTGGAAGTTTGGGGATGGAGAGCAAAGAAGTCGGCTTCAAATGGAGAGCTCTTTCTGGGACCTCCACTGTGACCCATGCAGTCATGGGGAGGGGGTCTGTCTTGTCTCAGCCATCCGTTATCTACCAGACCCGAGGCTTCTTGGCTGTCTCTGGGGCCACAGGAGGGATGTCTGGCCTCTAGAGGCCTCGGTCTGCTCTGGTGAGAAATGTATGATGTGAGATTGGCCCTGCCTGCTTCCCTGGGGCCTCCCAGACTTTCAAGGGTCCTGAGAGTGGAGCCCATTGGCCTTGCCCTTGGAATAGGGAGCGATCTGGCTCCTCTGAAGCTGGCTGGTGGCTAAGGACCCTGGGTCTAGGTCCTCTCCCTGCCAGCGAGGGTCTCTTACTTAGCAGCCTGTGAAAGTGCCAGGCTGGCAGAGGGGGAGGTACGTCCTGATTAAAAGGCTTTAGAGGATGGGAGCAGGCCAGCTAAAAATAGCTGACAAGTCTGAGCTCTCTCCCAAACTAAGTGAAGGATGGTTATTAGAGGCTGCCCTGGCAGCTCACACCCCCCGGCACTGCCTCCGGCACAAACGGGCTCACAAACCCCCTTATTAACTTCTATGACAACCCAGGAGGAGGTTGGAACTGTGCAGATGAACCGGGAAAGGAAGGTCTCACCCCATCATTAAGAAGCAAGCAAAGTCCCCAGAGGCGAGCCAGCCCTCAGTTTATGGGAGAAGGGGATGGGGGAGAGATTTTCCTTGGAATCCTAAAGGGGCTGAGACCTCAGAGAGACTAGACAAGTTCTTTGTTCCACAGGTGAGCCCAGAAGGGCAAGAGCCAGCTGAAAGTCACAAAGCTCACTAGCTTGTGAAGTCAGACTGAGCCTCCCAGGCACAGAGGAGAAAGGGGGCCCATTGGATTGGAGGTGGGGGACCAGACTTGGGCGACCGGCCTTGGGAAGGGTCGCCTCGCCATGGCACCTTAATCTCAGTATCTTCTGGAAGAGGGTGGCCATCACCTTGTGCCCATGACCTTCCAGGGGAAGTTGAGAAAATCAGCTGGTGAATGAGGGGAGTAAATGCTGGGGGAAATGGGAAGGACTCTTTCACCTTGCTGGAAACTCATGGCAACAAGGAGCGGGCTCTTCCCTTAGCCAAATCTCTTGGGAGGGAGAGCATCATTCACCTGTTTCCTGGTGAGGAAGCTGAGGTCCAGAGAGCATAGGGATTTATTAAGGCCATGACTCCAAGGCCAGTTCCCAATTCAGGTACAGTCACTTCCTCTACATAAAAGTATGACTGGAGGAGAGCAGAAAGCCCAGAAGTGAGTTGCTCTTATTGTCTGAGAGATTAGCATTGTTTTTTTTCTGTGGTGTCTTACAGTGTTCTATATACCTATGTATACACTGACATAGGTACATATGTATTTATACATATTTATTTCTTTCTCTCTACCTCCTTTTCTCTCTCTCTATCACTCTCTGACTCTGTCTCTCTGTCTCTTTCTTTCTCTCTAGGTACCCACCTTTCTCTGGTACTATAGAGCAAAGACCTGGAAAGAGAGAAATAACTAGTAATAACAATAATGTCAAATAGGGTGATGATGATGATGGGAGGAGTTTGGTATAATGACTAGCTTGGCTGAGAACTGGCATTAATAAGGCTTAGATTCTTATCCTGACTCTGATCCATACTTTTGGATAAACCGTTAGCTTCATTGTTCTACGCCACTCTATAATCTAAGTGATAATGCAGTGACAGCTCTGCACTGCTCTGTATCAGGAGTGGGCTGTACCATTGATATCACAGGCCCAGATCAAACGTGAAAAATAATCACAAATGAACAAGAGAGAAGCTGAAGGGAAAAGGCTAGGAAAGAGGAGGAGGAGAAGAAACAAAAGGAGGAAAGAGGAAGCAGGAGGGAAAGATGGAGAAGGAGGTAGGATGCTGCTGTTGCTGGAGAAAAGCCTAGGGCACCGGCACGGCTGGCCATCACTGCAAGGGAATCAGTATCCAGAAACCATTTTGCCAGATGATCTGGATGCTGCTGGCAATGCTTCCCCTCCCAAAGAGATCTGGGTACCAATGTGTCTACCCTACAGCACAGGAAGGACAGACTGTCTCGTGTAGGCTTCACATCTATTACAGGGTCCAGTCTGGATGCTTTCATCCCACTGGCTAATCGTGAATTGATGACTGGATTTATAACACTGTCCACTCAGTCCAGCTGTCAATCAGGGAATATCTGAAGAAGAAACCCCGTGCAGCTCCCATAAACCTGTCTGCTTTTGTCCTCTTGTTCCTAACTTCATATCACTCATGGTTAGTAAGTACTCCTGGCATCATCTAATAGTTGTCCGATATAGAGACTAAAAATTAAACCTCAGTAAGTAAAGACGTGTTTTTTGGTTGAAGGTGAAGTATCTCTTGACAATTATCATACCCTTGTACCACAGGGAAAATTCCTAGCTTGATAGCAAATGCTGAGTCCAATATAAATTGAGAACAATCCAATGTCTGGGCTATTCCCAGAGAGAAAAATATCCAAATCTTTCCAAAGTGCTTCCATCTCATAAAAAGAGAATTCTTCATCATGACTTTCAGGTAGTCCAATAATTGTTAGATTGCCTCTTGGATCTATTTTCCAAATCAGTTGTTTTTCCAGTGAGATATTTTATATTTTCTTCTATTTTTTTATTTTTAAAATTTTGTTTGATTGATTCTTGTTATCTCATTGAGTTATTCACTTTCATTTGTTCGATTCTAATTTTTGGTAAAT
This sequence comes from Antechinus flavipes, assembly GCF_016432865.1. Classification (NCBI taxonomy): domain Eukaryota; kingdom Metazoa; phylum Chordata; class Mammalia; order Dasyuromorphia; family Dasyuridae; genus Antechinus; species Antechinus flavipes. The sequence continues at coordinate 1,660,050 of NC_067398.1, forward strand.
TATTTTTCAGTTAGCTTTTTTACCTCTTTGTGCATCTGATCAGTTCTGTTCAATGACTTTTCCTCCCATTTTGCCAATTCTATTTTTAAGAAGTTGTTCTGAAAAAAAAGAATTCTTCTTTAATTAATTAATTACTTTTTAATAAACATTGCTTTATGAATCATGTTGGGAGAGAAAAATCAGAACAAAAGGGAAAAACCATGGGAGAGAGAGAAAAAAAAACAGAAAAAAGAAGTGCACATAACATGTGATGATTTACATTCAGTCTCCTTAGTTCTTTTTCTGGATGCAGATGGAGTTTTCTGTCCAAAGTCTATTGGGATTGCTTTGGATCACTGAGTCACTGAGAAGAACCAAGTCTTTCACATTTGATCATCATTCTTGCTGTTATTGTGTACACTGTATTCCTGATTCTTCTTGTTTCACTCAGCATCAGTTCATGTAAATCTTTCCAGGCCTTTCTAAAATCAGCTTGTTTATCATTTTTTATAGAACAATAATATTCTATTACCTTCATATACCACAGTTTATTCAGCCATTCCCCAATTGATGGGGATCTACTCATTTTCCAATTCTTTGCCACCACAAAAAGAGCTGCTACAAACATTTTTGCACGTGGGGCTTTCCCCTTCCTTTATTATTGCCTTGGGATACAGACCCAACAGTGGCACTGCTATAGATGGTTTTAATTTTGTCATCTGAAAATGGTCTGTATTCTTTGACCATGAAAATCAAATTTTTAATGTTAATATGAAAACATAATTATTCATGTAAAGAGATTAGCAATGGATCACTACTAGATCCATCAATTAAACCCAGAGGAGTTGAGAATGAATGCAAAATTCAGGAAGGCTCTTGAGCACAACAGGAAAAGAGGATAGAGGACAAAAATAGGACAGGAAACTCGATAGAGCTCTGCCCCACCATTACTATTGGAATGGATAAAGAAGCCTGAAAAGCACAACCAAATAGCATCTCTTGTCTGGCCAAAAAGGGAAAAAAAAGGGAAGGGAGGGAAACCAAAAATCTGCTGCTCTTGTTCTTGGCAGAGAGAAAAAAGACAACTTTATGAGCAAGACTTCAAAAGATGTATGTCTGGGACCCCCCAGTCCTGCTGCTGGTCAAACAAGGGCACTTCTAGGAAGCTGTTTTTTTTCTCCTGATTTGGTTCTTTGGCTACTTTGTCTTTGAGTGTGAAACATTGTTTTAACTCCAGCTTTTCTATCCTTAAGGTTATCATGGGTATCATTCTTTTTCCCAGGGAAGGAAAAAAGTATTGAAAAAAGGATGCCTACTAATGCATTGTCGATGAAGCTGAGAGCTGTTCCAGCCACTCCAGAGAACAATTTGGAACTATGGCCAAAGGGCTATAAAACTATGCATACCTTTTGATCCAGTAATACCACTACTGGGTCTGTATCCCAAAAACATCCAAAAAAAAAGGGAAGGACCTATTGTATAAAAATATGTATAGCAGCTTTTTGTGGTGGTATGAATTAGAAACCAAAGATATGACTATTGGTTAGGGAAAAACTAAGCAAGCTGGGGTCTATGATTGTGATGGGATATTATTGTACCATAAAAAATGATGAACAGAATGATTTCAGAAAAACCTGAAAAGACTTACATGAACTGATGCATAGAGAAGTGAGCAGAACAAAGAGAATATTGTACACAGTAACAGCAACATTGTTTCATGAAGAATTGTGAATGGTTTGGCTATTCTCAGTGATACGATGAGCCAAGACACTCCCAAAGGATGAAGCATAATATCTCTCTCTTAAAAAAAAAAAAAAAAAAAAAACCTAATACTGTTGGAATACAGATTGAAACATGCTATTTTCTCTTTCTTTCTTTCTTTCTTTCCCCCTTCCCTCCCCCTCTCTCTTTCTCTCTCTTTCTTCCTTCCTTCCTTCTCTCTTTCCTTCCTTCCTTCCTTCCTTCCTTCCTTCCTTCCTTCCTTCCTTCCTTCCTTCCTTCCTTCCTTCCTTCCTTCCTTCCTTCTTTCCCTCTTTTCTTCCCTCCTTCCTTCCCTTTTATTTTAGTCTTCTTATACCAAATGACTAATATGGAAATGTTTTGCACGACTGCACATGTATAACCTATATATCACAGTTTACTCTCTCAGGGAAGGGGGAGGGAAGGAAAATAGAGAGGAATAGAATTGAGAACTCAAAACTTAAAAAAATCCAAAAGTTAAAAATTGTTTTTAGCATGTAACTAACTGGGAAAAAATAAAATATATAAAAAGAAAAGAGGAATCCTGCCGCATTAAAAATAGAAAATTTCTTCTTCCTTTCATTTTATATGACAAGTGAGATACCTCAGTTGTGATTCAAGGGTCCTGACCTATTCAACAGAAAAGCAGTCCTCCCTTTAATCTGGGATGCATTCAGGACCATTTTTTTTTTTTACTTTGGATCTATTTTGACAGATGAAATCAAGTGAAGAAGAATTGAGGTAGTCTACCTACTTTCTCCTTAACACCAATACCAAACATTTAAAAAGTAACAGGGTTTTAGTTCTTAATTTTTCTATTACTAAAGATGTAAGCAAACAGAATAGTGCAAAAGCTTCTTAACACTACTCCTCCAGCATTAGCTATTTCAGTTTTGTCATTGATAATTCAGAGTTTGAGGCAATAAAAGGTGATAAAAATATGATTTATTTTAATAATTGGTGACATCATCAGGATCTAGAATGATTATCAGAGAGTCAGAGACATCTGGTCTTAAGATTCCTCCCCTTCCCAATACACACACAGACATACATGCACATATATGCACATACATACACACAAAAAAACACAATTATACCCAGAAACACACACACACACACACACACACACACACACACACACACACACACCCTATTTTAGGAGCAAGAGAGAACATCTAAAAATGTCCATGTGAAATTTAGGCAGGGCAAGCAGAATATTCATATGATATCATTACAGTTCATGAACATGGTGGTTTCCATGGTATTCTCAGCTCCCTTTTCTCACTCACTCACCCTTATCTGCCCTCATTGGCAAGAGTGTGTGTGTGTGTGTGTGTGTGTGTGTGTGTGTGTGTGTGTACAGATGGGTATTTCTCTCCAGATGGATATAATCACACTGCTCCTATTCACATTGTCAGGGACCTAAGGAACATTGTTGTCAAGGAGGGTAAATATACTCATATTGTCCCATGTGGCTTCTGAACTACTCCCATCATTGGGCTTATCATTTACATAAAATTAATTACAATGATACCATTTACTCTTAAAAATATAAGTTTTTTGATGTCCTTCATTTTATAAAAGTATCACATTTTCCCAGTATTTCCCCCTTCTCTTCCACCTTCAAGAAAGCCATAAAATATTAGAGATATTCTTAACGACATAGAAAAAAAAGGGGAAAAATCAGTATAACGAATTGATTGATACATTGAAAAAGTCAAACTATGTACAATGTGTAACACTTGGAGATCTTTTACCTTTGCAATGGAGTGGGGGGGGCACTTATTCTCACATAGCTTCTTTCAAGCCCTGCTTGTTTTTTATAATAGCATTCATTTTTGATTTTTCTGTGTGTGGTTATTTCCCTTTCCATTGTTATAATCACTGTATATTTTGTTTTCCTAGGTTCTGTATCAATTCATGTAGTTCCTTTCATTTTTTATTAGTTTATCAATTTCACATTTTTTAAAATGTACAATAACATTCACAGAAAACAACTTGTTTAGCCATTTTCCAATTAGTGAACATGTATTTTCCCCAATTCCTTGCTATCAAAAAAGAACAGTTTTAAATATTTTGCTGCCCATGAGGACTTTCTTTTCATTAATGGCCTTGTTGGGGTATAACCTTAGCAAAGGAATCGGCCGAGTCAGAAGATATAAACATTTTGATCCCTTTATTCACACAATACCCACTTGCTTTCTGAAGCCATTGTATCTATCAATCCACAGTTCTACCAAAAAAGTATCTTACCACAACCCTCCAGCATTAGCTATTTCAATGTTTTGTTATTGACTATATACAGAGTGTGAGACAAAGCCTCAGGCTTGTTTTGATTTTCATTTCTTTTATTATTAGTGATTTGGAGCATTTAAAAATATTTGTCAATACTTTGCAATTATTCTTTTGAGAACTGTTTGTTCTATCCTTTAACCCTTCATATATTGGGGAATGACTTTACCCATACAAATATATGTTGATGTTGTTCATACTTTAATTCTGAAGAGAACGATTGACATCAAAGGTCATGTCTTGACTTGTTTGTGAATTGAAGTGAGGCAGAGTTGCACAAAGTCACCAGTTTCACTTTCTCTTCCAGTTTATTGAAGTCCAGTGGCAAGCGCAAAGTCCAGGTGGCCGGCAATGGTCCAGGACAGAGTGGATGCCAAAGGCACCTTCCACCTTCATTATTGTTGGAACAAATTGTTCTCCCCCACCCATTTGGCTGAGAAAGTCTTCATGTGCTTGAGGTAGACATTTCCCTGATTCATCAGCGGGTTTGAGGTCTGTTGATTTAGCCTGTCTGCCATGATGGTTTTACTGGGATGTGGCCATAGCACATGCACCCATATATACATACATTATGTATGTACATCTAATGCCACACATATATGTACGCATGCACAAATACATACTTGTTAATTGAGAATATATTTTGGATGTCAAGTCTTTATTATAGAAATCTGATACAAATACTTTTTTTAAAAATTTGACTGCAATGTGGGTTTTTTCTAATGTGATCTGTCATTTGTTCATTTTATTGAATTGTCTAATCCATTCACATTTAAAGTCATGAAGCTTAGATTTTATATTTTCCTCTATTTGTCTGTAATATTAAGTTTTTGTTCAGATAAGCATTTTTTCACAGTTTTCTTTTTAAGCAAAGTAGTATGCCCCTTCAGTTAATTGAACTTAATATCTTTTAAGGGAAACCTATTTTTACTAGTTCTCTTCTATTTTCCCTTAAGCTCATTCCCTTTCATTTGTTACCCATTTCCTTAGTTTTGCTAAATGTATTAATTCCCCTGTTCTTCATTTTATCTAATTATTTAATTCTCTTCTTTCAATTAAGTAGTCAAGTACTTTCTTTCAACTTGTTTGCTAGTTTTCAGATTTCATTTTCTGTGCCTTTTTCTATAAAAGAATTTTATTCTCTTCATTATTTATCTTGCCTTTTAATATGCCCTACACTCATCATTTGAGTTATGGTCTTTCTACTTATTTAGTCCTTCATTAGCTTCCCTATTTCTTAAGGAATTAAAGCTTCTAAACTATTTTGGATTCCTTCCAAACATTTCCTATATTATTACCTCTCAGATATTACCCCACTTTTTTGTTGTCTCACTCTTAGAAATACAAATTCATACAAATGATAGAAAGGATAGTGCCCCATATCAGGAATCTTTCTTTGGCCCTGATTATTTGGTAGATCATTAAATTTTACCCTCCTCATTGTCATTTTATCCCTGTTGCTTTAATGTACCCTTTATAAGTTTAGGCCCTCCTAACTTTCCTGAGGTTCCCCCAAAATCCTGATTCCCCCTCTTTTGAGACCACATGAGTGATATCTTCAAACACTGGATCCCTGAAGATCATATCAATTGTATTTATAGAAACTCTTCCTTCTCCCGTGAGATTATTGATTAGTGGTACCTCATTTTGCAACTGAACCTCAATTTCCATTTCTTCCTCCTCTTTTAAAATCACCTTCTTTGCTTCCTCAGCCATTATTCTGTAGGTTCTCTTCTTTAGATACTTCAGGAGTGATTCTTCTTTTATTTTCAGGTCTTTGATTTTGATAAGTGTACATTACATATTCCCCTTTTTTTATTTCCACCTCCACTCTTGTGTGCCCTCCTGTTTTTGTAATTTTGTCTGCCAAAAAAAAATTTACTTTCAGGCAGAATGTTGTGAGATTTTGTGATGTTTCAGGTCTGTTTCTGTCATCACTTCCATTTGACTTCTGCTTTCTCTAATGTCTCCTTACGTGCTTTTAGAAAGAAATCTCTTAGTATCTTTCTGTTATGATTTTGTTCTTACCTTTACTGTATATTAATTGTTTGGGGTATTTTAAAAGCAAATAATTTCTTTATGTCTTCTTTTCTTTCTGGGAGTGTTTTGAATGTCTCTTTTTACTGGATGTCCGGTTTTTTAAACTGATGGCTTTGGTTTTCAGAGTAGATTACATTGGGTCACACCTTGAGTTCCTTTGCTCTTCCAAACACATTACTCCACTCTCTTTGGTTCCTGGTGGGTACAGAAATGGTTATGTTATTTAACTTTCCTTTTTATGTTTGCTGTCCTAGATGCTTGCAGGCCTTGATTGTCAGTGAAGTTGTTACATTTTACCATCACGTGTCTTGGAATTTTTAGCATAGAACTTTTTTTTTTTTTTCCTGAAGGTGACTGTCACTTTGTTTTCTGTTTTCAGAAGTTATCAGCAGTTTCTTGCTTTATGATATTCAGGGGTTTTTGATGTATGTTTTTAGGGAGATACCTACAAAATTGTCTCTATCCTATTTTGGACATCAATGTTTTGTCTGCATGGAGATTTTTGCTTCTCTTCTTCAGGTTTCCTTTCATGTCTGAGTGTTTGCATTCCCATTCATTTATACCCTCTTTTGTCTCTTTGATAAGACTTGCCAAAATTGGATTTCAGCTTTTATATGTGTCCAATTATTTCTGTTGTGTGTGAATTCTGCTTTTACAATTCTTATTTCTATTAAAAACCATTCAGAAATATCATATGGTGGTTTTGTGCTATTGAGGAAATCCACAGGGTCTTTTATCTCATAAATATCATTTTCCTTTGACTTATAATTTTTATTTGTAAATGTCTGGATTATTTTATCTGATTCAGAGGAAACATTTCTTCTATTAATATCTTCTCTTTTGCTTTATTTGATTATACTCAAGGCCTTTGAGTACCAAGATTTTGGTAATACCAGAGTTTTTCTTATAGTTTTCTATTGCTCATCACTTTTGGATAATTTTTCCCTTTGAGTATGATTTCTCTGGGGGCTAGATCTCAAAGTCATATTTACCTCTTCAAGCCATACAAGTTAGGGTCCAACAGCTTTAGTATCTGTCCCAAGTGATTTCTGGTTGGTCCGAAGTGTCTCCAAATTGAAATTGAGTTCTTTCCTTTAGGGTTCATGAAGTGCTATATAATCAAACACATGTCCTGCCCTATTTCCTTCTGTTCCTCAGTTCTCTGGTGGGTTTTATTGTGGGACAGACTGCTACTGAGAACAATCAACTTCTGCCTTTTCGTTTTTTGTGGTACTGAGAAGTATTATGAAAGCAATGGTGTAGAATAGAGCTCTGTTGCAAGTCTATGGATTGGCTTGTTTCGGCCTTGCTGCCAAAGAGTGGTGAGTAAGTGAGAGGATAGTCATTAGTCTTCATTGACATTAACTCATTGAATGTTTACCTCATTTGGATTCTTGGGGTCATAAAATATGGAGATAGCTGGTGCATAATTCCTGATTAGTAACATGATATGAGCCAATTAATACTTTAATATAAAATTTTTGTTAAAGGATAAGATAAAAAAGCATGGATAATCATAACATTTATTCAATAGAATGCAAAATCAGGAAGGATAATTGCAGTTAATAACTAGAAAGTCAGATCCAAAATGATCATAACATTTGATCAAAAGATAGCAAGATAAAGACTAATTAAAAATATAATAGTCCATAAACTTCCATCATATTCTTTTACCAATGCACAGTGTGGGAGGTAACTCTTCTGCCTTTCACGGTTCTCCTGTTTGAAAGCTACTTGCTTGTTACTCACAGATTGGTTAACTAGCAAAACCAAAAACAAACAAAACAACTTTTATCAAATACTTATACTTGGCTGGATGATGAGAAAATGTTACACTCTTTCAGTGACGGCCAATTTCTTTAAGTCAGAGAACTGCCAAGCTCCTCGGGTCTGCTAAGGATCTATGGACTTTCTCCCTCTCACGGTGTAGTCAGTGATGGAACCATGTAGCCAGCTCTTGGAAGAGGAAGAGATTCTGCTTTATCTAATCAGCTCTCAGCAAAGCCATCCCTCTTCTCCCAAACACAAAATTCTATTTCCCCCTTTCAAACCCCAGGCAGCAGTTAATGGCAACCCAGTTAACCACCGGAGAAATTTTCCCTCTCTGTTTTTATATAGAACCGAAAGGAGTTCTTGACTTTCTCTAATCAGCTCTCAGCAAAGCAATATCTCTCTTCACATCAGCACAGTTCCCAGGAACTCAGCTGCACGTCCTACCTGTCACCTTTGGTCAGTCCCTGTCAGCTTCATCTACCATCTACTTTTTTGCTTTCTGTACTGACTGTTCCTTTCAGGCTTTCCTTTTTATCTGACTGTATCCTAGCCTGCCTCTCCTATAACTTCAAATACCTCAAATCAAGGCCTGCTAATAAACATCACTACTTTGTGATGTGAAATTCAAAAATTTTATCTTTATTTCTGATATGACCCTACCACCCCTTATTCCACATTCCCTCAGCACTCTATTCTTGCTTTATAATTTCTCATTTATAACCTTCAAAATTTTTAAAATCATCATGTGCAAATGAGCTGATGGATCCCAATGCATGGCGCCCACCTTTTGCTTCCACCTAAGCTCTGCCTTCAAACAGGTACCCTCAGGACATTCATCTTTGGGGAGGGTCAGTTCTCTTTCATGTTCCCAGAACAATCTGTGTTTCTCTCAATCCTTTTAATAAAACAGTTCTTTTCTACGTTATTTTACCAGTATTCCTTAAATGCCTGTCCCTTTTTCTGTCCCTTTCAGCAACCAAAACAGTCACACACAATAGGGATAGTAACACATACGTGACTGCAAACTGCCTTGCTCAGCTGCCTGCCAGGCTCTATAGAAAGAAAAGCTGGGATTCCTCCCCTTCCCTAGGCAGGTAAGGGGCACAGGAGCAAAAAAAGACTCCAGGACCCCATTAGCCCTAGATTTCTGTCTGTCCATGTTGGTGCTTCATGTGGAGCCAGTGTGGCCAGAGGGATAAATTCAGTAAAATTCGCTTTCAGCACTTGCTTCTGCTTTCCCTGCTCCTCTGGCCAACAGATCATTTTCCTTTGACTGCAATGTCCGGTACCCTCCTATGGTCTCCTGGTTGCCTTCCTTCTCATAGGGCTCTCTGAGTAGATCAATTGACTTCCTAATTATCTCATGCCAGGGTACGAATGGCTGCCCACTTTCAACCATCCAAATATGTTTATGTATAAACAGAGAGACACAAGGACTTGATTCAGAGACGGCACTCTCTTTTGGTGAAGTCTCTGGCCTTGTGACACAGCTTTCATCAATGCTTTAAAATGCATCTGTTTAAACCTCATCCCTGGTTTTCCTCAGATCAAGGCTAAGTCCAAGGTTTTTAGGAACTCTGGCTTCAGGTCCTGTTCAAAGTCATTGTTAACATGATGATTCTTTCCTAAAAGCCTGAAGTCCTCTGGCCACTTGCCCTAAAAATCTGTCCTTTCCTTTGTGTTTCTGGGTGAGAATCCCACTAAGTGCTTACCTTAAACATCAACAGACTGCTGGCCCTTGTGTGGCTCCTCACTAAGGCACATGGACAGCTGAACATTCGGGTGTATGGACAAATGGCCAGAGAGACAGATGGACAGACAAAGAAACGGGTGAATTATCAGATACAAGCTCCGTGACCTTGGACAGTCACTTCCCTTTTATTTGCCTAGGTTTCTTCATGTATAAAGTGAGGACAATGGCAACATCTACCTTGTAGGGTTGTGGGGAGGATCAAATGATCATGTGCTTCCCACAATGCCCAGCACCCAGTAGGTCCTCTATCAAAAGCTGATTTAATCCCTTTCTCTTTTCTCGCTTCCTCTTTTTCACCAGACTCCTCATCTGCACTGATTTTCATCCTTTGTTATGAGAACATATCTTGTCTTTCCCACCTCTTGTGCAGAAAGGGGTAGAGATGAGGGCAGAAGACTTTCCATTCTCTGAGACTCTGAAGTATCCTAGCACTTTCAAAGTAAACACTCTCTCCCCCAGTCCCTCTTATTAAATCAGGGTACCTAAGCAATAGGGGGAGCATAGGACGTTCCTTGAGCCTCATGCTTTGTGTTGGTTAAGACTAGGATTATGTTCATTAACATCACTTAGTGGGAATATATTTCATATTGAAAATTTCCTGGAAATATTTGTTTTCCCCTAAGTCTTCTCAGCCCTGACCAGAAGGAAAGTAGATTGAGAAAGGGACAGGTGGAGAAGGAAGAGGAAAGCAAAAGCAGGACTATGAAGATAAAGAGAAATGACTAAACCATTATGGAGAAGAATACAACAGGTGAGAAAGAGGAAGATGTAGATAGACTAGGAAAGTGAATAGAGGTGGACAGGGTGAAGAAGGAAGAGAGAAGGAAAGGATAGTGAAATGGGAATGAAAGAAAGAAGAAAAAAGGTAGAAAAGAGAGAAAGGAAAGATGGGGGAAGGAAAGGGAGGGAAAAAGGAGAAGAGGGAGGTTAAAAGGAGGAAAAGAAGAAAGGAGGGAGAGAGAATGGGGAGCAAGGGAGGGAGGAAAAAAGAAATGAAAGCCGATAATTTTATGAAGTAAATATGCTAGAAAATGTGGAGAGGACAGCAATCATATTGAAGTGCTTAGAATTAATGTCATATAAATGGTTAAAAATTTAGATGGGAGAAGAGAAGATTTGGAGGGAACATGGTAGTTGTTTTTAAGTATTTGAAAGATTGATTTGTAAAAGAAGAATGTTTTGGTTTTGTTTGGCTCTAAAATGCAGAACCAAGAGCAGTGGGAGAAGTTAATAAGAAATAAGTATTGCTTCAATGTCAGGAATCAAATAAACTTGCTTATACAATACACAGTAGAGCTGTTACACAATAGAATGGTTTTTTCCTTCTTGGAGGGCTTCATGAAGAGGATGGATATCAATTGTTGGGCATTGACTAGATGCCTTTGGAGGTCCCTCTCTGATTCTGTGAGGGCTGTAAACTACCAGGAAGGAGGCACGGGGAAGGGAAGGGTGAGATGAGGACAGAGAAGAGGATGTGAGATAGTGAGCAAAAACCAAGTTCTTATTCCAGGCTCTGGCCCTGTGGTCTTCTTAAGCTATAGAAATTCTATTTCTGGAAGCATCAGGAGACTTTGGCAGCAGCTCTCGTTAGTGCCAGTGTGGCCCCCATGGTCTGCTGTTTGCAATGACTGGGATTATCTCTACAGGAACTGCTTAGAGGTGTCTGGAGCCCTCGTCCTTCCAGGAGAGAAACCCCACCTACCGGTCCTGCTCCTTCTATCCCTTTGCACTGTGATTCTGAGACCCTAAGCAGCTCTTCTTAGATGGAATCCAAGGCTCACCCTTAAGTCAGACCTCTTGGGCAGGTAGGTGCCCCTGCCAAGCTCAGGGGTGGTATACACAGAGCATTTTGCACCAAAGACACATCAGTGCTGTGCTGGAGAGACTGGACAGCAGCAGAAATGATAGCTGGATGTCTAACTTTAGAAACTTGTTTATCCCAGCAAATGTGTTGATATAACCTCTTGCAGATTCAGTGCAAACTGCCTCCAGAAGAACTTCATGTTTGAGCTTATATTGTGATATCTTGCAGAAGCCGCAGCCCTCATAGCTGCGTGCTCCTGTCTGGGAAGAAGCTTTGCCAGCTCCAGGTCTGTTCCTTCATTCTTGATTCCCTATCAGTAGAAAGAAGGCTTTGCTTCCTCTTGAGGTGTCATAATTAGCCACCGTTAAGCTAAACAAATAAGATTTGAGACTGCTTCAGTTAATGCAATTACAAGTCCTCTTCATACTGTGTGCCAAAAATAAATTCAAGAAAAATTAAGCAATAGGATATTCTCTGGCTAAAAAAACATCCGTCTTGGGGAGCTACTATTATGCCTCTTGTCAAACTCCTCTGAAACAAAAAGATTGAATTGTACTCCAAACCAGGTGCATAACATTGAGGAAATGATTTTCCTTCCATCCCTCCTCTCCTTCCTTGCATCCTTCATGCCTTCTTTATATACTATAGTGGGAAGCTTTCCCATATAGATGGAAAATCTCATGATCCAGTTGAATCACCTTTTGTCTGTGACCCTATGAGAATAGTATTCCCAGAATTTCATGCATATGAACTCTTTTCTCCTTTGTTCTTGCCTCAAAGGAAGAAATAACCATTTTCTTTTTCCTTTTCTTCAATTAATTTTTTTTATTTAAAGTTTTGAGTTCAAAATTCTATCCCTTCTTTTCTTCTTCTCCCCCCTCTTTGATATGGTAAGCAATCAGATATAGGTCATACATGTGCAATTATATACAACATTTCTATATTAAACATTTTGTACAAGAAGACATGAAAAAAAGCCTATAACAGTCTTCAGTTTGCATTTCAATCATATCAGTTCTTTCTCTGAAGGCAGATGATATGTTTCATTATTAGCCCTATGGGATTATTTTGGATCATTATATTATTGAGAATAGTTAAGTCATTCACAGTTCTTCATCGACCAATACTGCTATTACCGGGTAGAAGGTTTTCCTAGTTCTGTTCACTTCACTATGCATAAATTCATGTAAATCTTTCCAGGATTTTCTGAAATCAGCCTTCTTGTCATTTCTTATAGCACAATAATATTCCATTATAATCAACCAGTTTAAACAATGGTAAACCTTTCCCATTTGGTGGGCATCCTGTTGGTTTTCAATTATTAGCTACCGCAAAAAGAGCTGCTGTAAATGTTTTTGTACAAACAGGTTTTTTTCCCTTTTTTTTGGCTGTCTTTAGGATAGAGGCCTAACAGTTGTATTGCTGGATTAAAAGGTGTGCAGGATTTTATAATCCTTTGGGCATAGTTCCAGATAGCTATCCAGAGTGGTTGGATCAGTACACAATTCCACCAACAGTGCATTATTATCCCAGCTTTCCCACCTACCCTCCAACATTCAACATTTTCCTTTTTTGTTACTGTAGTCATAATAATGGCTTGGAGTTGTTTTAATATGTATTTCTCTGATCAATAGTGATCTAGAACATTTTTTCATATGAGTATAGATAGCTTTGATTTCTTGGTCTGAAAACTGTTCATATCCTTTGACGATTTAACAATTAGGGAATGACTGTTTAAAATTATACATTTGATTTGGTTCTCTATATATTTGTGAAATGAAGCCTTTATCAAAGATGCTTATTGCAGAAACATTTCCCCCAGTTTTTTTCTTTCTTTCCAATTTTGGTTATATTGGTTTTGTTTATGAAAAATCTTTTAAATTAACTATTTTCCATTTTATAATTCCTTCTATATCTTTTTTGGTCCTAAATTATTCCCTTATCCATAAATCTGACAGATAAACTATTCTATATTCTCTTAATCTGCTTATGACATCATTTTTTATGTGTAAATCATCACCCATTTTGACCTCATGTTAGCATGTAGTGTGAGATGGTGTATACTTAGTTTTATCCATACTCTTTCCCATTTTTTCCCAGCAGTTTTTGTTACAAAAACTTAGATCTTTGGGTTTGTTATATACTGATTATTATAATCACTTACTATAATATAATTTGTACCTACTCTAGTCCACTAATTTGCCATTCTATTTCATAGCCAGTACTAGATTTTTCTGAAAATTACCACTTTATGATACACTTGAGATCTGATACAGCCAAACCAACTTCTTTCACATTTCCTTCTACACCTTTGGTTCCTCTGATATTCTTGAGTTTTTGTTCTGATGAATTTTGTTATTTTTTCTAGCTCTGTAATTTTTTTGATAATTTGATTGACACGGTACTGAATAATAGGTTAATTTAAGCTAGAATTTTGATTTTTGTTGTATTGGCTCAGCCTACTCATGAGCAATTAATATTTTTTCCATTTGTTTAGTTCTGACTTTTTATTTGTGGGAAAAGTTTTTTATAGTTCTGTTCATATGGTTCCTAGGTTTGTTTTGTCCATAGCTATTTTAAATAGATATTCTTTCTATTTTTTGCTGTTTGACTATGTCGGTAATGTAAAATACTGTTGATTTTTGTACGTTCATTTTGTAGCCAGCAAGTTTCCTAAAGTTGTTAATAATTTCAAGTAGTTTTTTCTTTGATACTCTAGGATTTTCTAAATGTAACATAATATCTTCAAAGAATGAGAGTTTTGTAACTCCTTGCCTATTCTGATTCCTTTAATTTCTTTTTCTTCCTTTATTGATGTAGTTAACATTTCTAGTACAATATTAAATAATAGAGGTGATAATGGGCTTCCTTGCTTCGCCCCTGATTGTACTGAGGAGGCTTCTGGTGTTATCTCTATTATAGAAAATGTTTGTTGGTGGTTCTAGATCAATATTACTTATTGTTTTAAGGTAAGCTGGACCCGGATCCTGCACTGTCCCAAGCTTTTTGTGCTGGAGCTTGGGGTTTTACTGCTGGTTTTCTCTGGGTTGGTTCCAGGAGGCAAGTGCTTGCTTTCTCTAGATAGCAGACTTCCCTGTTGGCTTGTACCTGGATGTGGGGACTCCTTGTCGATCTCCCCTGGGTGTGGGGTTTAGCTGCTCGTCTACCTCAGGATTGGGACCTTGCTGCTAGGTTGCTCTTGCAGGGTCTCTCTGCTGGCAGCCCCCAGGGTTGAGGTCTCAGTGTTGACCAGGTCATTGGGTGGGGCTTTGCTATAGTCAGTAAAGAGGTCAAGCCCTCACGAGTGGCTTATTCTGGGGATGGGTCATTTTGGTGGGGCTTTGGTTCAAGGCACAGACTGCTCACTCATCCCAGGCTAATGTTTACTAACACTATCTCTTTAGATCATTTGATCCCAGGCTGTTAGCTTTCTGGAAGGTGGGAATTATTGGTAGGTTGTTCCAGGTTTGGAGCCTTGCTGCAGGCCCCCTGCTTTGAGGCTGGTTTCTGCTGCTACCCTTGGACCCCGGACCCTTCCCACCTCAGTGAGCTATTTCTGTGTTGCTAAATCAATTGTGTGGCAGTTTTCTAGTATTTTGGAGGGGAATTTGGAAGGGAACTTTCCTTATTCCACCATCTTTGCATCAGAAGTTAGGTTAACACTTTTCTATTTAAATTTTTGATGTTATTATTCAATAATTCAGTCGTGTAAGACTCTTCATGACTCTATGGATTGTAGCTGTCCATGGGGTTTTCCTGGCAAAGCCAACAGAGTGAATTGTCATTTTCTTCTCCAGTAGATTAAGACAAGCAGGTTAAATGACTTGCTCAGGGACACACAGCTAGGAAACATCCAAAGTTGGATTTGAAATCAGGTCTTCTTGATTCCAGAGCCAGCACTCTATCCACTAAGCCACCAGCTCCTCTTTCTATTTAAACAGGAACACTCTACTTATAGCCTCCCTTCCATATTCTTTTATTCCATCCACTATCATATATTGGCTCAATCATAATTCCTTTCTTTTTAATTTTCTATCTCTCCATGCCTCTGGCTTTTTCCTTGTTGACTACAAACAAATTTAGGTTTCTCCATCCTTATACAAAGGAAGGACAAAGCTTTACTTAATCTTACTATGCATGTAAATTATCATCCTATATCATTTTTCTCTCCTTTCACAGCAAATCTCCCGTGGGGTGTATGTGCATAGTGAGGAGCAATGGGTTCTAATTTCTAATTTCCCTCTCCAGCTCACTTCTTGACTCACTGGAGTCTGACTCCTGCCGTCCAATTCTTCTCAAGCTTGCCAATATTCTCTTAATCTCCATAACCAGTGGCCCTCTTCATCTTTATCCTTTTTGACCTCTTTACAGAATTAACACTGTTGCTCATTCCTTCCCCCTTCCCAGACATTCTATCTTACAGTTTGTTATCCTTCTCTGATTCTCCCCTTCCCTAGGTGGCCACTTCATTTAATCCTTTGCTAGTTCATAATCCTTGTATCCTTCCCTCCTCCATAAATGAATGTGTTTTTGTTTCTCTCGTTACAAGGCTCTGTCATGGATTCATCATTTCTCACCACCCTTTCTCTCTTGGTAGTCTCATTTGTGCCTGTGGGCTCAACTATTCCCTCAAGTTCTACATTACCAACTGCCTAATGAACAATTTTGCCTGGATACCCAAGAAGCAGATCAAATTCAGCATAGCCAAAAGTGAACTAACTTATATTTGTCCACTGCTCTTCCTGATTTTTCCATTTCTTTCCTGGAAGATGTCTGGTTAAGATGGTCAATCAGCCAGCCAGCCAGCTGGGGAATGGAACAAACAGTTGTTTAGCACCTCCTCTATTATTGTATGTCTCTATGTATCATTTAGCACTGTGCTAAAGTTGACTAACATTTTCTCATTTGATCAGCTAAAATCTGTTAAGTGCCTACTGTGTGCCAAGCACTATGGAAAGCACTGTAGAAACAAAGAAAGGCAAAAGATACTCCCTACTCTCAAGGATCTCACAGTCTAATGGAGGGGAAAACATGTAAACATTAGAATAAAGCACAAATCTTCCACATAGATTCTGAAAAAGATCTGAAAAAGACTCCCAGGATTAAGAAAATGGAAAAGTAACTGAAGTGACTCCACCTTTCCAGAGCTGCAAAAACACTGGCAGAGGAATGTCATGGAAGCCAGAATGATCTCAGATAAATTTAGAAGCCGGCAGAGGGGAGTGGGAAAGAGGAGAAATAATAGGGAAACCAGCACAGCTCCTGCAGATGCACCTGTACTTAGTGGGGAGCCACACTGTGAGATTCAGTGATGTGGGTCCTAAAGCCAGATCTCTGCTCTGATCTGTTAGTAAGCAACAGAGGGATGGAACCAGAGCCAATTTAGCTCTACTCATGTACGATGGGGGGAGACTGACCAACAGGGGTGCTGACTGTTGAACATACAGAGACAATCTCTGCTTGCTCCCAATCCAAAAAGTGAAACTTTGGAACTGGTTTTGTCCATAATGATTCACAGGTTTATATTTTGTTGTAATGAAGAGCCTAATAACTGGCTTTGGAGCTGGAGGGATTCACCAGTCAGCAGGAATGGAGCCACCACTGAGTTCTCCCATAAAGGGATCAATAGACACCTCCCTAAGTTCTTTTGCACTTTCCTTTCCTGACAGAGCGTAGAGAAAGAATTGTTGCTAGCCATCAGTGGATTCCACTACCCCATTTCCTGCCCCATAATGTGTCCCAGACTGTGGTTCCTCAGTTACTTTTGCATTTCCCTTTCCTGATCTTAAGTGAGTGAGAGTAGCAGTCAAGGGACCAGTGAGACCAAGAAACCCATCAGAGTCCGTGAAGAGGGCTCGTGGCCAACGGGAGCTGTGACAGCTGAGTGTGAGGGGACCCGGTTCCACCGAGTAAGGGAGTGACTCAGCCATTACCAAAGCCATACTCCTTTGTGAACTTGATGGGGATCCTGCAAAGGGGACAAAAGGATCTCCAAGCATAATTTATGAGTTATCCCTTGGCTCTCTTTGTTGCCTTTCTTTGTGTCTCATTACCTTTGAGATTTAAATTTGGGCTCTTTATTTTCAGGGACTGAAAAGGTTAAATAAGAAGAATGCACACTGGATTTAAAAGATGTAAAATTTCTCTCCATACCTTTTCAGTATTTAGACTTTTATAAAAGACAATAAAAATCAGAAGATTGATTGATATCAGAGAGCAGATTGATTGGGGATTCGGAAGTGATAGTATTAGAAGTTATGACTAAGGGTTTCTCTAGACCTCTGAAGGGAGAAGTTTCTCCCTCTTGGGACCTGCCCAGCCACTGTCAACAGTGGTGGGGAGAGTGGAGGAGGAGTTTTGTTGTACCTGCCCCTCTCAGGGGCCCTAAATATCTTTGGAAATTCAGCTTTCCCCAGAGATCCCCAAAGAACTAAGAGAATTTGTATATAGTCAAAAAAGTCCTATCTGTGGAGTGATCATACCTCTGCTTCCCAGCTATTCTTCCTGATGTTCAGCATGGTTGGTAAGCCTTGCCCGGAAGTCTAGGAGTGAGCTAATGCGGCAGCCTCCTGCTTCTCCTCCATTACATGCAAGGTTTTATTCCTCTCTGTGCCCCTTCATGTGGGCATTTGTTTTGGGGGCTGCCCTGTGGAATGCAAGCCTCTCAGGCAGCACCTGGAGCCACATGATTTTTGTCACATAGGCATGTGACAAAATAAGCAAGTTAGACAATGCAGGGACTGCTGCTAGTTGACATTAAATTCTCTTTCTTTCTTTCTTTTTTCTTTCTTTCTTTCTTTCTTCCTTCCTTCCTTCCTTCCTTCCTTCCTTCCTTCCTTCCTTCCTTCCTTCCTTCCTTCCTTCCTTCCTTCCTTCCTTCCTTCCTTCCTTCCTTCCTTCCTTTCTTTATCTTTCTTACCTCCTTCCTTCTCTCCCTTTTTCCTTTCTTTCCTCCCTCCTTTCTTTCCCTCCATTTCTTCTTTTTCTCCTTCTCTCCTTCCCTCCCTCTCTCCCTCCTTCCTTCCTTTTCTTCCTCCCTCCCTCTCTCCTTCTTTCCTTGCCCCCCATCCTTCCTTCCCTTCTTCTTCCTTCCTTCCTCCCCTCTTTCTTTCCCTCCTTCCTTCACAGGGTGAATATGAAAAGTATTGAATGGACGAGGAGGGGGGGAGGAGGGAGGGAGAGTCTCAGGACAGGGAGCTGGGGGAGGAAGGGAGAACCAGGTAACAGCCATGTCTGGGGGGCATGAGGAGAAATCTGTGCTGTCCAGCGGGGGGAGGGGAGGTGTGGGGGAGGGGGAGGGAGAGTCAAAGTGGAGGTTCAGGCTCTTTGGTTCCGGTGCCGAATGAGCTGGAGCCGTGTCCCTCTTGCCGCATTCAGCCAGTGTGTGGGCATGTGTGTGTGCCTGGTGCCTGGCTGTGTGGAGCCAGCTTGACCTGCGTGATGAGTTTCTTTGGAAACAGCTGGGGAGCCGGTGTTGTTGCTGCAGCCTGAGCTGTTCACCATGGCAACAGCCTGGCCCGGGAATCTACGGGGCCAGACTGGAGCAGAGTCTCCAGAAGGACCAGATGATCATCGAGGATGGGAGGGAGTGAGAAGGGATGTGTGTGTGTGTGGGGGAGTGGGGGAGTGTGACTGTGTGTGAGGGGATGTAGATGCATGTGAGGGGGGATGATATTACACTTTGGTTTTCACTTGCTAAGCTCAGCTTCCAGAAAAGAAACTTGGCATTTTGTGATTCAGAAACTGCAAGAAAAACAAAGGCTTTGATGTCACTGCTCTCTGCCCAGTCACACTTTTCCTATAATTAAAATGGAAAGTGTCAAATTCTATCCCGGGGAGCCGGGCAGCCTTAGGCCAGGCTGCAAAGTGGAACCAACTAGTATCTCTTTCCTTGCCCTCTTCCCTCTTACCTGGCAGCCCTTGGCTTCTAACTTCTTGACCTCAAGAGGGGCTTTACCATCAGCCATACTCTTCAGCATAAAGAGGGACTACAGGGTCGTCCCAGAGTAGCCCACAGGGTGGACTATGGCAGACACGACTTGGATTGGCTTGAACTGTGTTTGCTCCTCTATTTTAAGCCCTGGGCTTGACTCAGAGGGAAGGAGAAAGAGGCTCATAAACCCTGGAAGTTTAATTATTCCCTGATCCTCCAAGGTAGCCAGGATGATTTCTTATTGTTTGCATAACATATCACATATGGGCTCCCAACAACCTTGGATGCAGGTACTTTCATTATCCCCATTTTATATAAGAACTGGAGCCTGAGGTGAAGGGACTTGCCTAGGGTTCATTGTTAATAAATCTCCAAGTCGGTATTTAAATACAGGTTTTCCTAATTCTAAGTCCAGCAGTCTTATCACTGAACCACTTTTAACTTAAAAAAAAAAAAAAAAAGACATACTTACAAGGTTATCCAGTGTCAAAGGCTAGATTTGAACCCTGGTCTTCTAGATTCCAGATCCAGCATTTTGTTCATGGTCTCATCCTGTCTCTTGCAAGCTCAGACTTCTACATTGAAGCAAATTTACTCCTAATCCTCAACCGTCCCCAATAATAATAACTAATATTTAGACAACATTTTAAGGTTTTCAGAGAACTTTATAAATGTTATCTCATCTCACAATAACCCTGTGAAGTAAGTGCTATCAACGCCTTCGTTTTATCAATGAGGGAACTAAATCGCCCAGGGCCAGAGTAATCCTCTCAGAGGGACATCATTGATCTTCTCGGGGATCTGGAAGCTACCTGGTACTGTTTACAGATGGGGGTGAGGAGCCTCAAAGTTACAAATCTGGATACACCCTCTGAGCCACCACTAATTCTGTACATCAAAGAGATCAGAGAAAAAGAAAAAGACCCATAGGTACTCATTCGTAGCAGTTCTTTTTCGTGGTGGCAAAGGATTAGAAATTGAGGATGTGTCTATCAATTAGGGAATAACTGAGCAAGTTGTGGCACATTTGTATTATAACGTGTTACCATAAAAAATGACAAAAGGGACAGCTTCGGTGAACCTTGGGGAGACCTGTCTGAACTGATGCAGAATGAGATGAGCAGAAAATGGAGAACCATTTAAATGTTAATAAACAAATTTGTAAAGAAAACAACTGAGATGTCCATCAATTGGGGAATGGTTGAACAAACTGTGGTATATATTTATAATGGAATATTATTGTAATATAAGAAATGATGAGCAGAATTATTAAAAAAAAAAAAACTTGGGAAGACTTATATGAACTGATGCATAGTGAAGTGAAAAGAACCAGGAGAATGTAATAAAACAGTAATAGCAGCATTGTATAGTGAACAATTGCAAATCTTAGCTCTCTCTTGATTCAAGACAACTAACTCCAAATGACTCATGATGAAAAGTGCTTATCTGCCTCCATAAAAAGAACCGATGATTTCTGAATACAAACTGAAGCATCTATTTTTTCTTTCCTTTCCCTTCTTCCCTTCCTTCCTTCCTTCCTTCTTTCTTTCTGTCACTTTCCTGTATTGAGTTTTCTTCCACAAAATGACTAATTTGGAAATGTTTTATGTGATTGCACATGCATAGCCTATATTTCAGAGAGAGGGGAGAGGTGGGAGAAAGAAATAGATTTTGAAACTCAAAACTTAAAAAAAAATCCAATGACTATTACAATTTGTTTTCACTTGCATTTGAGGAAATGACATATTTAAAAAAGAAAAAAGAAAAACAGCTCAGAAAGACTTAAGGACTCTGATCAATGTAATGACCAATCTGATTAGAGGGCACCAATAATAAATCCTGTTCTTCACCGTCTAACAGTGGGATGATGGACTGATTGTGAAGAATGAGACATCCATGTTTGTACATGGCCAACATGGAAATTTATTTTGCTTGACTGTACATATATGCTGCAATGATTTACTTCATTCTTCTTTTATTTTCATGTGGGGAGAGGAGATTGGGACTTGAAATGGGGCTTCCCCCTCCTAATTGAAAATATATCAAGGAAGCACAAATAAACTGGGCAGCTTTGATGATGACATATTGAATTTACTATATACTTAAAATGAAAAGCTATCTTGGCATAATAGAAACTTGAACTTTCATGTACAATCTTCCCCTTTTATTCAACAATGTATAGGACAATGTATATTTTATTTGGTGTTTGTTAAATTTAGAATGAAAATAAAATGAAAAAAATTGCCCTAAAATGATGATAAATCTCATCCAGATGGCATCTTTAGGCAGCGTGTTGTTTTCCTCACAATACCTCTTCCCTGAAAGGGGATAAAGTTGTTGTTATTTTAACATCATATTTAAGAGGCTCAGAGAGGGTGAGGCAATTATTCAACTTCACACAGACATAAATGGAAAAGGGGTAGGACTAGATCCACATCTCCTGTTTCCTTCCTCAGTCCCTCATTTTTTAGAAACCTCACTCCATGGGCATTTGTGGAACCAGTTCAACTTGAGCCACCCCAGCATGTCAACTTTTCTGAGATGAGAGAGGTGGATCAGGAGTGACTCCATGAGCCCTATTCTACAGAGAAGGGACTCGTAGAGCCCAAGACTCTGGGCAGATGAGAGCCTGCCAGGGAACAACACTCAGCATCCTCTGGCCTGGCTGATGCCATGTTGGCTCTTTGGCTTTACTGCTTCCATTTCTAAATACCCACCACCCATCTCTTTTTCATTAATGTTCTTTCTGGAGCAATGGTGGTTTTTACAGGAGGAAAAGGCTTTCCATTCCGACAAGGGAACCCTGCCATCAGAGGTTTCTGCCCTGGGACCCTCAGAGAGCAAAGTACTCAGGAAAGGTCCTTATTTTGGAAGGAAAAACCTATTTCTAGACTGTGATGAGAAAGGGAGGGAATTTCACACCCACTATGCTAATAAGGTGTACAGCTCGGCTTTATATCGAAACATATCAACAAAATTGTCTTCCTGATAGTTCATTATCAAGACATGGTGGGATTTTTATTTCACCACTAATTCTTCTCTCTTTCTTTTCTGTCCAGTGTTTAATATCAACAAAATTGTCTTCCTGACAGTTAATTATCAAGACATGGTGGGATTCTTATTTCACCATTAATTCTTCTCTTTCCTTGCTGTCTAATGTCCGATTTGGGCTGGCTTGGGTTGGCTTTGTTTGTTTTGTTGAGGTGACTAAATGGAGCAGGTTTTCTCTTTCCTCAGGCTGACACTTTTTTTAGTCGTCAGAGGGAAGTCTATTTTTCACATATCCTGGAGAAATTAATGTTTCTTGTTGTTGAGAAAGAAAGTGTGTGTGTGTGTGGGGGTGCTGATGGGGAGTCAGAGGTTTCTCTGGGAGTGACAGGAAGGAGGGCTGGACATCGAGCAGGTGGGCAGCACATGAGTGCACCCAAGCACACAAAGAAGAAGGGCTGTGACAGGGAAACCCTGGTTAGGGCAGCATCTTCTCATCTTTGGGCTTTGTCCTAGACCAGACTAACCAAATGGCATCCTGGAAGTCCTTACCGAGCCGGGGAAGACACAGAACACAGGTCCCTGGGGAGGAGGCTGTTCCATGCGGACCCAGTGCTTCGGCTTGTGTAAGCTACCAAGGGGGTCTGCGTCATCTTTTTGGGCAAAATGTCAGGAAGGATTTAGAGTTTTTTTGCACTGTGTGAGGTGGCCCTCCTCATTCTGAACGTGCACAATTTTCCAGCCATCTCTGTACCTTCCTTCTTTCTTTCCCAGCCCTGAGTTAAGGCATGGAGTCTTGCATGTTGGAAGATGAGTCAGCTGAGAAAAAGCCCAGAGCCACGGGAGCCATAGGGGCACCCGGGAGACTTCTCTGCCTGGGCTAGAGAGGTGAAGGGACTGGGGGACCTTCCTCAGGTTAGAAAGGAGGCTCTTTCAGTGGGCCTCTCACTGGGGTGAGCTTGGCTCTCCTAGGAGCTTCTTAGTAGCTGGTAAGCAGCGCTGCCGTATGCCCTGGCTTCCTGGCTGCCAAGTTTAGGGAGCCGTGGCCCCATTCAGAGGCAGCGAATCCTGCCCTGTCTCTGGGCAGACTGGGAAAGAGCAGCAAAGCCCACCCAAGCCCCTTTGGAAACTCCAGAGCCATGACTAGTGCAGCAAAACAGCTAAGGCGGCACCTGCGGCACCTGCGGCAATCAGGGCAGGCTGCAGGGCTCTGGTGAAAGTCCCTCCTATCAGGACAGTCTATGCTGCTCCCCGGGACGCTGAGAAACAATGGCACAAATGACCCTGGCTAATGATGATGGATGCCAATAATAAAGGGAAAATTGAAGCAAGGAAAGAAGAAATTCCCTAGTCTGTTCCTTGGCAGCCACCACATCACTCTCATTCTAAGTTCTATTTTTGAAATCTTATTTTAGACAGGGCTTTGGTGGTTAAGAAAGGGGGAAAATGAAATACTGTATCTTTCTGTACTCATCTCCATCTCCTGCCCTTCAGCTTCCTACCTGGCTCTTTGCAGCTCTCCCGTCCATGTTGTCACACAAAACAGGCATCTTTAAAGAGAGACAAGCCCATCTCCTCCCCTGAGAGCCTATGAGGAGCTACCTGTCTTTAGAATGGAAACAAGGGCAGAGCTAGTGGGCAAAAAAGGGTCGATGCGCTGTGGTCTCCTCCATCTTGTCTCCTGGGGCTCGAGGGTTAAGCCTACTTCCTGATCCCAAGGACCTTTCACTCAACTCACAATGCATTTAATCCTCTACAAGTGGTCTCTGCCCCTTTCTCCGAGACACATCCCCGTATCCCTAACTTAGTTCTGGCTCTTTCTACTCACTGGCTTTCCTAGAGTCTCTTCCCTCACTGGGAGACATGGAAGAAGCACTGGAGGACTTGGCTCTGGTACCTCCTGGGACACTTCCCAGCTGGGATGTTGGGGAAGTCATCTCCTATCTCTGGGCTCGGTTTCCTCACAGCGATGGAGGAGTTTGCTACTTCTGTAACACAAACTTCTCAGTGCACCCGGGCTCCATCTAGGTCACAGTCCACATCCATCAGGCCCAATTCACATGTGTGAGGCACCCGGCCAGCGTGTATCCTGTTCCACAGCAAACTCAATGGCTCCTCGGTGCCTTTCCAAGGCACAATGAGGGGATGCCAGAAACAGAAGTGGGTGGGAAGCTCGGCATTCCCAACTCAGTGGCCTGAAGGTACAAAGGGATCCTTTCTGAACCTGGAGGAAAGTCAGCCTACACACTGGGCACCTCTGAGTGGGAGTTTTTCCAGAGTTATTCCCATGGATGTCCCTGTCTAACTCAGGGAACCAACTGATCAAATTCCTTGGAGGGGCTTCTGCCCCCTGACCCCTCAGGAAGAAAGAAGCACCATTCTCCCTCATATGTCTTACAGAGATATTGGAGGGGGGTGGGGACAGGCCAGACATTGCCCTTTAAGTGACATTTATGACAGTCAGTTCTTCCCAAGTCCCTTCCCCTCAGCATCTACCGAGCTAGCTACAGTCCAAAGCTGAGTGTCATGGCGTCTCTACTTTCAATGAGCCTCAAGTCTAGTGGAAACAAATCAAGACTTAAGCATAAGAGGAGTTTTACAAATGATACAGGAGATGCAAAGGAATACTACCTGGCAAGATTCTTCAGAGTCGGCCAAGAGCCACTTATATGATTTCAAGGGCATGGCTCCACAGGCCAGTGTGAGAGGGATGGTCCCCACTGGAAAAGGGAGAGAAGCTCGGGGTCAAATGATGAATAAATGTCAGAATGAGCTTTGAACAAAAGTCTTCTCAGCTCCTAAGTCCAGACTATGGTCCCCCATAACCTCCCAAGCAACCTAGGACAAGAGCAAGTGAGCTATCCAAGGAATGGCACCAGTAGGGTCAGCAGGGAGTAGAGGAGGTAGAAAGAAATCATTTGGTCTGGAACAGAATTGTGAACAGCAGGAAGAGGGGGGCCAGCAGTCAGGAGAAAAGGGGAGACTTCTTACTAGGGGCAGAGTGAGAAGATTTGCCAAGGAAAGGGAAGTCATTCAGAATTACCCAGGTCTCCCTTTTTAGTCCGGGAGGACTCTTCTCTCTTCTCCAGACTCATTCCAAGCCTTGGGAAGGTTTGCTTTCCCAGGTTCGATTGAGAGGCTCCTTGGAGGTACAAGAGGGCTTGGGATTTACTGAATACCTTTGAGGCTTTCACTGCTACCTGCATAAGCTTTTCTTATCTGCTGAATCCAGATACCAACGTTTTTTATTTCTCTGGAGCTGGTGACGTGGATGGGCTTGGGGAATGGAGACTAGGTTTTAGAGCCCAACTTCCCACATAGCCCTCTGGGACAGCTCTTTCTTAGAGTCTCTTTCTGAAGTATATGCAAAGACTAAAAGCTCTCTGAATACAGTAGGGACAAAACATCCCCCTTTCAAATTTTGAAAGTTCATGCACATGGGTCGGTCACTGACATAGGCAGAGAGGGTTTTCAACACTGTGAAAATCCTGTCCTCAAGACTGGCACTGGGCAGGCCTAAATGGAGGAGCAGGCAGGTAGTATGTGAGATGATGAGAAAAACCCTGAAAAGCCCCCTCTCCCAGTTTTCTTCCATCTGACTTCTGCTCTGCAGCCTCATGCACAGGAGAGGTAAGATGGCCAGGGGTGACCTAGAGGGCAGCAGGGCAGTCCACTGACATGTCAGCAAGGTTGCCTTGACCTCCTTACTGGGAGCAGAGCTATGGGGCAGCTGGAAGCTTCAGGTGCCATCATGCCATCCACCTGCTTCTGTGTGCTAGTCGGTTGTCTCCTGTACATCATATTACTCTAGATACCAAACCTGTGCCTCCCCAGACTAGAGTCACTCCCCCAGGAAGCAGTTTCCTATATATGGTGTCTTTTAGAGTGTCAACTCCTTCAGGGCAGGAACTGTCTCATTTCTTCTGTATTTGTATTGTTGAAGTTTGACACAATGTCTGACATGGTTAACTCTTAGAGAATGTTTTTTTTTTTTTTATATTAATTGACAATTAATTAGTTAAGCTATGAAGTCTATGTTTATTTTGCTAATTCTTATCTAATCCTTGACCAGGCAATGTTTTAGATTATAAACTCTTGGAGGACAGGGGTTTTCTTTTTTGCCTTTTTAGTTGCTCAGTATAATTCTCAGAAAATAGTAAGTAATACTTAAATGCTTCTTAAAAAGACATGCGAAGGAGCTAATACAAACTGAAGGGGATTGTCAAGAGGGTAACACATCCTAAAGCCGTTGTGACAACCTGGGCCATTTGTCCAAAACTCTGCGATTTCTTCCTTTCCACCTTTAGCTGCTGTTAATATTCAGCTTATTGCTGGTGATTTTCAGATCAGAATTTGATCAGTCATCCATCCCAAGCTTATCATGCCTGGTGCCCTTTGGGACACTTAGCCGGAGGTTCATCTCTATAGATTGGCTGACTTATTCCATGTGCCATCTATTGTATAAGAAAGCAAAGTTCTGGGACCAGCACTTCTTTTTTCCTGACCTCTATTACCTGGCAACCTAATTTATATGGAGCATAGCTGAGAACCATGAAAAAAGCTTCCAAGATCTCTGAACAGCCAGAGTAAAAGGTACAGAGTCCTTGATTTATGAGACAGCATTAAAGCCCAGCACTCTTATTTTATATACAATTCTAATGAACCCACAGCAGAATTAGAATAGGGAAATTAATAGAACATTTGATTATACAGAAGGGTGCACGTTCTGCTTGGCCTGGATAGCTGAGGTTTTATTATTCTAACGTGGTCAGATGTTCCTTATTGAGAGTCTGCATGTTCTTGGAAGTTCACTTTTTATGATTGTGATGATCGCAGCCTTGATGCTTGATAACCTTCGGAGGTCATTAGATGCCAGATCTAGAGAAAACTCTGACCGAGCTATTGTGGCAAGCTTTCCATGTCAGCAGCATAGATTTCACAATGAAAGAAGGGAAGCAGGGAGAGGAGTAGGGGGTGAATGGGAGATAGATGCAGTAGCAACAGCGCAAATCAGGGAGCAAGAAATCGTCAAGTACAATAATTCTGTCTGGGCAGTCAACAAAAAGCAAATGCTTCCTGGCTCCTCATACTAAAAACAAGTTTGGGGAAAAAAACAGTCGAAAGAAGCTCAGGATAATTATTTAGCCCTCTTAAATATTTATGAGTTCCAGTGCTCTGCTCCATCCATTTGAAAAGAGAGTTGACAACAGTAGCATCTATCATCACATTCCCAATGCAGGCTAAAAATAGTGACTCCCTCTCACGTGCTTTCTGTCTCCCCCTCTCTCCATACTCTCCACCCCTCTCCCTGCTCTTTTTCTCTCTCTCTTCCTCCCTCCTTTCCCCCCTTCCCCCTTCTCTCTCTCTCTCTCTCTCTCTCTCTCTCTCTCTCTCTCTCTCTCTCTCTCTCTTCTCTCTCTCTCTCTCTCTCACACACACACACACGCACACACACATTTTAACATAAAAACAAGTTTTAGATTTGTCTCCATGAAAGCTGGAAAATAAAATCAGGGTTTACAAGTTTAACAGCAAAAGACATAACAAAATGAGTCCTGAGGACCCTGTTAGCAAAGCTATCCAGTAAGCCAATCTCTTTTCTTGTGTCCTGCTTGAAAAAAGAGGAAGGGGTAGAGAAGGTGGTAGACTGTCAGTCTACAGTGATGAGGGATACTGTGGTACTATGGTACTGGTAGGTTAAGATGGATTACATCTTTTCCCAATCCCACCCCAGGAATATTAATTTATTTCAGTCAAGAGAGCCTGATACTGTGCTTGGTATGAAGTAGATACTTAATATTTGTTGACTGGATGAGAACTCAGTTCAATTGTGCGTAATTAGTATTACCTTATATCTCCAGAGCTACTTACCTTGTCTTTTCTTCTGGTCAGTTTTTCCCCCATTTTAGAGAAGAATGTCAGTCTACATGGTTCCTACTGCATGTGATAGCTTGAGACCTGCTATTACAAGATCTACTTATTCTTATTCTTTCCACTCCCTGTTTCTCTTGAGATTCTTGACTTTGTGATTCTCAAAATGAGTTTTGCTATTGTCTTGTCTACTTCCATAACATATCTACCAGGTGGTTGATTAATGTAGAATGAAGCTTGTTGTTTAATGTAGATATTCTCTTCATGCTTTTATATTTACATGAAATAAATATGAAGGGGTAGGGAACTCTCCAGATCTTTATCTTTTTTCTTATTTCTGTAAAAAGAGTCTTATATTTCCATAAATCTCAACTATACTTGGTAGGTTAACTTTTATATATTGATGCATTAGGTAATTATTGTAAATAGAATTTTTCTTTCAATCATTTTCTCCTGTTTTTTTATTAGTACTACATTGAAAATCTCATGATTTTTGTGAATTTATTTTGTATCTTGCTTCTTTACTGAAGTAATTATTCATCTTAAATAGATTCTTTTCAGAGAACTTATAAGTAAGTCATCTTCTCATCTCTAAACAGAAATAAAGTTGTCTCTTTTTTGTCCATATTTATATTTTTTATTCTTTCTCCTCTCTTACTAATGACCAATCTTATTTATGCAGTGAGCCAGAGTACTGCAACTACTCTGGAAGACTCAAATCTAAATCCTGCCTCAGATACTTCCTTGCTGTGTGACCCTGGGAAAAGTACTTATAGTTCTCTCTGCCTCATTTGGAAAATGAAGAAAATAATAACAGTGTTGCTCTCAGGCCTAATGAAATAACATGTGGAGCACTTTGTGGACTTTAAGTGTCTATATTGAGGCTAGCTAGCATCATTCTCACTACTACTATCACTACCATCAGCACCATCACCATCATTGTCACTATAGACTGGGGATTTGATTTCTGGAAAAAGATAAGGGATTAGTAGAGAGAACTTTTCCATTCAGATCCATAGCATTCATCACAATGTTTTGAGCTAGATGACTTTTTTAGGTGAAGTTCTGTACTTGGAGTTAGGATGACCTTCTTCAGATACTTAACTATGCATATCTGGGCAAGTTATTTATTTTCTCTCAACCCCAGTTTCCCTAGCTGAAAATGGGAATAATAATGGGATTTTCATGAAAATCTAATTAAATAACACACATCAAAGCTATTTGCAAACTTTAAAACATTATATGATAGTTCTAATAAGTTTTAAATGAGTACTTTTTTCTTATCTGTCCTCCCTTTCTTAATTTAATATGATTCTATCAAATACAGGGACATTGATATTTTTGCTCTGTACTTAGAGGGTTTCTCCAGGACAAAAACCCATCTGGGTTTGAGGTTTGGGTTTTTGATAATTAAAACATAGACACACACATATATAATTACATGTTTGTTTTAACATTCTTTTTTTTAAATTTTGAGTTCCAGATTTTTTACCACCCTGCCATTGTCTGTCCTACCCACTGAGAAGGCAAATGATACAATGTCAGTTATTTCTATTTACCCTTTTTGGGGAAAGCAGACAAATGACATGATGGGGTGATATCCTAACTTGCTCAAGAATTGGATTTAAGTGAGACAGAGTAGCACAAAATTCTCACTCTATTCAGTGTCATTGAAGTCCAATGGCAAGACAAAAGTCAAGATGACTGCTAATGGCCCAGAATGCCCAGTGGACGATCTTGACATCTTCCATGTCTGAATAAGATCTAAGCCTTCTGCAGCATCTACTTCAGCTACCTTCATTTTTTTTCTCCATTTGGCTTGAAGTATTCACCTGCTTGGGGTAGACATCCCCCAAACTCACTGATAAGTCTGAACCTCAACTTAGTTTTGCCCATATGCCTTGACGCATTTTTAAAAACCAGGCTTCTGCATGCCTTGAAGCTTCTTGAAGACACAGGTGAGAGTTGGGTGAAATGGGGTCCCCAGAGGTAAATGGGGAGCTGGATTGGCAAGCCCTCACATAACAATGCTAGTCCTCCCTGAATGGTCAATTATACATGTGAAATCATCCTCGATACATTTCCATATTATCCTGTCATTCCTCCCCTCAAGAAATAAAGCCTTCGTCATGTACTTCTCTCTGGAGGTAGAGGGCATTTTTTCATCATGATTTTTGTAGAATTTCCTTGGGTCAATGTATTGATCAGAGTAGCCAATTCTTTCACAGGTGATTATCATCACAACATTGCTATTACTGTGCACAGTGATTTCTTCATTCTTCTCACTTCACTTTGCATCAGCTCATATAGATCTTGTCATGTTTTTCTGAAACCACTCACCTTATCATTTCTTATAGCACAATAGTATCAGATATCACAGCTTGTTTAGCCATTCCTCAATTTTAAATTCTTTGCTGTTACAAAAAAGCAGTTATAAAGATTTTTGTACATGTAAGTTTTTTTTTTCGTTTTTCTTTGATCTCTTTGAGAAATAGAATTAGTACTGGTATTGCTAGATCAAAGATTATGCAGTTTTTATAGCTTTTTGGACTTAGTTCCAGCTTGTTCTCCAGAAAATTCAAACTAGTTCGATATTCCACCAAGAATGGTGGTCTAGGTAGATGAAGTGATTTGGCCAAGATAACCCTGGATTAGGATTCTCATCACCAACACCCAGTCCGTATTCTTTGCTCTGGACATTTAACTGTGGAAGGACAATATCCTGCAAAATAATAATTCTTGTGTTAGTCGAGGATTTGAGTAAGAATCCATAGATGTACATGCCATTTTGAGGACTTTGGGTTCAGAGTTTTCACAGAAGCCTCCCACCAGTTCCTGGGATGAACGTCTCTTCTTTAAGCCAGCATCACCTTTTCTGATGCCAGTCGGGGTTCCAAATCAGGGCCCTTCCCTTGAGGATGAAACTGGACTAGGGCCCATTTGGAAGCCAGTAGGCAGATTCCACAATCCTGTGGCAGGGAAGGAAGATTATTGAGCCACCTCAGCTGTTTTAGAGCACAGAGTGCTGATGAAAATGTGTCAGAAGCTGTCATTCTCTCCTACCACAAATTGTTCCTGGAGGCAAAAAAGTTTTCAAAACCAAAAGTCAATAATGGCTTTGTCTGGTCTTTCTTGGAGAGCTGCCCATGCTGATTGACTGCTCAGTGCTATTTAGAACACTGGAGGGCTATGCTCTCACTTCTATTGGGATCAGCAGCACTGCCTGTGGGGAAGAGATGGGTAATGGGGATGAATATTAGGGAAAAAACAACAACCACCTCAATAGAAGAAACAAAGCCTCAGAAACCCCTTGAAAAAGAAGGTTCATTGAGTCCCCATATTACTCTTCTGCAGACAGTTTTAAGTAGCACAACTGGTTCCTACTGCTGAACTGTCTGGTAAAGGTATCATGGTCAGTAAATGGGCAAGACCCTCATTGTTTCTCTTATGGTATTTTGAGATTATTTCTCCTACTTTTATTTTCAATACATTTTTGATACCTTTTTTGACATTACATTTGTTTTTTAATATATCCCTCCCTCTGACCTTCCCCCATATTCTCAGGCAAGAGAAATAAAGGAGACCATTTTTCTTATAGCAGTGAAGTAAAAAAAAAAAAAAAAGTTCCATGAATCAACAGCATCCAATAGGGCATGCAATATTTCCTAACATAGCACCTCTTAAATAAAGGAAGCAGGGGATGGAGTACATTTCAAAATTCTTTCTTAGAGTCAATCTTGGACATTAAAATTATGTAGCATTCTTTTTATTTTATGATATGTTTCAGTACATTGTTGCAATTACTTTACAGTTTTTGTGTAGTACTGTGTCTCTATATCAGTTCACACAAGTATACCCATGTTTTTTTCAATTCCTCATATATAACATTCATATATGTATATGTATACATCTATCTATCTATCTTATATGCTTTTAAAATTTGAGTTATATCCAAAATCACAGTACAAGAATCCCATTCTCAGAATGGCACCCTATCATGAGTACTCTTCCCTGCTAGAGCACATCCTCACCTCCATCAAGACCACTCCTTCCCCTCCATAAGAAGTCCCAATTTTCTGCTTAATAGACCTGTGCTTCCCAATGTAGCACTGCTTTTATATGAGTTATATTCTTAGTATTTATAGCTGTGTTTTATATTGGATACCCTTTTCCTCTTTCCTCCCTTACTTTGCTTGCAATAAAGTTTTTCACTGAACTGACTCCTCTTGCTTTACATGTTATTCTCAATACCTGAGATATTAAGGGATTATTTTCCTCAACGTATCTAATTGGTTAACAGGCCTTTCCTTAGACACAAATTGGACACTTAGAGGGGACTTCATCTATTGACAGTCACAACTGCATTGAGAGAATATAAAATTGTGAACTTAATTGTAGAAAGCAAGGGTCAATAGGAGAATTTTATGTCCTTTCAGGAGGAACTCCCTTATGCCAGAAGATTGTCTTAAAACAGAGGTGTCTTAAAACTTCTTGAAGGAAAAAAAAAGATTTTCTTTATCAGGAATAATTCTGACAGTCACAAGTTTCTCTTCATAAAATATGTCTCTGACAGATCTAACTAAATTATTTTTCTTCCATAAATATAAAAAGATGTCCTCAAGATACTTTGTTTATCTATCTACCTATCTGTCTGTCTGTCTACTTATCTATGTTTCAATTTATTTATTTACTCATTTATTTACTTATACATTTGAAATGTGAGAGTCATGGTTTGTAGTTTGAAAGAATTCAGAGAAATTCTCTTAGAGTCACAAAAGAGTTTATTTACAGCATTGCTGACAGGCTAATCTCTAAAGGAAATGTAATAATTAGAAATAATTTGGGGAGAGCTATATATATATTGAAAATTTGGAGCCGAGCTAGCAGATTAACAGCCTACAAAGTTGTAAAGTATAAAAGAGAGATAAGGAAGTAGTCAGGAGTCAGGAGTTTGATCCAGGTAAGAAGACAGGATGTCTTTTAGCAAGGTAAATCAGACAGGATGGAGTTTTTGAAGAGTACAAATAAAGAACACCAGATAAGAGATCTTATTGCTCTATATCCCTTAGCTAGGTATGCAGTTTTGGGTAGACCTCAAATCTGAGCCATCATTTCCCCCCTTTCTGTCTTTTGGGGAGAAAAAATTCTGGGAACAAGGGCTGGGGACTCATTACAGCAATCAGATATTTATTCCCTAAGTCTTGTTTTCCTAGATTAATTATCAAATAGGGAGCTCTTTCCTCAAGAAATTCATAATATCAAGTTGATCAAATGCTGGAATATTGAATTTAGGTGTTTCTAAGTTTGCCCTATTTGCTCTGTCCCAAAGATCTGATGACTGTGGCATTTTATTTTCATAACTGCCGAACAATGTGTTCAAGTGCTTTGTAATAGAATTGGAGTTCTGGAATGGGAATTATTTTCTCTTCTTTCTACATTTTTTCCATGACTTCCCTTGACATTCTGGACCTTTTGTTCTTCCAAATAGTTTTTTTGTAATTTTGAATAATTTTCTGAGGGATGCCCTTGATAGTTTTGATAGAGCATTGAAACTATAATCTAGTTTAGGTAGATAATGTATAGTATATTGACACAGTCTAGCCATGAACAATGAATAACTCTAATTGCTTAAGATGTTCTTTATGTTTGTAAATAATCACTAAACGAAGGATGGGAAGACAGGCACAGCTTCATAAGGGAAGTTATAAAGGAACTTTATTGAGCATCAGACCGTACCTACTCTTTGTACCTTAATAAGAGAGTTCATTTGAAATAATAGTCAGCAGGCATTTTAAAAAATTGATTAAACCTTTTTAGAAAAGACAATGAAAAGATCCACATGCATGTAGACTACTTTTCTTAAGGAATACAAATTTATAAGGTTCTCATTGGCATTAGATGTCTAGGCTTCCTAGAAGCTTATTTTTTGAAGGTCACAATATTTACAATCCAGATTTTTCCTTTTCTTGTTTACTTTACCAATGCTTAAAAACCCAGGGCAAAGGGTCCTTGGCCAGTGATTTGGTCAAAGATTGGAGAGAGCCACTGAGGGGAACTCTGTTGCACTTGGGGGCATTCTACTTGGAGAAAATCTAAACTGGAAGAGCAAGGGGATCATCAGACAAAGCCCTTTGAATGAATAAGAACACAAAGGAAGCTCCCCCCCAAACTTTTCATCAGCTTTGTAAAGAAAAAGAAAAATTGCAGGAAAATTCACTATGGTGCAAGGGTGGCAGAAGCAAATATTCCCTTTTCAGGCTGGGCACTGGGAGCCTGGAGGAAGGACTTGTCTCTTTTTCCTTTGCAGATGTAGGCAAAATCAGGGAACCTTCCTTTGTCCCCTGAATTGCAGCAACCTGTCTGCTGCAATTTCTATTGGTGAGGTCACAGCAATTGTTGACAAGGCTCCCATAGGATAATTCGACTTCCTCCTTTATTAAAAAGAGAGTGAATGCCTTTCCCCAAGGTATGAACAAGCATGGTTTATAAAAAAGATGGCAAACCATCAAGTACCAGGAGAGAAACTGCCCCAAATCAAGCATCACAAGAGGAATGTAAATACAAATCACTCTAAGTATTTATGGCAGTGAGGATGAGAGAAACAATTGGTATTGGAGGGGCATGCTAACAAGTTATTGGTAAAGCCGAAGACAATAGGGAATTATCTAATAAAAACCTTGTTCCTTCAATCTGTCCAGTGACTCAGCTCTCAGGCAGGCACCCCAGGGAAGATACAAATAGAAGGAAGTTCCCATTTACACCCATTCATAATAGCATTTTTCTTTTCTTTTCTTTTTTAAAGCTTTTTATTTTTCAAAACATATTGCATTTAATTCAACATTAATCATTGCAAAACTTTGTGTTCCAATTTCTCTCCCTTCCCCCACCTCCTCCCCTAGATGGCAAGTAGTCCAATATATGTTAAACATGGTAGAAATATATGTCAAATCCAATATATGCATACACATTTATACAATTATCTCATAGTGTTTTTTTCTTATGGTAGCAAGGCCATGAAGACCAACAAAGAGTTTCCATTATTTGAGAAGTGGATGAACTATTGTGATAAATGAATGTAATAAATGATGAGAATATGGTGTTTAGAGAAACATGGGATGATTTGGATAAACTGATGCAGGGTGAAATCAGCACAGTTTGTAGAAGAGAATACCCAAAGATTCCACCAAGGGATGGGTATGTGAGGCTGGGAAAAATCTTCAACTCACTTCTAGGCTGTGGGACTATTTGACTGAATTCACTTCTGGTTTGTTCCATTTTTATCATGTCATCAAATCCTAGTTACCATAGCAGGGCAAGCCCTGCTCAAGAAACCTTTGGCCAGTTGACTTTAAAATGAATTTGGACCTTCCCAACCTGCTTTGAAAATGCACTAAACATTTTTGAAAGGATCAGACATCAAAGTCAAGGCTTTTTGCTTACTTTAGCTGTGTCTGAGTAAAGTAACATTTGGGGACTTCAAGAGTGAGCTGGTTAATGTGGGCCAATGGGAGGCTCAGGCCAGAGGAACTGTCTGGAGACAAATGTTCCAGGCCATTTTCTGCCCTTCTTGTTATAGCTGCTGTGTCTCAGCAAGGGTCTGTCCTGGGGAAATCAGTGAGGGATGCCCTGGTAGAGGCACAAGTCCTAGGTTTGGGCAGAGGCTCTCCTCTGACCAGTTATAAGTGCTTCTTTTGGGGGGTAGGGAGAGGGGAAGGAGGGCAGACATTGGAATGTTTTACATCTAGCACCACCTTGTTGTTTCAGCTTTATTATGTATTAATCTGCTCTGTGATCTCTATGGGTCTAGGCAGAGTAGTCTTGCTGCTCTATCACCCATTCCATTCATTGGCTCTGGAGAGCCCTCAGCTCTCTTCAGCATCTCTCCATCCTCTTCCTGCAGGAGGTTTTTCCTGGTGTTTGCCTGCTAACATTGTTCCCCAGCCCAGCTTATCTCCCTGACTTGTGTGTATGTGCGTCCACATGTGTGTGTGGGGTGTGTGTGTGTGACACACATTCATGAGATCTCCCTCCCCTTCTTTGTGTAGTGAAAGGTTCTTGAGGGCAGGGACAGATTTACTTCTGTCTTTGTCCATCTGGCACATTGGAAACAATAACTTTTTGGATAATTGATGCCATGAATGTGCATGGAATGAGTGATGAGAACAAGAATGCATCTTGGAGATTGTGAAATCTCTCGCTTCTGGCTTTGTGAGACAATACAGTGGATAGGGCTCTGGGCCTGGAGTCAGGAAGATCTGAGTGCTCCAGCCTCAGACACTTACTGGCTGTGAGTTTGGGAAAGTCATTTCAACTTGTTTGTCTCCGTTTATTTATCTGCAAAATGGGGATAATAACACTACTTATCTCATAGGTTTGTTTTGAGGGTAAAATTAAATCTTATTTGTAAGGTGTTTAGCAGAGTGTCTGGCATGTAGTAGACACTTAAAAATAGTTGTTTCTCTCCTTCCTTCCTTCCTCCCTCCTTCTCTCCCTCTTTTCCTCCCTTCTTCTTTTTCTTCCTCCCTCATTTTCTCTCTCCCTCCCTCTCTTTCTCCCTCCCTCCCCCCTGCCTCCCTTCTTTCCTTCCTTTCTTCTTTCCTTCCTCCCTCCTTCCTTCCTTCCTTCTTTCCTAACAATGTCACAACAGGATCAGAGAGGTTGACTGATTCCTCATTGTCATGGATCTCGCTTCAGCCCTCCCCTCACCCCTGGATCTGATTAAAGGAAGCGAGGGCATTTTCTGGGTCATGACTGGAGCCAGAGCTAAATTGCATTTCCCATACCAGCTGCCAGAACTACCTTAGCTACAGCAAATTTCCGAATTCCAATTGACCAGGATGGGACATGTTTTGAAAGAGGCTATTTTGACTCTCACAGATTCAACTGTGTATTCTAACTGAAAAGTAATTAAATTTATTGACATACTTAAAATGAGTAACCTTGAAGAAACAACTCCCAGGCATTAGAGAAAGAAAATATTGGAAAACAGGGAGAGAAACATATCTATAGCATTATCGTATCAGTTACAAAAAGAAATCTATTCAATATTTCTGCCCCAAAATAGACAACATTTATTTCCCCAAATTTGGGAATTCTTCTTCTTACCATTTTGGTGATGTGATCTGGCTAACTCAAATGACAGAGGGAACAGCTGTCCCTCCCAGCCCTGCTGCCCTCCCCATCAGGGCCAGTACAGACTTCATTGCCGAGATCTATCTTCTGACTTTTGCTCCTCTGCAGCAGAGACTACAGAGAGCTTGGAGGTGTGTTGTGTAGATAAACTTTGATTGGACCCTCTTCACAAGTCCTTAATATTGACTTTGCTGATTGTGTGTGTGTGTGTGTGTGTGTGTGTGTGTGTGTGTGTGTATTTGGATAAGACCAGAGCTCAATCTAGTCTTCTACCACACTCACTCTCACTTGTACCAAGTCCAGTGCCCCTATGGGACCCTGCATTCCAACCTCCCACCCTGAGAATTTCCCTGAGGTTCTCAGCTCTCACATTTCCCTCTGGCTTCTCAAAAATATACTCTGCCCATGTGCCAAATCTCTTCCCATGTGGTAGGGCCCCTTTCTCCTATCATGGCTGACATCAGTGTCTAAGGTGTGGCCATATGTTCCTTAAATATGGCCACACATCATGATTTCATCCTCATGTTGCTTTGGTTCTCCAGGCAGCTTTCTTTCTGCTCATTTATCACCAAACTTGAGAATATATTAAAGGGTTATTTTTTTCAGAGCCAGATTAAGGAGAACTTCTTGGAAAGAAAGTCATTCACAGAACCAAAAAGCATACACTCTTGCAGACACGTTAATTCCCAGTATCTCCTTTTTTTTTCATATTGGAACTTGGGAATCAGACCTCAAAGGTTGGGTTCTGAAATTTGCTCTGGGCTCTTCATTCCTCCATGAGGGCTGTCGAGTACTCTTTTTCTCTGAGGCTCCATGTGAATATTTCCTCCAGGAGCACAGTTCCAAGAGAGAAGTAGTACTTTATCCTCCTTCATTGACAAGTCCTCAGTAAAGTCACCTGTGCTCCTTTTTGTACAGATCATCATTGGCAGGATAATAAAGTTAGCACAGAGGAGCCATCACACAGAACTTTCTAATGGTCTTTGGATTCGTGACAATTGGGACCTTTCTGGGACTGTAGTTTCCTCTGATTCACTGCTGGGAGTTAAAATAATCAAGAGAATGATGGTGCTGAATGGATGGACCCTTCTGGCAGCCTTGGGATTCTTGAAGGTATTGTTCAGGTTTCCAAGTGGAATTCAGCTTGAGTTCCATTGTGTATTCAATTCTGGTTCCTGACTCTTGTCTGAAGCAGCCAGACCTTCAATCATACATACTCAAAATAAATTTGTGCTGGAGGAAAAACAGTGTTAGAAGCCTCATGGCCAGTGGATTTCACAGAAGGAACATTTGGATTTTCAACCTGATATCTAAAGGAGTGTTCATGTCCAGCCTTACTTGATAATCTCAAATCAAGGAGAAAAATAACAAAGTTAAAAACAATAAGAATGAGAGGGAAAGGAAAAAAGACATATTTGGAAAGAAAACCTTCCAATTTTTTCCTCCCAGGTAAAGTAGGAAAAAAACAAACCAGAAAACCTGAGAAAATCTATAGTCCTATGAATAAATATCCTAGGGATAGAGAAAAGCAAGAAGAAATAGCAAGGAAGAAGGGCTGGTTTCTGTAACAGTAATAATGAGGCACTAAGAAATAAAATGGAGCAATCACAATGGCTTTCAGGCTGACTTAGAAGATCAAGAAAATCATAGTCAAAGGAAGATAGAAGTATAGAAAGTAACACAAAAATGTGATCAAAAGGCAAATAAGAGAAATTATGTGTTTAGGAAGACATTGGAAAGTCCAGTGAAGATATGAATATCTGAAAAGGGTAGTAACAGGGGCAAAAAAAAGATTTTCTGTAAGAATAAAACCCAAAGATAGAAAATTCTGAACAGCTGAGACTTATACAAACCAAAGTAACTGATTTTGAATAAACCTAGACAATATCATTGGAGAACCAATGGTCTTATAGAAAACCAGAATAAAACTAAGATCAGAAACATTTTTCCCCTAAAGCAGAGAAGCTCAGAATGGCCTGACTTCCTTCACTGACAATTTCATCCTTTACAAATGAAGGAATCAACAAAGGACAATGCTGTTTTGGATCTTATTTTCACTAGTTGGGAGGACCTTATTTCTTGGATTGAAATATTAGAAATCTTGTAGTTCCATCACTAGACTCCACCTTCTCCTTTACCTACCATCCTATATCTTTCTTCCCTTTTTTAGCCAAATACCTAGTGAAAACCACAACCAAATAAAATTGTCCATACTCATGTTTTCCCACCATTTCTCTTTTCCCTCACTTCCAGATCTCATTCAA
The DNA here is from genome assembly GCF_016432865.1 of Antechinus flavipes. Taxonomy (NCBI): domain Eukaryota; kingdom Metazoa; phylum Chordata; class Mammalia; order Dasyuromorphia; family Dasyuridae; genus Antechinus; species Antechinus flavipes. Next base: position 1,699,619 of record NC_067398.1, read on the forward strand.
GAGAAAATTCTTCATGGTCTCTTATGTTAAAAATTGGGAATAGGAACAAGGAAGTCAGAATTACTTGAAGGCTCACCTCTAATTATGATGAGTCCCAAAAGGGAAATGAAAGAGAATGCCATCTCTGAGGGATGGGGCAGAATTAATGAGAGAGAGTTCACTAATCCCCTAGAGACTCTTGGCTTCAAGTCTTCTTGGAGTGGCAAATTGTTTTGAGACTTTCTGCCTTCTAGCTTTGAGAAAGAAAGTGGAAGAGGTCAATCCCACTTCCAGTGGCTGAAGGAAAAGACTCTGGAAAGAATGAGCAGGGCTAAAAGTCTCCATCATGTTCCTCTTCCCAGCTTGCCACTTTAGAAACCTAGGAGAGTTTCCATTCTCTCCCAAATAGGACTCTCTCTCTTGGTTGAGCTGTTGCCTTGCTCCCAATAGGAGCAATAGGAGAGCTCCTCCACTTTCTATATTTCTGATACATATTCTCCTATGTAGATTTTCTCTGATTTCTGTTTTGTTCTGAGTTTATAAACACATCTTTTTGATTAATATGTTCATTGTGGAGCTGGTTATTAGGGAGAAGGGAGACCTCAAGTTTTATATCTAAGACTTGATCCTTTCCCACCAAGTTCCATACAAATGGGCTTTGGGACAAGGAGTTCATACATGAAACTTTTCCTGATCTCCTTAGTTACTTATATCTTCCCTCCCACCATCTGCTATATATTTTTTTATCTACTTATCTAACTGCTCGCTTCTGATCCATTCAAAAACATGTAAGCATTTCAAGGGCAGGATTTATGTCATTATTTGTATTCCAAGTGCTAAGCAAGGTGCCTGGCATAGAAGGAACTCTTAATGCTGGTAATAAATGCTTGTTAATGGAAAATTTAGGCAAACTTTTCCTACAACATTTTTTTTCTTATCTAGTAAGTCAGTGGGTTTTTCCAAAATGCAATTATTCTTGTCTACCATTGTCTCTTCTTGATGAAGACATGTGGAATTACCACTCTTCTTTAAGAGATCCACCACTCATTCCTGGAATATAATTTGCATCCAGATAATAATTGAATCCAGAAATAATGAACCATCAAAGAAGTCAGGAAATCAGTGTTCAGATATAGAGAAGGATCACAATTAGTCTCATCTGACTAATTTTGCATATGAGGAAACTTTAGACTATAAATGTCGCAGTGCTGAGCCCCAACAGAGACCTAAGAGAGAATAGTGCCCCAAACCTGAAGGACATGATATTAGGTGCAGGTGGAAGTCTGGAATTCCATGTGCAGTGGGAGATCAGGGAGGACAAAAACTTGAGCAAAAGCTCTCAGATTTGGCAATTAAGAGATGGCTGGTAACTTTGGAGATTGACTGAATTAGTGAATCAAGGAAGGAGTATTTGTTAAGCACTTTTACAATATAAGTCTTATGTAAGTTGCAGTGGGGAGACATACAAAAGCATAGATAATCCCTACCCACAAGGAGCTTACATTCTAAGAGGGAGACAACACACAGTGGTACGATGATGGCCCAGGAGTTGGTACTTTTCAGGGATGGTCACTGTGGTCATGGAGGAATGGATTGATAGCACAGAGGTAAAACTGAAAACTAGATTTCCAGGATCTGAGCTGTGTATGGGATGTGACAAAATGGAGAAAGTCAATATGGACAGACTTTTCTTGGAATTTGACTGCAACAGGAAGATAAAATCATACATTCCTGCTGCCTGGCTATAATCTAAATTGGTATTACTTTAACTGAGCTCACATTGCACTAACACAATCTCTTTATTTGTCCTTATTTGCCCACAGAAATTATTCCAAAATTTCTCTTCTACTTTTAGACATCCTATACTATTTCCTCCACTACTCAGTTATTAATTTACTGAGAAAACCGAGGACTTTTTACTTCCTCTTCTTCCATTCTTTTTATCTCAAAGTCCCTTGGAATCACCCTCCCTTCACAAAACACATCACTATTGCTCTCAACAAATCAATCAATTTATTAAGTCCCTACTATATACTGGGCACTGTGCTAAATGTTGCATATGCAAAAGGAGACAAAAGAAGGTCTCTGCCCTCAAGGAAGGCACAATTTAATTAAAAATATGCAGCACAAGCTCTATACAGATGACTAGGAAATAATTAAAACGGGAAAGGCACTAAAATGAAAAAGAATTGAAGAAGGTTTCCTGTTAAAGGTGGGATTTTAGATGGGACTTGAAGGAAGCCAGTCAAAGCAATAGGTGGAGATAATTATAGAAAACATTCCAAGCACAGGGGAAAGCCGGAGAAAACCCCCAGAGCAGAAAGATGGAGGGTTTTATTCATGGCAAGTCACTGGATCAAAGAGTATCTGTTGCGGAGTGAGGTGTACAAAGATGGAAAGGTAAGAGGAGGCCGAGTTGTGAAGGATCCTGAATACCAAACAGAGCATTTGTATTCAGTCATGGAGGTGATAGGAAAGTAGTAGAGTTTATTGAGAAGGGGGATGACTTGTTCAGACTTGAGATTTAGTAAAATCTCTTAGTGCTTGAATGGAGAATTGATTGGAATGAGGAGAGAGGAGGGCAGGAAGATCCCCCCCCCCCTTCATTAGCCATTGCAATAATTCAGGAGTAAGATGATAAGGGACTTCACCAGGGTAAGGGCAGGGTCAGAAGAAAGAAGGGAGCATAATCAAGAGATGTTGCCGATTAAAATGGATAGATGTTGGCAGCAGATTGCATCTTGGGGGTGAGAGAGGTTGTGAGCCTGGGGGACTGGGAGTCTTTACAGTAATAGAGAAGGTAGAAAGGCTCAGAGAGGGTTTAGGAGGAAAGATAGGGAGTTCCATTTGTGGACATGTTAACCTGAGATTTCTACTGGACATCCAGTTTGGATGAAAGGCAGCTGGAGATGTTCTTTCCTCCTTTTCCCCAGTCTTTAATACAAAGGCCCTTCTACTCAAGAAGGTTGACTCTTCATATGTATACTTGGTCCTATCCCCTGGGTCTCCTGAAATAGTGGATTCCCCCACTGCTCAGTCTTCAATCTCTCCCTATCTGCTGGCTCCCTTCTGGCTATCTTCAATGATACTCAGTTCTCTTCCATGCTTAAAAAAGGAACTCTCCATTAGACCAGAACTCTTTTACTGCACTATCTCTTCTTCCCTTCTTAGTCAAACTACTAGAAAAGTCCTGTTGGCAGCTGCTGCCTTCACTTGACTTCATCTCCCTCATCCCCGAGCACTGTGTGATGGGGCTTCTTTCTTTATCACTTAATTAGAACAATTCTCTCCAAAGCTATCCATTTTCTCTTGATGAACCTTTTCTCTTTCTTTATCCTCATTGACCTCCCTACTGCAGTTGGTCCTCCACTAGCCTTACTTTCTCCTTTCTGGGTTTTCATACTGGGTTCCCATTCTGGACTCCTTTGGCCTCCTCCCCACCAATATGGCTACTTCTTAGCTTCCTTTGCTGGCTCATCATCTGGATCTCACCTTGTAGCCACAGGTGTGCCCCACACTGTGCTTCTGTTTTCAATGATGGACAATGCCAGTGACTGCCAGGTCCATAAGTCCAGGCTGAATCTCTTCCTTGAGCTATAATTTTGATCCCCATTGAGATAAGAGATATTCCAAAATTTACATTTTCCATATCTCTTGCATTTCTTGTCTCTGATTCAGCAGCCACTATTTCAGGCCCTCCTCATCTCTCTCTTGCATAATCACAACAGCCTCCTCTTGTTTTTCCTGCCTCAAGTGTCTCTCCATAGTTCACCCTCCACTCTGTGACTGGGATTTTCTTTTCTTTTCTTTTTTCTTTCTTTCTTTCTTTCTTTTTTTTTGCTGAGGCAATTGAGGTTAAGTAATTTGCTCAGGGTCACACAGCTAGGAAGTGTTGAGTGTCTGAGAACAGATTTGAACTCGGGTCCTTTGGGGCTGATGCTCTATCCATTGCACCACCTAGCTGCCTCCCCACGCTACTGAAGCATAAGTATAAACAAGTCATTCTCATTCACTTCACTCTCCTGGTATCTTTAAAACAACATAAGGGCTCCTTTTTGAGCCTTCACAACTTGCCCCCAAACTGGAGGCTGTCCTCATTGCACCTTAGTTATATTTCCCCCTTCTTTGTATTTTAAAGTTTCATAGATTTCATCTAAAAATTGTTGGCAGTTTTAATGCCTTTGATAATTAAAATGTTAATGAGTTGCTTAACTAATATTTAATTATTTGAATTGAGTTTAATAGAAATAAAAGGTTTTTTAAATGCAAAAAATTTGCAATCTGTAAAGCCTGCTCTAGATTCGAGGTATTGTGACTGTCTGCTCAGTCTCCTGTGCCCAAGGCCACATTTGAGCTCTCACACCTCCAGCTTCCTCTCTCTCTCCTCGAATGCCTGTGTTCTTCCTCACAATAACTCTCCTTCCTTCTGCCCATCTGCATCCTCCTCATTCCGGTCGCCTCCGCCTCCATCTCCATCTAATCATTCTCTCCCTCCTCCTCCTCCTTGCTCCTTTCTCTTATTCTCCCTCTTCCCGCCCCCTTCCTCTTCTCTTCAGTTCCCAACTTACTCAGCTCAGCGTTTACTCAGAGCATCCGCCCAAGGAAGAGAAGCCCAGGCTGTGTCTAGGACAGATATGTGGCAGGACTTGGGGATGGGGGGAGCTGCAGTCAAACCACATCTGTGCAAGCCTCCGTGCTGAGCCTGCTGGATGTGGAAATGTCCTCTGCCTTCTTCCAGGGCGAGGAGATAATTTAGCCAATTAAGCTTGAAATGTGACTTTAAGAAACTTAGGGGGACAAGTGATTTCTGAAGGATCCACAAGCCCTTCAGAAACATGCTGTCATAAATTTCACTAATTATCCAGCCAAGAACTGAGTCTGGGAAAACTGAGGCTGGGATTCTCCCCCTCCCCCACCCCCCCAGACAAAGTCCCCAGGGACTTGGGGCAAGAGCTTCTTGAAGCTGCTGAGGCTGAGCTTATAATCAATGAGGCTTTGCCTGAACTTGGTTCTCAATCCCGTGAATGTCCCTTTCTTTTGCTGTGAAATGAGGGAGAAGAACGAGACCCGATTGAAGCTCCCTTGTGGTTCTGTGACTCCTTTAAGTCAAGCAGGTCCTTTACAACCCCAATGGGACAGTGCTCGATGGGACAAACTGAGCTTGGGTCCTAGCAATAAGACTGTATTAAAACCACTCTCCCATTTGAGCTTTTCACCAAGCCCAATGAATCCTTCGGCCCAGATTAGTCCAAACTGGAGGAACTTGTTGCCTAGTCTAAAGGAGAGCAAACAAAATGGACTGAAGCTGGAAAAGGTACTCTTAGGGCCCAGAAGTGAGGGCAGAAGGGGAAGGGGATGAGATTCCAGAGAGGCAAAAATCTGGAGATGGGTTGGAGGCTTCTGAGGAGGAAGAAGAGGGGATTTACATGGACACAGGGCATCTGAGTGAGCAGCAGAGGCAAATTTCCAGTTAAGTAATATGAAATATTTCCAGTTAAGTAATATCATTTTGGACTGTAAGGAGGTTGAGAGATGACCCCTGTAGCAGACTCTCAGTGGACACTGGGAGGTCAGTAACTAGGAAGATCTAGAAGGCCTCTAATCTCTCTCCTTTGGATAAAACCAGCCACTGCAGTAGGTCCATTTGGTCCTAGCTGTTGATAGGCAAATTGCTCTTGTTTGATGTTCTACCAGCAAATCGTGGAGTTTCCTAGGAAACCTTCTTTTCCCCTTAAATCTAATTCTCCCACAGAGCTGGATCTGAAGAGTCATTGGCCCGACTTTGCTCTCATTTCTCTCTACCCATTAGAGAAGAACTGCCAGGTGGTGGGAAGATCTTAAGTGGCTGAGATTTCATTAGTCTTCATTACCTGGCTCTCCAATTAACCCTCGCGTTACCTTGCTTCTGAGTGGCCAAGGCTACAGGACGGACCCACGCTCTGGCCGGGCGGTGGGGGTGCTGACTGGCCAAGGGCCCACAGCTGTCTTGTCCATATCTCTGCTAGAGTGAAAAGCATCACCTGCAAATGAGAGTAAAGGGAAAGCCAAGGCACCCACCTCCACACCTCCCCCTTCCCTCTTCCACACACACACCTGCACCCCCCTCCTCCCCTTACATCCTGGCGCTCACATCCGGCTTCTGCCCTCCACCCCATGCAAAACACTGGTCCCTCATGTTTCCATGGAGATACATTTTCTTTCTCTTTCCCTCTGAGCAGTGGCCAGCCCCCACTTTTAGGATCTCTTTTGCCGTGTGCAAGCAGGATGGATTCTGAGGAAAATGGGAGAAACAAAGGCTGGTCTTTGAACAATCATGCCCATGAAGAATTGCATGTCTCAAGGGACAAGGAGTAACTGCATTCGGCGCGCTCTCTCTCTCTCTCTCTCTCTCTCTCTCTCTCTCTCTCTCTCTTTCTTTGTCTGTCTCTCTCTTTCTCTCTCTCTTTCTCTCTCTTTCTTTGTCTCTCTGTCTCTCTTTCTGCCTCTCTGTCTTTCTGTCTCTCTGTCTCTTTCTCTGTCTCTCTGTCTCTCTCTCTCTCTCTTTCTCTCTCTCTCTCTGTCTCTCTTTCTGTCTGTCTCTCTCTCTCTCTCTCTCTGTGTCTCTCTTTTTGTCTGTCTCCATCTCTCTCTCTCTGAGTGTGTGTGTGTGTGTGTGTGTGTGTGTGTGTGTGTGTACAGGATTACCACATTTGCCACATTTGGACATGAACTTGATGCTATTCATTCTGTGTGTGTGTGTGTGTGTGTGTGTGTGTGTATGTACAGGATTACCACATTTGCCACATTTGGACATGAACTTGATTCTATTCATTCTTTAGCAACTGAGTCAGCTATGAACCCACTTTCACCAGGGACTCGGAGCAGAAAGCATGCCCCGCAAGCATGTTGAGGGGATGTTTGTTCCAGATATATAGTTATAGCCATATAAAATAAATATTCAATTGTAAAAGCCATTGACATTAAGTGGTTAAGCTAGTTATTGGTGCTTAACAATGGAGAATAAAGAGGGGGACTTGAACTGCTGGGGATGGAGAGTAGACCCCTATACCCCTCTCTAAGCACGAGGGGACAATGGCCTGGCTGGGCTTGGTTCTGGGACTGTCCTGCTCCAGTATTAGGAGGAGGCCCTCCCAGAGTGCTAGGGGACAGCTGGACAGGCTTGAGTTTCTAAGAAAAGCCATTCTTTGCCTCCTTTGGGTCTTACCTGGTCAGAACCACCACATGGGCGGCTGATTGGGTCAAAGTGACACCTCCTAAGGACCTTAGCTCACGAAGGCCAGGGCCTCCCACTGCATCCAGGCCATCTGCACTCACCTGGCTCTTTGGGTCGCCACTGGGCACAGATGGCTCTGGAAGGAAAGTGAAGCTGTTCACTTTGTACCCTTCTCGCTCCCTCACTTCAGCTCAACTGACTCACACATCGTGGCTCCACCTCCATGGTTCTCTTTGAGAAGGAAGGATGAACACAACACCAACAACGACGACGGCTGCACAACTTAGTAAGGGAAAAGCCTCAGGAGGCCCTCCCAAGCAGAGCGTGCATGGGCGGCCCCTCCCCCAGCTGGGGTCCTCATTCTCCAGGGATTTCCTTTCCTTGTATCTCCTCATCTAACTCTGTGCAGGAAAGGGAGGCCCAGAGGACGGCTGGGGGGTGGCCTGGCCTGTCCATTCCTTGGCTCAACTCCAGCTAATCTGGAGAGCCCTTCAGACTGCTTCGCTTGGACGTACAGACAGGGCCCACGTCCCTAGGGAAGCAGGTGGCCTAGTGGATAGGAGACTGGGCTAGAAGCCTAGAACTGGACGGGGTTTCTATCTCCGACACTTAGAGCCCATGCTAGGGTTGGGGTTAGTGTCACCAGCCCCCAGAACACTGTTATAATGGTGGAGAGACTTGTCCAGGGTCACAGAGCCAGGGATGTCATGGTGGTCCTCTCCGAGAACCATGGACAGCACCTGTGAGTATCAAGGCTGGACGAAGGCAGGCCCTCCTGGCCCTCTGTGCCTGGACCACCTGACGGCATCATCTGACTTTTTAGCCCCAGCTCAGCTTCAGCATCCTCATCTTTAAAATGGAGACCCCAACAGCAGCTTTGCCACCGATCATACAGATGGAAGGAAAGAGCATCTTAAAAGGGCCGCAAACCTTCAAGTGTTTCACAAAAGCACACTCACGATTATCGGCAGTAGTGTTCTTGTGTTAGTAATCACGCCGTTTTCAGCTCATGGTTCCACTTTCAGGAACACTCGAAGTACCAGAACACATCTTTACAGGGATAAGTTGAGGTCTCAGAGTAGGAAAGCTTCCTTCCTCCACTCCCCCCTTACCCCCCGCCTTCATTTCAGTTCCAGGAGGAAAAGAGATGTAGGAGGGTCAGGAAAGAGACTCACTTACTTAGGACTTCCTAAAGAATTCTAGAAAATGGAAAATCCAAATATAAGGGAAAATCTTTTAGCTACTGGTCTTTTCAAGAAGCATCTAGATTGTGATTAAGAACAAGGTTCAGGGATATGTTGGCCATGGAAAATTCAAAATGAAAAGGACCTTAGAAAGCATGTAACCCCACCTCTAGCATGTGAACTGGAGAAAGTGAGGCTCAGGTAGGTACTATGATTTCCACACATAACTTATTATTGACAGGGCTGGGTCTAGAATACAACTTTCTTATCTCCAAGTCCAGTGGTTTTTCCATTGGTAACAACATGGTATAGTTCAGTGCTGGACATGGAATTGGGAAGATTTGAGTTCAAATCTAGCCCCTGACATTTATCATGTGAGTTTGGACACATTAGTCTCTTCAGGACTTGATTTCCTCATCTGTAAAATAAGGGGATGAACTCAATGGCCTCAAAGTTTTCCTTCAGCTCTTTATGTATAATATTTAGTAATAACACTGCACTCCCTCTATACTTTGTGACTGGTCTGCATTATAGTGTTACCTGGGGATATCCTCCTCAGTAGGACTTCCTAATTTCCTATTTTATAGACTTCTTTGGGAGTCTTGTGAAGCCTGTGGAATCCTTCTCAGATTCATATTTTTAATCCACACATTAGAACACATAGAATTATAAGGGAAACTAGTTGTTCTGAAATACATTTACACATATATAAAGGGATCCTGGACTACAGATTAAGAACCCTGTTCTTGAGGCAGGGAGAGTATGGAATACAGAATTTTTATAGATGTTTCTCCTTCCTCTATCTTTTCCAAGTAGTAACAAACTGGAAAAGGGTCCAGATTCTTCCAAGATTTGACTTCCACCGTGGGCTCCACCAGTGAACCAGAGCAAATTCACAGGCAATTATGTTTAAAAAAAAAAAAAAAGCAATAACATCACAAATCTCTCTCCTTCCCCACCTTGCATTATGCATGAACAATTGCTCCATTCCTCAGCAGGGGAGGAATGACACTGGGCAGCCAGAGTGGTAGGACAGAAATATTTATCTTCTACCCCCATCTTTCTGCTTTAAAATCCCTTCAATTCTTAGAAATATAGTGGAATTGTTTTCAACATGAAATTAAGCCCAGGTTTTGCTGTATCCTGATGAAAGACTCTTGGTATCCCATATCAGTTGGAAGGATTCTCTGGAATCATTTAGATAACTCCTTTCTTGAACAAGAAGCCTTATGTAGCATCTTGGACTAATGCTCATCTAACTTTAACCTGAAGGTCTCCAAAGAGAAATAATTAATTAGTAGTTTATTCTGATGAATAAGTTCTAAATTCTATGAAGTCTTTTCTTTATATCAAGCAAAAATCTACCTCTTAGCAATTTTGACCCATTGTTATTTATTCTGTCTTCTGGAGCCAATAAGAGATAATCTATTTTCTCTTCCATATGACTTGTTCTAAAAACTCATTCCTTATACATAGTAAGTCAATCTATAAAAGTTTATTAAGTGCCTACTAAGTGCCAGACCCAGTGCTAAGGCAAAAAGTCTAATGGGATATCTAAGCATATAATAAAATACTGAAAAGAGAAGGGCAGGGATGGAAATGAGAAGGGGAGTATGATGAGGGATAGATATGGAGTACCAAAATGAAATTAGGGTTTAGTTGAGGTCTAGTGGCAGGTTTGGGGTACAAGGAGTCAAATAGAACTCCCCTGCAATCCCATTGGTTGGTGCAAGGATATGGCAGTAAATGAGGTCTAGTGGCGGTGTGAGTCCCCAGTAAAAGCATTTATCGGCTCAAAAAGCTAGATTGATAAAAAAGATTTATTATGAGGTTTGGAAGCAAGGTTAAAGTATATTTAAGGAAATAGGTGAAGGTAGAGATAAGAAGGGTACCGGACAGAGGGTCCAGTGGACAGAAAGTCCTGACATACCAGGCATGAGGTTGGCATGTTTGGGACCTCTGCAAAGAGGGAGTCCCAGTGTGTTCCTTTTATAATGGGTGATTTAGCTAGAGGGGCCTGTGGGTGTAGCCCCAAAGTTGGCTCAGATCCAGGTGGGGGTGGGATAGGTCCAGATCTTCTATTGGAAATCAAAGGGACCAGGATTTGTGAATCAAAAGGTAATTACATTAACTAGGAGGGGTTGGGAATCAGAAAGAAAGGAATCTTAAAAGGACCACACCTGCATCAAGTAGTCATAAGTGAGAAGGTGAATTCCTGAGTTGAAGTGATTGAGCTGAGACTATAGAAAGCATGATAGAATACAAGTAAGAAATGATGACTTTCTCAATTCTCCAAAAGTGAATTCAATTCTCCAGACATGTCTCAGGACAGAAGCCATGGGGACAAGCTCTTCCTTTAAGAACAATTGAACTCTGTGGATGAAGCTTGTATAACATTAGCTTTTTAGGCTGCCATGTCACACTATACCCCATGTTGAGTTCATTAAATTCCTTGAACATATTTATTTCTGGAATCATTGCTTAGTCATCCTCTTTATTAGATATTTGAACAGTTTTTGAACCCAAGTGCAGGATTTTCTATTTATGATTATTACACCATTGTTCATTAGAATGGTACAGCATTGTAGCCTGTTGAGATCTTTGTGGATTTTAATTCAGACTTTGGATGTGTTAGTGAGTCATCCATATTCTATGGTACCCAGAAATTTGATGAACATGTCATCTGTTTCTTTTTCTCAATCGATGATTAGAAGAAAGAACTACACTCCTCATGTCCCTCCAAGTCTACATGAAGCCATTCACAAGTAAGTGCCCTTTGAGATGATGAATCAGTCCATTCAGACCTATATGAGGTTTCATACAGACCTAATCTCACCATCTTCTCTGATATAATGGTATGACTGACTTTGTCAAATTAGAGGCAGAAATCTGGGTGAGCCATAATTACAGCATTTCAGTAATCTACCCATTTGGCAATCTCATCAAAAAAAAAAAATGGAAAGGAGAGTAGTCAGGCATATCTTGATCTTAATTAAGTCATGCTGGCTCTTGGTGATTGCTTTGTTTTCTAAGTGACTACAATAGGATTTTCAGCCTTAAGAGACATAGAAGGAGTTGAAAAGAGTTGAAAGGGACTTTCTTACCCCATGTAAAATAATAGCTTGAGTCAAGAGAGTAGAAGCTGAGGCAGAAACAAAGGAGTCAAAAAGACAGATGATGCCTAAGGGATTCTCTGATAGCCAGTCTGGCAGCTGGACTCCCAGTTTTCTTGCCTCCCTGTGAATTTGAATGACAAAAACTGGAGCTAGTTCCTAAGGCTATAAACTAAAAGAGCTAAAACTCCATCACCACCACAATGGGGAAAAATTCACTTAGCATCTGTAATTCATTAAAGACCCAGAAGATCACAAAACCAGAAATCAAGTAGAGAACAAACAGACTCACAGTGATGTCTCAGTAACGGGAACAATAAGAGCCCAGAAGCACTCTGGAGGTAGATGACATTTTTCTTCATTGGTGCTTGGAATTGTTTTGGATCTTTATTTTGATCACAGGAGAAATGATTTTTCATAGCTGATCATTGACATAATATTGCTATTACTGTATATGATATTCTTCTAGTTCAGCTTATTTCACCTTGTATCAGTTCATAAAATTTTTTTCTAGGTTTTTCTGAAATTATCCTGCTTGTCATTTCTTATAGCACAATACTATTCCATCACAATAATATATTACTGCTTGTTCAGCTATTCTCCAGTTGATGGGCATCCCTGTAATTTCCAATTCTTAGTCACCCAAAAAAGATTTTTCTACAAATAGATTTGCCCCTCTTCCCTTTTTAAATTCTTACGGATATAGATTTAGCAGTGAATCAAACATATTTCTGTGTCAAAGGGTATGACCAATTTCATTGCTTTTTGGATATAATTCCAAATTGTTCTCCAGAATGGTTGGGTTGTTTCACAACTCTATCAGCAATGCATTAATGTCTCAATTTTTCCACATCCCTCAAAACATTCATTATCACCCCCCCCTTTTTTTTTGCCATATTAGCCAATCTGATAGGTATAAGGTTTCTCAGAGTTGTTCTAATTTAAATTTCTCTAACCAAAAGCAACTTAGAGCATTTTTAACATGACTATAACTAGCATCAATTTATTTGTCTGAAAATTGCCTGTTCAGATCCTTTGACTATTTATCAATTGGGGAATGACTTATAATCTTAGAAATTTGACTCACTTTTTTTATATATTTGAGAAATGAGGCTTTTATTAGAAATACTTGCTATAATTTTTCTCTAGTAGCATTGGTTTTGTTTGTGCAAAAACAAATAAATTATCCATTTAACATTTTTAATGCTCTCTATATCTTGTTTGGTCCTAAATTCTTCCTTTCTACATAGATCTTAAAACTAAACTATTCCATCCTCTCCTAATTTGTTCATGGTATCACCCTTTATGTGCAAATCAGGTACACATTTTGAACTTTTTTTAGTATACAATGTGAGATGTTGTTTTATGCCTACTTTCTGTATTGCTATTTTCCAGTTTTTCCAACAATTTTTGTGAAATAACAAGTTTTGTCTCACAAGCTTGGGGGTTTACCAAACACCAGATAATTCTCTTCATCTAATACAATGTATTATGTACCTAGTCTATTCCACTTATTCACCATTTTATTTTTAGTCAGTAATAGATTGTCTTAAAAATTACAATTATATTAACATAGATCTGGTATGGCTACACTACTTTCCTTCAAAACAATTTTTTTAATTAATTCTCTTAACATTGATGACCTTTTATCCTTCTAGATGAATTTTGTTATTATTTTTTCAAGCTTTATAAAGTATTTTTGGTAGTTTGGGATGGCACTAATAAGTAGATTAATGTAGGTAGAATTGTCATTTTATTATGTTGACTTGGTTTGCTCATGAACATTTCATACTTTGCCAGTTCTTTAGATCTAACTTTGTTAATGCAAAAAGTGGTTTGTAATTATGTTTATGTAGTCCCTGGGTTTGTCTTTGTGATAGATTCTCAAGTATTTTATATTGCCTACAGTTATTTTAAGTGCCATTTCTTTTTATATTTCTTGCTACTGGACTTTGTTGATAAAAGGCAGAACTATTGATATATGTGGGTTTAGCATAACAATATGCTAAAATTGTTAATTATTTCAACTAAGTTTTTGGTTGATTTTCTAGGATGTTCTAAGCATACCATTGTATCTTTTTTTGTTTCTTCACTACCTATTCTAATTCTTTCTATTTCTTTTTTCACCCTCGTTGCCATAATTAGTATGGTTAGCACAATGTTGAATTTTTCAGGGTTTTTCAAATTTTGCAGCTTTGTGGTCATATTATTATGAGAAGCTAGTTGCTATAGTGGATAAAGTGCTAGGTCTGGATTCAGGAAAATTCGTTTCCCTGAGTTCACATCTCAACTCAGACACTTCCTAGCTGTGTGAGTTTGAGCAAGCTACTTGACCCTGCTTGCTCAGTTTTCTTATCTATAAAATGGCCAACCACTCTAGTATCTCTGCCAAGAAAACACCAAAGGGGATCATGAGTGTGGACATGGCTGAAATAAATGAACAACAGTAGCAGCAATCATATGATTTCCCTCCTCCAGTCTATTGGGATTTCCTTCCATATCTGGTGACCTGAACTCAGGCAGGACACCAATTTCTCCCCATATCATCTTCCTTGGAATTTTGCCTCCTAGTAGTTATTTCCTTTCTGTCTTTCTCCATCCAATTTTTCTTTGTCAGAGAAAACAAAGCCATTTGAGAGTTGTCCTCAGTTTTGTCTTGTCCCTCTCTTCTGTTGTCACTATATCCAAATCCAAGACCAACCTGTGATTTTGTCCCTCTTTCAAACTTTATGTGGCCTGAACCAGAGCTCCCTACAGACCCCTGGTTCATCTTGCCTTGGCTAGGGCCAGGAAGAAGCTAAGTGACATCCTATCTTCTGTTGTTTCCCCTTCTCATTCTCCTTTTTCATTGAATTATCATTTCTCTGGGAAAGCGTCCGTGATGCTGGCTTCCCACTCCAAGCCAGAAGACACAGCCTGCCTGGAGACAACGTGCAGTGGCCAGAGGAGGGCCGGCAGGATCCTGGAGGACGTCAAGCCCCGTGAAGACTGGCTGGAGAAGATATTTAGTCAGGAGAAGAAGTCAGGAGATGGAAGCTGAGAGCTGAGCTGTGGGAGGAGACTCTGCCTGTTCTACTTGGCCCTGAGTTAGAAGCAACTGCGGAAATGGCAGAGGCCCGGGAGGCTCCATGTGTGATGGTGGGTGAGGAGGAGACTTCCAGGCAAGTGGAGACACCCCAAAGAGGAAGAGCCTCATTTCTAGTGGGTGAGGAGGGCCACTCTCAGGGACAGATGAGGCCTGTCGTTGAGCAATGGCTACTTGGAACGCTCGTTGGGTATTTGGAGGGGAATTCTTGCCCGAGAATGGACCTGATGGCTACGGAGGCTCCTCCTGAGATTCTGTGATGCTGTCCAGGAGATATGATCAGAAAGTTTCACAGTTTTCTTAGGGGTTTTTGCTTGTTTTAGAATGAGAAAAGGAAAAGTAGCTTTGGCTGCCTCCTTCCTAGTTTCCAGTTAGGCAATTGCCCTCCCTCTTTTACTTAACCTGCTGCCAGGCAAGTGGATCCTTGTACCTGGGACAGTTTTGCCAGCCTTTGGGGGGGCTCTTCCTCTCACCTCACAGGGGATGCACCCTCCACCTGTCAGGCTTGAAGAGTTTGGCCCCCCAGGCCCTCTCTGGGGACATCTGTATACTTTGGTCTTCTGGTTAAAGCCGTTAACATGGTTCCGTGCCCTGGGTATGGAATTACTCAGGGAATGAGGGCAGAGAAAGGAAATGGCTCGGCTGGGAGTGCTGAGGATTCTGGGCATCAGATACCAGATTTCTCTGGGGACTTTGCTCTCCAACTGCTTCTGCTGCTGTCACTCAGGGTAAACTAGGACTCTTGTCATGCTTATGGTGACAGTGAGCCTGGGCCCCCCAGCTGCCTTCAAGGCTCCTCCAGGCCTTGGGTCAGCTGGTACCTGAGAGAGGTTTGGGGCCTGAAGCAGCATCTGTGGGAGAGCAAATCTGTGGGAATCGGCTGGCATGGAGGCAGCACAAAGCCGTTCTGTATTCTGTCTGGGCTCGGGGCAGGATGGCGCTCCTGGCAGGTGGTGACTCCTTGAGCAGGGATGTTGCCAGGGCCTGGGGCCTGCCCTGGGTGCTCAGGATTGAGAAGATGTCTGTATGTGTGCATGGGAATGCACACATGTAATCATACACAAGTGTGTGTGCAGGTGCCCACACTCAGAAATGTGTGCACCCTGTGTGTGCATCCTGGATGTGCATCCTGTGTCTGCATCCTGTGTCTGCATCCTGTGTGTGCATCCTGAGTGTGCATGCAGATGTGTGCATCCTATGTCTGCATCTTGTGTCTGCATGCAGGTGTGTGCATTGTGTGGTTTCCTCCCCCTCCTTGTGTTGTAGTTCATTTGACAACATTCCTTGTTGCATTGGCCCAGAGGAACTTGCTGACAGAATGGAGCACCAGCACCCACCTTTGGGCATTTCCTTTCCTTGGGAGATAATTTATAACCCGAGATGACACTCAGCGCCTTCACCTGTTCTCTGATCTCTTTTCTTGCTCCCGTCTCTTACTGCAAACCCCCCAATCGCCCCAGCCCCATCAGGCTCTTTGTTTTCTGGGCCACCAGGCTGGAAGTAGATGAGGGTTGAGGGAGAACGAACTCTGAGACCTGCACTTAGCAACTCGAGGAGTCAATAAGCTGGGGTACATGTTACCTCTGACTCCTGTGCTTCTTCCTCCAGCCGCTCACCTTGGGAACCCAATGCTCTCATCAACCATTCTCCATAGGGGAAGGGAGAGAGACAGTAGAGCTCAGAGACATCATTTTGGCTACTGGTTAGTACATGGAAAATCTGATGGGGACTTGGCCCAGGGTAATGTTCAAAATGGTGTGTTTGTGTGTGTGTGTGAGAGAGAGAGAGACGGAGACAGAAAGAGACAGAGAGACACACAGAGAGAGGGAGATGGTGATCTTGTAGAAAATATGTGCACATACTAGAGAAGAAATGGAAAAACAGCAAGAAAGGATGCTTAAGATGGGAACCACACATGTATGTACACACGTGACTGACACGAACATATGTGCACACACATGCACATTCAGGCTTCTGTTATTCTTTGATGTGTATTTTCCTTCTCTGGATCCACACATTCTTTGACCTTCTTACTTTGATGATGGCCTTGCGATCTGCACAGTGCTGTCACTCCTCTGGGTGCTTCCTCTGTTGCTCAGATTGTCACCCTTAGTAAGAATGAATGAATTTTAAAGGGGATTTCCTATGTGCCAAAAACTGTGTCAAGTAAGGTGGACACAAAAAAAAAAAGCCAGCCTCTGCCTTCGAGGACACACATTCTACCAGGTAATCAGTCTTCTTCTCACCCTGTTCTGATCCTTCTTTATTCCTCTGCTTTACTTCTCCTTACCAATTTGTCTAACATTGCTTAACCTTCATCCTTCCAAGAATCCCTTTCTAATCCTTTTCCCAACCTTATCTTCTTGTGCTCTTATTTCTCTCTAAATTTAGGAGGGTTTTTATACATATATAATACATACATATATGTATGTGTGTGTTGTTCCTTCTCTAACTCTTTCCTAACAATTTGCACATCTTCCTATGCTTCCCTACCTTGTTCTCTCACCTTTGCAAATGTAAACTTTTATACCCTTCTAAATGTATATGTTGTTCTCTTTTTTAATGCATAGGTGATGTGAAGAGTTCCAGAACTATCATCCCCATCAGATTCTTCTTGATCAGTTCTTCCTCTTCCACCTCATTTGTATGAAATAATTATTCTTTTCACTTTTCCTACACCATTTTGCTTTTTATGGTCAAATCATATCAACTCTAGCCCAAGCTTTCTTTTGAACTCTCCAATTAGAGAATCTTAGGCATGCTGTTTACATTTTCATGTATAAAAAGCATACAGTGTGTTTTACTGAGTCCATTGTAATTGGTCTTTGATGTTTATCTTATTTTTCTCCTGGTCCTTGTATGTCAAGTTTTCCATTAAGTTCTGGTCTTTTTGTGATAAAATCTTGAGAATCTGTCAGTTCATTGAATGGACATTTTTCCATTCAGGATCATACTTAATTTTTCCAGGTATGATATTTTTGACTGCACCGCCAGTTCTTTTGCTCTTTGATATATAGTATTCCAAGATCTGTAGTCTTTTAATGGGGCCACTTGTAATGACCGCGTATTTAAAGTCAGCCGGAGTCAGGAATTCAGGTTAAGGAGAAAATCTTCAATATTTATTGAAGCGAAGAGGTGAATAAAGATTGCTATAGCAAATATAGGCAAGAAAGATTGCGATAGCAAATATAGGCAGTTGCGACAGGAAGCCAGCTAAGAGAGAGCGACGCGAGCCGAGGCAACCATGGAGGCAACTGTGTCGGCAACTGTGGCAATGGCCGTCCCAAAAATCTCTCCTCCCCTTCCCTTTTCCACTCCCCTGCCTCCACCCACCAAAATCGTCATTTCCTATACAACACATCAGGACTTGCACAAAGAGTGGGTCGGGGCCATTCTTTCTCCAAGCTTATCTATTAATAGAGTATGGTCCAATTACTATTTAGCCTCATGTGCTTGGGACCTCAGTGCATCAACTCAAGCCTCAGCCCATTACATCTCCCGCTTTCTTTTGTTTTAGAACACAGGTGATCATGCCATCCCTGACTCTTCAGGGAGGTCAGAGCCCCCAAGGGGAGGTGATCACACCCTCCCTGATTTCTCAGGAAAGGAGGTGAAAGCACCGAAAAGGAAGTGATCACGACCCCCCTGACTTCTCAGGAAGGGAGGTGAAAGCACTAAAAAGGAGATAATCACGCCCTCCTGACATCTCAGGAAGGGAGATGAAAAGCACCAAAGGGAAGTGGGGGTTGCTAGCAGGTTTCTGGGCTCAAGGGTCTTATTATGCACAAACCCATCAGCATGGGAACACATAGCACATAGCAACAACGCAGAGACTATTAGTGATGACTCTCCCCACAGTCAGTGCAGGCTTGATGTGGTGTAACAAACATGAATTATGCACCCAAGTAACGGTATAACAAACAATATAAATCAACAAACAGTATGATGTAAAAGATTGCCAGAAGTCCTAGAAGGAGAGTATGTAAACAGCAGTCACACATACACCTCTTCAGCAGCCAAGAGATAGTCCAAAACCAGTCTATTGTCCATTGCTTCACATATCAGGGAATCCAATGATCCCCCCAAGTTTTTGAAGTCCAGCAAAAGTCTTTTTATGTCTTAGGGAATCCAATGATTCCAGCAGATTTTGAAGTCCTGTAACAGTCTTATCATTTCTCAGAAAATCCAATGATTCCTGAGGGCTTTAAAGTCCTACAACAATCTTATGTCTCAGAGAATCCAATGATTTCTGAGGGTTTTGAAGTCCAATGATTTTCTATGTCCATGAGTCAAACGCCATAACTGCCACACTCTTTCAATGGTGAGCACAATCAGCAACAGAACCACCCGATGTTTCTTGGGTCTTCTCCTTCGTTTCAAGGGTCTGCTCCGTCTCTCTGTGATGGACAAGGCGAATACGGCTCGTTGGCACCCATCTGATTCCTTCTCCACCTGTAGAGATACAAGCAAACCCTCTCCCCCAAGCAGTTAGCCTATCTGGTCCCTTCCATTCACCACTTTCTGGGTCTCTCCACATCACCTGGCGATTATCTAAAGATAGTGGAGCTGCTCGCACTGGACATTGCCCTTCCGGTGGGTTATAAAACCTGTCTGCCGGAGCCAGTGCATCTTTGTCAAAAATCAAGAAGTTAATAGTATAAAGTGCTAGATTTAGAAGCTCTCTAGGGTTACCTGTGGCTCCCCCTTTCTTTTGTTTTTGGAGCAGCGTCTTAATATCTCTGTTTCTCCTCTCTACTATTGCCTGTCCTTGAGGATTAAAGGGTATGCCAGTGGTGTGTAAAATCTTATACTGTGCACAAAAGTGGGCAAAATGTTTGGAGGTGTATGCAGGACCATTGTCTGTTTTTATTGCTTGTGGCACACCCATAATGGCAAATGCTTGCATGAGGAATTCAGTGACCACTCGGGCTGTCTCTTTTGCTGCTGGTATGGCAAAAGTGAATCCTGAAAAGGTGTCTACCACAACATGGATAAAAGACAGACGACCGAAAGATTTATAATGGGTCACATCCATTTGCCAGATTTCATTGGGTCTCAAACCACGAGGGTTCTTCCCTGGAGGCAGTGTAGGAGCATGGAAAGGAAGGCAAGCTGTACAGCTTTTTACTATGCTCCTAGCTTCCTCTTTTGTAATCCCAAATTGTAAACGCAAAGCTCGAGCAGCCTGATGGTACTTAGAATGGGATTCCTGTGCCTCCTGAAATAAAGGTGTACTGGCCAACATAGTTAAAAGGCTATCTGCCTTTGAGTTCCCATCAAAAATAGGGCCTGGGAGTCCACTATGTGAGTGGACATGCAAGATATAAATCTTACCTGGATGTTTTCTCACTTGCTCCTGAAGTTCCTTAAAGAGCTGATATATATTAGAAGCTGCAAATTTTATTTGGGCTGTGGCAATTGTTTGTACCACACCTACTGAATAGGCTGAATCAGATATTATATTTATGTCTCCTGGGTAATAAGTGAGAGCTAACATGATTGCATACAATTCGTTCTGCTGAGTGGACTGAAAAGGAGTTCTGACTACTCTCTTTATGGTTAAATCATGAGAGTATACAGCACAAATATTGTGTTTGGATGCATCTGTAAAGATAGTTGGTCCTTTAAGAGGAACTTTAGAAACTTTTTCTTCAAGAATCCATCGCCAATTATGTAAAAGTCTGGTTATCTTTAATGGAGACCCATGTATAAAATTAGGAGCCATGGCTAATAAAATTTGCCACTCTGGGATGGTCTCACAACACACATTAATTTGTGTATTGGTGTAAAAGGTGTATATCTTATCAGGTCTTGCCCCAGATAATTGTACTGCTCGCTTAATGGCCTTTAACAAAATTCTAGCCACAAGCACTGGGTAAGGAGTAAGGCTTTGTTCTGGTTGTGCCGGGAGGTTCACCCACTCTATCACACTGTCTCCTTGATGAAGGACTGCTGTGGGTGCCTCTTGTGTGGCAAAAACTGATATTTCCAAGGGCTTTTGAGTGATTCTCTCAACCACATTGGATAAAGCCAGTTCAACTTCTCTCAAAGCCTCTTGAGCTTCTTTTGTAAGCTGGCGTGGTGAATTTAAAGCACTGTCTCCCTTAAAATATCATATAATGGTTGTAACTGATAGGTAGTCAAGCCTAACACTGGTCGCATCCATTGGATATCTCCTATCAATTTCTGAAAATCATTTAAGGTGTTTAGCTTCTCTGTTCTTAAGGACAGTTTTTGTACTGTAAGCACCTTAGGGTATACTTCATATCCTAAATATTGAAAAGGAGCATGTCTTTGAATTTTCTCTTCAGCTATGTATAATTTGTAGTATCTTAGTGTTTCTATGGTCTTTTGCAGACATGCTTCTAGCATTTGTTCCTCAGGTGCACATCCCAATATATCATCCATATAATGTAATAGTATTACTTTTGGAAATGCTTTTTCTTATTGGAGCAAGAGCAGCAGCAACATACATTTGACACATAGTGGGGCTGTTTTTCATTCCCTGTGGCAAAACTGTCCATTCATATCTTTTATAAGGCTCAGCTAAGTTAACGCTGGGCACTGAAAAGGCAAATCTTTTCATATCCTCCTTATCCAGAGGATAGAATAGAAACAATCCTTAATATCGATGACCCAAAGAGGCCACTCTCTAGGCAATTGAGTAGGAGATGGAAGTCCAGGCTGAAGAGTTCCCATAGTTTCCATCTGTTCATTTACTTTTCTTAAATCAGTGAGCATCCTCCATTTTCCTGATTTCTTTTTTACAACGAACACTGGGGAATTCCAAGGACTTAGAGAAGGTTGTAAATGTCCTTGTTCAAGCTGTTCCTGTACTATATCTAATAAGGCCTGAATTTTATCGCTACCCAAGGCCACTGTTCTATCCACACTGGTGTATCAGTTTTCCATTGGATAGGAACAGGTGAAAGTGTTGGCAGGCCTTCAACAGCAGCCCTGCTTAAAAAACCGAAGTACTCATTTTTAACCCTAATTGTTGTAAAACATCTCTTCCCCACAGATTGATGGGGAGTTTTTCAACTATAAAAGGAGTAAAAACTCCTGTTTTGCCTTCAAAAGTCCATCTCATAGGGGCAGCACTAACTTCAGCTGCTATTGATCCTCCTACTCCAGACATATAGGTGTCTGCTTTAATCTTTGGCCAGTGACTGGGCCAATTGGCACCTCTAATAACTGTACGATCTGCACCTGTGTCTACCAATCCTTCCAATGGTAGGCCATTTATATAGATCGTGAGCATAGGTCGGTCAGCGTTACAGCTGCTGTCCAGTAAATTCCTGGATTTTGTGGTCTGGAGTCAGAACCTGGGTGACTATCACCAGGTTGCTTATTAGGATTCTGTATGAGTAAACCTGATGCTACTACGTCTCCTGGGTGATAAGTCACACATTGTCTACCTGTATTAGTGACTGGGATATTATCTACACATTCCCCAGTTTCCCACATCAGTGTGTGGATGGACACTGTTTTGTACATACAAAAAGGAGGTGAAATGGTCAAGCCTACTGTGCCTGGAGGTAGGGGATCCATAGGCTGGAGAGGAACAGATTTCACCTCTCCAGGGGGTATCTCAGTTGTCCCAGCTGCATACAGCTCTATTCTCCCCAATTGTAATTCCCTTCTGCCATCAGGTTGCTTCCTGGCTGGTTGACTGTGTAATCCCCTTCTCCCATCATATGGCTTTCTGGCTGATTGGTCATGTCTGGATACTGGACTTCTAGGCCCTCCCTGGGTGCACCATTGGCTGCCATCATGCCCCAAGTGTTTTTTGCCTTGGGCCCTGGGGCTGGGCCCCTCATCCCGTTTCCCTGAATCTGTCTACATTCTGAGGCCCAATGGAAGCCTCTGTTGCATTTTGGACATGGGGTTTGGGGTCTTGTTCTCCCACCTTGTTTTCCCATTCTATCTCTATACCAACATTGAGCTTTCAGATGCCCTACTTTTCCACACTGAAAGCATCTACGAGTCTCTCTGGAAGTCCCTTGCCAAGAGGGATTCTGTCTTCCCATGTTTGAATTTTGGGAAGTCTGCACCATAGCCTGGGTATAAAAGGCACCTGTGTCCACTGTGGCACAGCGTCTTATGATCTCCTCTAAAGGAGCATCCCTGCGCAGTCCTAGTATAATTCTTCTGCAAACCTCATTAGCATTTTCCTTAGCAAGTTGCCTTATCAAAACGTCTGTTATTGGATTTTCTCCATTTGTTCTTGTGATAGCTGTCTGCAAACGTCCCACAAAGTCAGCAAAGGGTTCATTTGGCCCTTGTGTTATTTTTGTGAAGGCCCCCCTCTTGTCGTCTTTACTGTGGAGGGAAGCCCACGCTTTGATAGCATTAACAGCAATTTGCTCATATGCTGCTACAGAATAATTAATTTGTGCTGCGACATTTGCATAAGGACCTGTACCTGTAAGTAGGTCATAGGTGATTGCAGCATGAACTCCACTTTGACTATTTTGTTGGGCTTGTATCCTACAGAGCTCACTATATTCAGAAAGCCACAAGTAGTTTTGTCCAGGTTCTAGGCATATCTTTGCTATAGATTTCCAGTCATCAGGGGTCAAGATTTCAAAAGACAAATTTTGTAATAGCATCTTAACATAAGCTGATGTAGCCCCATAAAGAGTGCAAGCTTTTTTCAGGTCTTTGAGGATATCTATATCAAAAGGAGAGTATCTTCTACTTTCTTGACCTGAAGAATCAAACTGCTGAATAACTGGAAAAATGTGGTGTTGGATTTCCAATACATTTCTCCCTTCTTCTTTGGCCTTAATTAGTGCCTTTTGCAATCTACTCAAAGGAGCAGCTGGACACTGTGGGGGAGGGGCTGGATGCTGGGGGGGAGGTGCTGGTGCTGTCACTGCCCCCCCCACTACCCCTCCTCCCTCCATCCCAGAGGGTGGAGTTGATGGAGGAGAGTCAATTACCTGCTCCTCAGGTGGGGCTAAAGCTGCCTCAGATTCACCCCGCCCTTGAGCCTCACTTAAGTCTTCATGCCCTGTGGGGATAAGGCCATTAATCTGTTCTTTGTCTTCCTCCTTTACCTCAGGCTTCCGCATTTGGCCATTCTTAGAGTTTTTTCCTTTTCTCCTAAAACTAGTACGGTATTTTAAGGCCATCTGTATCGTATTGTATAAATAGAATGCCTCGAAGGGAACTGACTGAGGGTTGTCAATGTTATAATCAGAGATCTGTTGACCACCAATGCCCAGTTACCCAGAGAGATTTGCTCTTCCTCTAAGAACCCAGGGGAGGTAAGTTTTAATGTACTCAAAAGTTTAGCTGCGTGTTCCCAAGATACAACTAGCCCTTCCTCTTCTATCAGGTCACACAGGCTTTTTATAACACCACTCCTGGGTGGGGCAGGGGTTGGGGGGTTTGGGGTGGGGGATGGAGAATCTTTACCTAGGATCTGTCCCATTTCAGCCAAAAAGTTACTGCTTTAGTCTTTAAGAAAATAAGTTCCCTGTTTGTCTTATACTCACCTAAGTTCCTGGTCACTGGAGACTTCTTCAGTGAAAGTAGGGTCCTTGGGCCCCACGTTGGGCGCCAAATGTAATGACCGCGTATTTAAAGTCAGCCGGAGTCAGGAATTCAGGTTAAGGAGAAAATCTTCAATATTTATTGAAGCGAAGAGGTGAATAAAGATTGCTATAGCAAATATAGGCAAGAAAGATTGCGATAGCAAATATAGGCAGTTGCGACAGGAAGCCAGCTAAGAGAGAGCGACGCGAGCCGAGGCAACCATGGAGGCAACTGTGTCGGCAACTGTGGCAATGGCCGTCCCAAAAATCTCTCCTCCCCTTCCCTTTTCCACTCCCCTGCCTCCACCCACCAAAATCGTCATTTCCTATACAACACATCAGGACTTGCACAAAGAGTGGGTCGGGGCCATTCTTTCTCCAAGCTTATCTATTAATAGAGTATGGTCCAATTACTATTTAGCCTCATGTGCTTGGGACCTCAGTGCATCAACTCAAGCCTCAGCCCATTACAGCCACTGCTAGATATTGTGTAATTTAAATTGTGACTCTGTGTGTTTGATTTTTTCCTTGTTGCTTGTAATATTTTCTCCTTAAACTGAGCGTTTCAGAATTTGATTATGATATTTCTGGAAGTTTTCACCCTAGAATCTTTTTCAGGTGATGATCAGTGATTTTTTTCTATTTCTACTTCCCTCTCTTGTTCTAAAATTTCAGGGCAATTTTCTTTAATTGTTTCTTATATTATTGTATCAAGATTCTTTTTTGATTGTAGCTTTCAGGTATCTCAGTTATTCTTATGTTTTTTTTTTCTTTTTTAGCTATTCTTTAGATTTATTACTTTTCTTATGAGATGTTTCATAGCCACTTCTATTTTTAATTTCTTTTATTTTGTTTCTATCATTTCTTGGTCTCTTAGAATGTCATTGGATTCCCCTTGTTTAATTCTATTTTTCAAGGAGATGTTTTCGTCCTTAAGATTCTGTTTATTCTTTTCCAGTTGGTTGACTTTCTTTTATTCCCTTCCCCACCCATCTTCTTGGTTTTCTTGGATTGTTTTTATTTTTCAAAAAATTTCCTTCAGTCTGTCTTCTTTGGTTTTCAGTGTTTTTTGAGTTGTTGTAAGAGTTCTTTATAGGCAAGTAACCATTTGATGTTACTCTGGGGAAAGAGAGACTTTTTTGTATTGCTTTTGTAACCTCTTCTGAAGCTGAACCCTGGTCTTTTCTATTCCCATAGTAACTATCTATTTCTATCAATATCTTTCTTCTTTGCTTCTTCATTTTCATTTTATTTTTAGCAACTTATTGTTATAATCACTTCTAGTTTTGGAGTGAGGAAATGGTGTCTCTTGCCTCAGGTCCTTTTCACTGTTATTTTCTGAGCTTTGTCTTAGGCCCAACTTCTGCACTCCTGGCCAACCCATAGCTCCCTATATCCAGCCGCTTGTCTGTTCAGTGACTATAAACATCAGTTTTCCCTTCTAGCCTGGAACTGAAAACAAGAACTCAGCTGTTCTGTAAGGACTCACATCCATCAATATCCCACCTTACTGCTTCTACACTCACCATTTTTTCCAATTACATGTAAATATAGTATTCAACATTTACTCTTATAAAAATTTGATTTTCTTTTTTTCTCTTTTTTCCCCAATTGCTCTCCAGAATGATTGGATCATTTCTCAACTCCACCAGTAATGCCTTACTGTTACAATTTTCCCACATCCTGTCCAATATTCACCATTTCCCTTTTCTGTCATATTAGCCAATATGATACATGTGAGGTGGTACTTCAGAGTTGTTTTAAATTGCAATTTCTCCCATCAATAGTTATTTAGAGTGGTTTTTTTTTTCATATGCCTATAGATGACTTTAATTTCTTCATCTGAAAACTTCCTTTGACCATTTATCAGTTGGGAAGTTGAGGAGAGCCACTGATAGTAGAGAACCCTGGGTGAGGTATAAGTTCCTTTAGTCCAGTAAAAGGAACTCTGCTGACATGTTTGGTTTGCTTCTCTTCCCCACCTAGGGATGTCTCAGCCTTCCTGAATAGTTAGAGGGTGACAACCTGTGTCATAATTAAAGCAGTTATACTAAAGTGGCAAGGAAGCATCTGTACACAATAGCAAGTAGTATAAGTAGTAGTATAGTTAGCACATGCTCAGTGAGCTACAGTTATAGAAGTGTATTAGGGTATATAAGGCTGAGAAATTTTTTAATAAATGGACTCCTATTTGACCATCTTTATGAGTTCCTTCCCTTCATTCATCACCCAGGATCAGGATTTGGACTGGTACCAAAATACTCCAGTGAGCAAGTCTGGACAGGAAATGTCTTATATTCTTTTAAGTTTGATTCAGTTTTTTATATATGTGAAAAAAGAGACCTTTATCAGAAATTCTGGCTGCAAAAATTGTTTCCCAGCTTTCTGCTTTCCTTCTAATCTTGGTTGCATTGCATTTGTTTTTGCAAAATCTTTTTAATTTAATGTAATCAAAATTATCCATTTTACATTTTATAATCACTATTTTCTGTTTGGTTATAAATTCTTCCCTTTTCCATACATCTGACAGGTAAACTATTTCTTGCTCTTCTAATTTGCTTATGATATTACCCTTTATGTTTAAATCACACCCCTGTTTTGACCTTTTCTTGGCATTTGGTGGGAGATATTGGTTTATGTCTCGTTTCTGCTATATTGTTTTCCAATTTTTCTAGCAGTCTTTGTCCTCTCCTCCTTTTCTTCTCCAACACTGCCTCAACCTTGATGCAGGCCCTTATCATTTCATATATGAATCATCTACAATAGCTTCTGGTGGTTCTGCCTGTTTTCCCACACTCCACTCCACCTTCCAATCAGCTGGCAAATTATGATCATGTCATCTCCATATTCATTAAACTGAAGTAGTTTCCTATACTTCTCAGGATCAAATCTGATATTCTGTTAGATATTCAAACACCATTCATAAGCTGGTTTTCTTCTGGCTTCTGTTGTTTTAATCATGCCCAACTTTTCATGACATCATTTAGAATTTTATTGGCTAAGATACTGGAATGGTTTGCCATTTGCCTCTCTAAATCATTTTACAAATAAGGAAACAGGGGCAAATTGGGCTAAGTCACTCACCTGAGGTCACACAGTTAGGAAGAACCTGAGGTCAAATTTGAAGTCAGGTCCTACTCTAGGACTGGTTCCTTAACCACTGCCCAACTTAGCTCTCTAGCTCCTTTCTAATCTATTTATATCTTATTTTCTTCCACATATTTTGTGATATCATGACACTGATGTCCTTGCTGTTCCTGAGTGTACATTTTCTCATGCTTTCTGTCCCTCAAGCCTGAAATGCTTTTCCTCCTCATTTCTGCCTTTTAGCTTTCCTGACTTTCTTCCAGTTCCAGCTAAAACATCACTTTCTACAGACACTTTCAGGTCTTCTTTATCTTAGAAATTTTCCTCTATTGATTTTTCAATTTATCATATGTATATTTATGTTATAAGCATGTATATGTGTATATATATATATATGTGTGTGTGTGTGTGTGTGTGTGTCTTATTTGTACATTGCTGTTTCCATAGTGTCTGTCCCATTAGACTATGAATTCCTTGGAGGTAGGGGCTTGTATTTTTCTTTGTATATTCAGCACTTAGCAAAGTGCCTGGCACATGACAGGTTTAATAAAGTTTTTTTGATTTGTATGAGATCCATGTGGTGTTTTCTGAAAGGTAATATTTTTCAACAAAGATTTTTCAAAGAATTGCATTATATATTTGTAAAACAAACAAACAAACAAAAAGCCAAATTCTCAAACGCCCCTTGCCCCTTCCAAAAAACAACCAATCTCATGCCTTCTTCCTCTTTGTTTGGAAGTCTTTAAGAAAAACTAGATGGCCCTGGATTCTTTTTCATATTTAGATTGAATATAAGGTCTCTGTTGTCCTTTGTAACTCTGAAATGCTTGGGTCTGTGACATCATTTCTCTGCCCTACCCTACACTAAAAAAAGGTTTAATTAAGTTTTATTCTCTATCTTCCTTCTATTTTTTGCCTCCTTTTACTCATACCTCTCTCAGCTTCAAATATAATTCAGAATTTTTCCTGCCTACCCATATTCTTAACTGAAGTAGCATTCATTCATGACCTTGTTTTCTAAGAAATGATAACTTATTTCTCCAATCTTACTTTCTTTAACTTCTAGTCGATTCTGAAACCCACTCTGACATTCATAGGCTACATGATTTTTAACCCTCTCCCTGAACCTCATGTATGGCAGTGCTTTTAATGGATAGATCTGAAATAATGTTCTCCTCCCCCTGACATACTTTTCCTAGAGTTGTGCCCTCTGCCTGGTGAGAGGAGCTGCTTAGTAGGTAACAGTCTCTCCCCCTCTTCAAGGGGGTGTTCGTGGAATGTCATATTAGGTTGATGTAAAGGGGAAATTAATAGATACCACCACAGCCAGAACTCAAAATAGACTTATGCTGTTGGTTGAGCAGAATGTGGGATGGAGTAGAGCAGAGGCAGTAGAATAAGTTCTTTATTGAGTCTATTATTGCAGAACTATTTGCATTAGTTTAAATATTCTCAATCTTCTCTTCTTGTTTTATTTTTGATTACTGCATAGCTGGAATAACACTCTGGGATGATCAGATTTGGAATTTAGGTTAAGAATGAAAGTTTTGAGTCAAGCAAAATCCCCTCCCCCAAAACCTGGCACGGAGTTAGTGCTTAAGTATTTGTTGAATAGAGAATGAATTTATCTAACCATATTCACAGTCATATGTTTTCTTTTTCTCTTTTTTCTTTGTTTCATGTTGAGACAATATATACCAAAATGTTTAAAAGAAATCATTATATTAACTCCAACTTAACATGTGATTATGGGGAAGAGAAAGTCATTGGATAGAAGATAAGGATTCTCTACAAAATTAAAAAAAAAAAAAACCCTTTTCTTTCTTATTCTTTTCTTCAAAGAATATCAAAATCATTTCTGAATGGTTCTTTCTGCCATATTTACTCCCGTGCTTTTCCTGAAGTCAAAGGAAAAAAAAAGTTAAGGAAAACAATTGATGATCAAAATATATGAATTTCAAAGGAAGATTCCATGCTGTCTGTGGCCATATGAAAACAATGTTGCAAATAATCAAAAATTTGAGAAATATGAAATCAAACAACTCAAGGATTCTATCTCATACTCATAAGATGGCCAGATCTGACTATAATGGAAAATAACAAATGGAAGGGGTTTGAAATATGTAGGAAAAGACTATGGCACCATGAGTAGAATAGTGAAAAACAGGTCCCCTCATTCTAAAAAAGAATTTGAAACTTTGCTCAGAAAGATATTGAATCGTACTTACTTTTTGACCTAGAGACACCTTTACTAGGTCTATACTCCAAAGAGATCAAAGGAAAAGAAAATTTCATACACACACACACACACACACACACACACACACACACAATTATTCATAGGAACTCTTTGGGGAGAGAAAGAACTGAAAAAAAAAAATTGTACTCACCACCTGGGGAATGACAGGACAACCATGGTATATAATATTGTGTAATTCATTGTCCTATAAGAAGTGGGAAGAAAAGATTGCAGAGAAATCTGGGAAGACTTGTATGAATTGATTCAATGCAGAGTGAGCAGAATTATGAGAATTTTTTATGCTATAAATATAAAATCTAGCCTGAAACACTTGCTAGCTATGTCACTTCACCTCTGATTATCTAGGTTTTCTTAACTCTAAAGTGAGGAAAATAAAAGTACCTATCCTACCTACCAAAGTTTTGAGGATCAAATGAGATAATTGTAAAATATTTAGCACATTTCCTAGTTTAGTTATGTTATTATTATTATTACTACTGCTACTACAATAAAAGCTACCAATTCTGAAAGTTATAAATTTAGATCAATTCAATTATTAACATAATTCCAAATTACTAATGATTAAAAATATTGTTTATTTCATGACAGAAGGAGAAAGGGCTAATAGGTAGAAAGACTCATTTTCAGATGTGACCAATGTGGGTATTTATTTTGCTTGCCTGTACTTATTGGTATAAAATTTTTGTATTCTCCTCACCCCCGTGTGTGTGTGTGTGTGTGTGTGTGTCTGTGTGAAGTATGTGAGAGGGAAATAAAATAAATGCTTGATAACTAAAAATATAAATGAAAGAAGTTCTTGTAAAGAAAAAAAAAAAGAGAAAGTCAATGAACACATGGATTTCATCAGACATTGTATGCACCATTCTGTACCCATCAACTTCCTTTTCTACAGTGGGAACAGTATCCTGCATCTCCTTTCATCCAGCCTAACTGCATAGCATTCAGTTATGTTACTGTTCACTTCTGCTGTAATTGTGCCTCTCATTTTCCTGGTTTTACTTACCTTACTCGGAATCACATCGTACATATTGTCCAGGCTTCTCTTAACTTTCAAATTTGTGCTTTCCCATTGTGCAATAATACTCCAGTACATCCATCAATTCTATCTTGTTTGGCTATTCCCTAATTGACAAATGGACACTTCCTCAGAGAACTTTGATTTCTCAACTAGGGATGCGAAGAATGTTTGGTGCAGAGGGTATTTTACCTCCTCGAGGTACAAACGGACTTTCCCAGATTTCTCCACAATGACTCAGTCATCATCTCACCCTGGAACATCCCTCTGGCAGCCCGGGACCTTTCTCCTCCTGTGAATTCCTTCTGAGCCCTTTGTCTTGGAGAGATTCTTCTCCAAGATCTCTTTCTGCTCTCCTGACTTCATCACTGTTCCCCAGAGTTGGTTCCTCGCCTCTCCCCATTCCCCCCACACACTTCAGCTCCCCTTCGTGTGTTGTTTCATTGCAATATATGTATATTGGTGGTAGTGACTCTCTCAGATAAGTAAGTGAAGACTTTTCTTTAAGGTTACTTGAAGTGCTGAACTGAGAATTGTAACATCCTCATGACACATGTCTGCCAAGTGACACCTCTGTGATGACCCACGCATTGTGCAAACGGCTTCTAAGGATGTATTGTGACACCGGCAGAAAGGGGAAATTTGGTATCACAAAGAACGTTAGAGGGGAGGCAGGGCAGACAAGTCCAATCCCAGCTCTTCCTCTTAACCACTCGGGGTCAATAACCATTGATTGAGTGTATAATAGGAACCAGGTACTGTGGTAAGCAGTGGGGATACAAAGAAAGGCAAATGGCAGTCTCTGGTAGGCAATGGTCCCTACATATCAGATATGAAACTTTTCCCAATTAGGATATTATGGACTTCTTTTTTGTTGTTGTTGTTTGTTTTAAAGAAAGAAAGAGATGCTTTCAGTTGATAAAAAAGTGGGTTTTCCTTAGAAAAGAAGTTTTCAAAGTCTGACCCAAGGCTTTGCAAGATCTTTTCCATTTAAATCCCAGGAAATACACAGGATGGTCTCTTGGCTGCCTTCATGTAGTAACAATGTCTGTATTTTTGTTCTTGGTCTGCATTTTGAATTCACTGAAGTGTTTAGGAAAAGCTGAACTGCTTCTCCATTGAAGTCTTATCAAGGGAAGACGTCTGTCTCTTTTGTGGGAAGGTTTTTTTGCAAATGTGAAAGCAGGTGAGCTAAATGATCTATTGATCCAGTGACCTAATCTTGCTTAGGCTGCTAAAGGGAATGGGAAGTAAACTAGGTCTGGATTTAGAGAACCACTGTGAAATTTCAGATTTATTATCTGTGTAATCTGGCTGTCATCCAAATCTGAAAATCAGTTTCTTCCTAAGAGGCAGTGATGGGATTTGAACCCAGACTCTTTGATGCCAGAATCACTGTACATTCCCCTGTTTCATGCTTTGATAGTCCTGCTGTCTACAGACACAGGGCATTTCAACAGGACACATCTGTTACTGTTTTATTCAAGCCTGGGGGACTTTCTGCTGCTGATCCATCAGGTCTCGTTGGGGTGAGCTCCTATTTTTGAAACTCTAGCGATGTTCTTGATAGTTTTTAATGGAGACTTAATTAAAATAGATGTTTTTCTTACCAAAGGGAAGGTGATGATGGTAAAGTCAGGAAAATACATGTTTGAAAGTCATTCTATTTCTTTTCTAAAGAATGCCAGAGGACTTGAATAAATGAACAAATAAAACTAAGCATGCCCCAGAAGCTGCCTGGCTCAGGTGGCTGCATTTCTGGAGGCAAGGGAAACTTCAATTTCCCAAAATTCCACTTTTGTGAGTGAGATTGACGGCTCATAAGTGAGCTTTAAAATTGTTTTTACAGAGTTTTCCTCACCATGCTCAGACTTTCCTTTAGGAGTTTGACAATTGAGAATGAAAAAAAAAAAAAAAACTAATGGGGGATGTTGTTTCATTGACACTCTGGGAAACTCATTTTAGAAATAACAAAAATGGACCTCTATTTTCTTTTTACTGTTTGTAAAAAGAGTCTATATTTAGTAAAAATGTTTCAAAAAGCACAGTACATAATCATGGGCTATATAAATGGAAGCTACTCACAAAGATCATTGTACTTTTAAAAAATAACAACAACACTTTAAAAAGTTGATAACAGTGATGGTAGGTTAGTAGACAAGATATCATGGGAACCACTGAAAGAACTTCCAGTCAATCTGCCCAGGTTCTTGTTGAATTCTTTGAGGATTTTTCCATCTCCTTACCCTCTGTGGCAGACACTGCTACATAAGCTGCAATTATTCTCATGCTGGTATTTTTGTAAATATTTCTCATGAGTCCTTTAGATATGAGATGGTCAAAGTTTCTACTAACTGATATTTCTTTCTTTCTTTTTTTTTTTTCTATTGGTGCATTTAAAAAAAGCAACTCCTTTATTTGCCTCTCCAAAGAATGAATTTCAGATCCATCCCTCTCTTGAGTCCTAGTTGGATCATGTGTGTAGACAACCTTGAATTCCAAAAACTGTGCTGGGGGTCCCAAAG
Organism: Antechinus flavipes; assembly: GCF_016432865.1. Lineage (NCBI taxonomy): Eukaryota > Metazoa > Chordata > Mammalia > Dasyuromorphia > Dasyuridae > Antechinus > Antechinus flavipes. The sequence continues at coordinate 1,732,622 of NC_067398.1, forward strand.
TCTGGTATCCCTGCCTGATGGAGGGGTTTTGAGTATGGTCCCAGAAACAAATGGATTATCTGATACTTATTTGGAAAACATGGCTCCAGCTTTCACAATCTGGATGTATCAGATTGTTCATATCTCACCTAAAACAAAATCCCTGGAACGGTCAGCCTTTCCCAGATGACACTGAGATTGCCACTTCCCTTGTATAGAATCATAAATCCTTCTCCCTTCCCCATGCCAGGATGGAGCTGGTGCTGGCTAGGATTTAGGCACAATGAGCAGATGTAAAGACAGAACATCCCTGGAGAAAAAAGTTCCTTGTGCAAGTGGTAATTGGGTCGGATAACCAGAATGCCATTTGGAGGAATTTCTCCAGGACTTTCACTGGTATTCAAATTCTGGAAGCTAGAGAGACAGCATTAAACAGGGATCTAAAGGCAAGAAGAAAAGCCCTCTCCTTGTATCCTCTATGGTTTAGAGAGCATCTTTAGAAGGCGGCAGCCAGTCAGTCAGTCACCTGGCAGGGTCCCTCTTGAACTGTTTCTGTAGTGCTTAGCAACTGGACAGAAAGCCTTCAATTTCTCTTCATTCTCCCTAAGATCAAGGGGCTTGTGACCTCATTTCAGTCTAGTAATATAACCAAACTTGAACTAGGTAAAAGCCAGGTAGTCAGGGAAATAGTCAGAACATACCTGTGGCTTAATGTAAGGAGAAAAAACCCAAGGTGAGCAATTGGATCAGCTGTGTCACTGGAGTTCAGCTTGACAGAGGAGTTAGGCCCAAGGGAGAGTTTTACAAAACAATCCCAGATTGGAGTCAAAGGGCTCATTTAAAAATTGTGTTAGTGATCTGCCTCAAGTGGTTTGTGTTAGCAGTTTTACTGATACTGAGAGCATGAGCAAAGGAAAAGTTAGTCTTTGGCTTTTAAAAAAAAAAGTAGGAAGCTGACAGAAGGAGTGATTCCTGATTTTATTTCAGGGAAACTGGAGTACTCCTTCAGTGAAAAGAGATTGTGGAGGTCAGGAGTGGGGGGGATGTGTCTAGGAAGAAGGAAGGCCTCCAGAGGTCATTAGAGAAATAAGGACAGACAAACCCAAGAGGAAGAACCTGTTTGTTCTCTAAGGAATGGTGACAGGAGGCAGAGTGACGTGGTAGAAAGAGAGCTGCACACTGACTCATGCATCTGGGCTTGAATTCAAGCTTTGCCTTTTGCTTGAGCATCCTTGGGCCAGCCTCTCAAGTTCTTCTTCTGCTGTACAGGGGCCATTAGGGCTCTAAGTCTGTGATTCTTTCATTCGATGAGCTAAGGATGTATTGGGGCGATGATCGAGGTAAGCAGAGAGAAGGGGCAGCCTGGGATTATTTGCAGGGACACCCTTTGGTGACCTGATGTAAACCACAGAGCTCTGATGACTTCTTGGCCCAAATGGTCAAACCTGAGAATCACTACCTCTTCCTGCTGAATCATGGAAGCAAATAGTATGGCCAGAAATATCCGAGAAAGTGCTGGCAGTAGTTTATAAGGTTCTAGACAAACACATAGACATATATAGTCACATATAACATAGATACAAATAACAAATAAAACCCAAGTAGACGGGGCAACCAGTCACTGGGAATATTTACTACCCGTTGGAGCTGGGAAAAAGTGGATTTGAGAAGCAAAAACATGGCTAAGCAGCTGATCCTGAGACCAAGAATGGGGTTTCTAGATTAGTCAGTCAGCCACTCAATGGCTTTCATTAAGTGCAGATTCTGTGTCAGGCTAAGTACATCCCCCACTCCCTCAAGGTTCTTCCAGTTTAATGGGGGAGACAGCAAGCAAAGAAATTGGGCGATCAAGCTCTGAATGGATAAACAGGAAATGACAGCAGAAAGAAGGCACCAGAACTAAGAAGGGATGAGGGAAACTTCCAATAAAAATACAGGATTGTAGTTGGGACTTTAAAAAGCAGCCAGGGAGGGCTGTAAGCAGAGAAGAGAAGGAGAGCATGGAGGACAGACAGAGAAAATGCCAGAAAGAAGCGACGGCGTGTCTGGTTCAGCTGGGAGCCCAGTGTCACTGGATGAGGAGGACTAGGTGCTGGAGAGTAAGGAAAGGAGAAATAGAAGGGGGGGAGAGCAGGGGAGGTATTTGAATGCCAAGCAGAGAGACTTGTCCTTGGTCCTGGAGCTGACAGAGTAGCTGGAGTTTGTTGAGCAGGGAGATGACAGGGTCAGACATACACGTTGGGAAGATCATTTTGGTGGCTGGATGGAGGATGGAATGAAGTTGGGAGGAATAAAGGCAGGAAGCTCCCCACAGCAGCTACTGCTGTCATCCAGGTATGAGGTGATGAAGGCACACGAGGGGTGGCCATGCCAGAAAATAGAAAGGGAAGATGCTGCAAAGATGAATCCTTGGTGACAGATTGGATGGGAGGGGGGAGGGGAGTGGAAGGGGGTGAGACTTACAAGGAGAGCAAGATAACACCTCCATGACAAAGCCCGAGGAACCCAGCAGACGGTTTTCATTAAGCTTAGGTAGGTGATGGGGAGAGTCTAAGGAAGAAAATAATGTGTTTTGTTTTAGATATGTTGATATCTGCGATAACTACCAGATCTACCAGGTCATAAGAGACCTTAGGATGGGAAAAGGAGACCTGAGACTCATTTGGTAGAGAGGATAATTAAATCCCTGGGGTTTATTATATTCATTTTATGTATGAACTTTTGCATATTTGAAGCCAAGGATTGGATTGCTGTTCTCTTCTCTCCTATCCCTTTTTCACGAATCATGGGGTGTCTCTTCTGTTTTTCTTCCTGTATTGTACTCTTCAAGGCATCAGATTTGTTGGATATTTGTGGCCTTTCTTACCATCATACAGAAATTCACACTATTCCATTCAAATATAAATCTTAACCATCCCTTATCCTCAGCCATGATGGGCTAAGAGCCTGTAACTTTTGTGTTTGAAATGTAATTATCTATCCTTACCCTAATCTTCATCCACCCCGACCCCTCGGTTCTCTCCCATGTCACCCTTCTCTTTTCCCCGTCTTGTGGGGAACTGAACTGGTAAGAAGAGTTCCCTTGAGTTTGTAGCTTCCTTATCATGACTGACACATGGTCACTCTCCCCATCTGCATACTGCCTTCACTCCTATGCATATGCTGCTGAGTGAAGGTGGAGAAAATTATAGAATCATTCTGAGACCATAAATTTAGGTTTTACTATCTCATCTGGGCCTTCATTGCTGCTATAACTCCTTCAACTTTCCTACTATCCACAACTACTGTGGATCTCTTCATCTTTCTTCAAACATCCCCCGATTCCCCCTCTTCCTACTCTCTTGTCTGAGAACCTTCCCTCAATTTTCCAAAAAAGAAGCCCCAACATCAAACAGATGGAAGCTGTTATCAGAGCTCCTTCTTTCCCTCTCCTTCTTATCTCAATATCATGCATGTGCCTTTTGGTCTTCTGCCCCTCTCCTCCTTCACTCTTGTCTGACATGATTAAGTGGCCTTACTCTTGACCAAGGCTGACCCTTCTGCATTTACAAGGCATCCCTTTTCATCTCCTCCATCAAATTAGCCCTTTTCTCATCCCTTCTCAATCACTTATTTCCAATATTTCCCTCCTGGTTCTTTCCCTAGTCTCTACAAACATGGCTATATTTACTCCATCCTCAACAAACAAAGGATGTTTACTAACATCCTTCCTGGGGCAGCTAGGTGGTGCAGTGGATAGATGAAGTCAGGAGGATCTGAATTCAAATCTGATCTCAGAAACTTAACACTTCCTAGTTGTGTGACCCTGGGAAAGTCACTCAATCCCAATTGCCTCAGCAAAACAAACATCCTTCCATTCCTCTTCTGCCCTTTGTTGCTAAACTCTTTGAAAAGTCCATCTTCATTAACAATTTCCACTCTCTTCTTAACCCTTACCCTCCAATTGCTGAACTCCCCATCCCACTTATATTGCAGTCTCCAGTTATCAGTGCTTTTTGAATTGCCAATGAAATGGTCCTTTCTTAATCCTGATTTCCCTCAGCTTCTCTGCACCCTCTTTTACTATTGATTGTGCTCTTCTCCTTGACAATTTCTTCTCTTTAAGTATTTTGAGCAGCATACTCTCCTGGTTCTCCTATTTATCTGAAAATGCCTTTTCACCAACTCCTTTCACAAACTCTCATCCTCACAAATTATCAACTATGGAACGGTTATTAGTTACAAGAGTCATACCACAAGGTAACTTGAACTGGAGCTCATAGAGTCAAGAGATGATTTAAAATACATTTCGATAGGATTCTATTCTCCCCAGTGAAATTTTGACTTTTACTATTCTCTGGATTATTTTTTAAGGAAAAAGAGGGAGGATTGTGAAGTAGGTTGGTAAATTTCAAGCTCTCCATATTTCCCCCACAAATAGATCAAATTTGTACTACAGGATGAACATAGAGTGGTGAAAAATCAAGAAGACTTGGGGCAGAACTGGAGACCTCCTGATATAGAACTGAAGAAATCCCCTGGGCTGGAGATTAATTTGTTTGAAGTGTTAACACTTCTGTGCTAGCTCTGCAGAAATATTAAGTGAGGAGTCCTGGGGCAAGCTGTGTTTGATTGGAGCCTCAGCAGAAAACACAGACATTTTCACCTTCTGGACCACAAGAGGAGTTGGGGTCTGAATCCAGGAGAACTGAGTGAACTTCAGCTGATTAGGAATGGCAGGCCCAGCTGTGTTGCCGAGACATGGCTCTGGGCAAACAGGAACCACTACCAGGTTAGGGCAGAGGCAGTGGGGCATTGCTGGCTTAGGGCACTTGCAGGAGGGTGGAGTTCTTGGTTTGGGATTCCTGGTCAGAGTGGAGAGAGAAAGGGAAGCTTAAGGTACTATCTCCCCACCCCACTATTAGAGATTTTACACTAATACCTTTTATTAAAAAAAAAAAAAAGAACTGACAAAGAAGAAAGAAATTCACCATTGAAACATATTAGGGGAACATGGAAGATGGGGCGGGGGGTCATTTTCAGAGAACGACATTGAAATAAAAAAAGCTTTTACCCCAAAGAGTAACATGAAATGGCTCCCCACTCAGAGAGAATTTATAGAACTCAAAAAAGAATTTAAAAATCAACTGAGAAACATTGAAGAAAAACTAAAAAAAAAAAAAAAAATCCAAGAAAAATAAAAAGATTATGAAAAAAGGTTAATTAAAAAAGGAGGTACAGAGTATCAAAGCATAAAATAATTCTTTGAAAATTAGAATCAGGCAAGGGGAAGCTATGAGAGAGCAAGAAATAACAAAACAGATTGTAAAGAAAATAGAACAGATTGTGGAACATCTTATAATGAAAATGACAGATCTGGAGAACAAATCAAGAAGAGAAAATATAAGAATATTTGCACTACCTGAAAGTTGTGACTAAGAAAAGAACCTTGACACAATAATGCAAGAAATAATCCAAAAAACAATTTTCCTGTAGTGATAGAAAATGAGGGGAAAGTAGAAATATAAAAAATCCACTGATCACCATCTCAAAGAGATCCTTTGTGGAAAACACACAGGAATATTATTGTCAAATTTCAAAATCAAAGAGAAAATTTTGCAAGAAACAAGAAAAAAACAATTCAAATATGCTGGAGCTACAATTAGAATTGTACAAGATGCAGCAGCTACAATAAAAGACCACAGGTCCTGGAATCATATCTACTGACAATCAAAAGAACTAGGCCTCTGGCTAAAAAAGTCATATTCAGCAAAATCATTTATAATTTTGAATGAGAAAAATTGGCCTTCAGTGAACTTGCAGATTTTCAGAATTTTCTATCGACTAAACTCAAACTTAATAGAAAATTTAGAGCCAATATCAAAGATCAACTTCAAGATACTCAACATGGACAAACTGTTTAAACATGTATAAATTGTTTTATGTTACTTTAAATGGGAAATGCATACTACATGTTTAAATTTCACATCAATAATAGGGTAGCTCAAAAGAAAGATTGGTACAGTTAAGGTAAAAATAGTGATCATGGTGCAGAGGAAGAATAGACACAGAGGCATCAGAGGGGAGAGGAGAGCTTGTAGTTCTTTGGGAGTGGGTTCAATGGGCAACACTACATATATGTATATACCATGAAGGTATATACCTTTCAAAATCTATAAAGAAATAAGGAGGATAGGATAGGGGGATGGAAGGAGCAAAGGGTGAGGAAAGAAGACAAGGGAGGTTAAGTAATAGGTAAGTTATGGAACAGAATTTAATTAAAGATTCACCAAGGATAAGAAAGACATATGTGTATGTGGGGTGTATGTGTGTGTGTGTGTGTGTATGTATATATACATATGTATACATAAATAAACCTTTTCTTAACTGTAGCATGTTTAGAGGTGTTGGTGGGGAAAAGGGGGGCAAAAAAGAAAAGGGGAGCACAGCAGAGAACCAAAGAATAATTTACAAGGAAGTAAGGAAAATATGGGCATTCATGAATATAATTTCTTCTACTAATATATATACTTTCTTGATCTAGTAATTTGTTGTTATATATTTTTTTTCCTCTCTGATGTTCTGTTGGACACTGTTGGACAATGTTTCCTTTTCTTTTCTTTTCTTTTTTTTTTTTTTTTGGTATTCTTTTTCTGTTTTTCTTACTCTTTTTTTCTAATAAAATATTTTTTAGAAAAAGGAAGAAGAAATTGCATAACAAAAGCAGTGTGGGCCTACAAGGAAATACTTTAAGCAATAGTGATGAAAAACAAAAAGACAGCCACAGAACATAGAAGCAATGCTAATTATTGAAGAATGAATGAATACAAGAAGAAGTAGATCTCTAAGAGCCAAAAGCATAGAATGAGCAGAGGTTGGTGAAAAAATTTAAGGACACTAACCATTCTGGGGAGCAACCTGGAACTATACCCAAAGGACTATAAAACTGTACATCCTTTGACTGGGAAGTGCCATTACTAGGTCTGTTCCCAAGGAAATCATATAAAAGGGAAAAAGACCCACATGTGCAAAAATGTAACAACTTTTTGTAGTGGCAAAGAATTGGAAAAGGAGTGGATGCCCATTAGTTGGGGAATGGCTGAACAAGTTGTGGTACATGAAAGTGATGGAATATTATTGTTCTATAAAAAATGATAAGCTGATTATAGAAAGGCCTGCAAAGATTTACATGAACTGATGCAGAACTAGGAATATAGTGTATACAATAATAGCAAGAACGATCGATGATCAACTGTGAAAGACTTGGTTCTTCTCAGGGGTTCAATGATACAAAAACAATCCCAATAGGCTTTGGACAGAAAATGTCATCTGCATTCAGAAAAAGAGTTAAAGAGCCTGAAGGAAAATCAACACATGCCATGTGCACTCCTTTTTTCTAATTTTTTTTTTAAATCTCTCTTATGGTTTTTCTCTTTTGCTTTGTTTTTTCTCTCCCAACACGATTCATAAAGCAATATGTATTAAAAATAAATAAGCCTACTACAATAAAAAAAAAAAGGAAAATAAACAGCTCAAGAGTAGCAGAAACAAAAAGAAATCTAAGAACAACACAAAGAATTTCTTTGGATAAACTGGAAAAAAACAGGGTGGAATCAGGAATCAGATAACTTTTAGAAGTGGAAAGATGAGCAAAGATAGGTAAGTTCAATTTTCTATTGTTCATCTCTTCAACCAATAATTACAAAAAGCAAAATAAACAGAACAACACCTCTAATAGTGCCTTGAAATCCAAGGTAAATAAAGAGATAAGAAAACATTAAACTCTCCTTGATAAACTTGAGTCTCCAGACCCAGACAAGCTACACCACCCTAAGGAACTAAAACTTTTGGTAAATTTGACAGTGGAGCCACACTTGGTGATCTTTGAGAGAAAATGAAGAATGGAAGAATCTCCCAAGATGCAAAAGGGATGTTGTCTCAGTTTTCAGTAATGGAAAGAGAATCAGCTCCACCCATGACTAACTAGTGAGCTTATGAAGTCCTGACAAAATTTGGGACCATCAAAGGGATGGTTGCTGACTTCTAGAAAAGCAGGTCATAAAAAGCTGGCTGATCTTCACTGGGGACAGGCTGTGGTCAGTGTAGCCTTCACCTTTCGTTGGTGAGATTCCCTTTTGGGGGGTTAATACCTTCTCAAGCCTTTGTGAAACATCTGGCACAGAGTGGTCCATCCATATTACAGTAGAAAACCCAGGAGTTTTTTATGGTTTTTCTGTGGAAAAGTTGGAGAGACACCTCTAGAGAATAACGGGATTAGAAATGTAAGGGGGACATTTCCTTCTTGTGTCAGGGTTCTCCCATTCAAGCATCCTTTGGGCATTCTGGCCTGATCTGGATGGTAAGCAGCTGGGGTGGAGCCTGAGGTTCTTGGTGAAGAAAATAAAGATTAAGATACAATGAATGGGGTGAAGTACACAATGCCCCTCTTCTATTGTCTCTCAGACACTTTGAAGCAGAGGCCCTTTCCCCTCAATGGCAGATGGCAAGTGTTGTGCCACAGTTCCCTTTTAATGTCCTGACCCAGTTTCCCTAATTGTCCTATTTAGTTACTCTGCTTCAGGTTATAACCATTCCCTCTTAATGTCTGATAGGATAAAGGTCTTATATCTTAGACCTTAGGCTATACTTATTCCCTCTTAATGTTTAATGGGATAAAGGTCTTTATCCACTTTAGACATTAGAATATCAGGAGCTTCTCCAATACCTTCCCTATTATGTCATCCTAGGTGCCTCCCCCCATTAGGTCACCCCCATCCAGGTACCTCCTCTATTATGTCATTGTTTTTGTTATCCTATAAGAGTCTTGTATCCGACATTCATTGCTGGATTCTTTGAGATGCTAATCTCATTCAGCCCTGGGAACAAACATGAATCTATTTGGACCCAGTAAATCTCTCCATTTAATAAACTATTAAATTGTTCTCTAATCTCTATCTTGCTCAATTTCTCCGGCATTACACAAGCACTGAGCGAGTGTTTGCCCAGATTTCCAGACCTTGGATCCAAAGGTCCAGGGTGCTGCTGTTGATGTCCTGTTTATCTGGGGCTAAGCCATAATGATAGTGACTTCCAGTCTCCATTGTGCTTGTGTCTAATGGGGGAGGAGCATCCTAATGTCTTCTGAAAGATGTCCGCCTTCATCTTGTTGCTATTGCTTGTGGAACTGGTAGGTCCACTGTAGGACCCCGACTTCGCACTGACAAAGCCCCCCTTCCCTGGAAGAAGAGGCTGGAGCCAGGCTACAACCTGAGATGAGGGTAGGAAATGCTTTTAGAAGGTGGGGCTGGGAAGGATTGGAGGTCCTACTTTGAGATGTATGTGCTTTTATGATTTCTACTTAATGTGGCTTTTCCTGGGGGTCACACACCTGACAATCTTGGGGCTCTGAAGGAACCCAAGGGGTGGCAAAGAAATGACAAGAAAATGAAAGCCTAATCTAAATAGATGTGAGAGTAAGTGCTTTTTACTAAAGTGCTCTCACCAAGACTTTAGAATTTATTAAAAGCTTTGAACAATGTCGAGGCATTTGCTTGTTATTTTCTCTAGAAAAAAGAAATACTTTTGGCATGATTGTGCTATACAGGAAATAAAATGCTTTCCTGAGCCATCTCCTCCTCTTTTTTTTTTTTTTTTTGTTAAACATTGTGAAAGGGAAATATTTATTTTTAGATTTGAGAGATGTTTGAAATTTTACTTTTATTTAAACTTTCATCACAATAGAGTAATTCCTCGGAATCCTGAGTATTCTGACTAATAAGATCCAGGGCCTGTCCACCATCCCTCCAAGGACAGAGCCAGAATTTGTTTGAGTTATTTTCAATCTAGAGAAAGGACTTCCATTGTGTTGTGGTACAAGCCCCTTTCAGGACTTTCTTCATATAAAATCAGAGGCTTCACCTAGATCAGTTTTATTTTATGTTGGGAAAGGTTCCTTCTTATGGGATCTTCTGATGAAGAGCGAAAGGGCCAGAACCCAGGAGTGAATCAATGAGATGTAAAAGATGGGGGAAGTTGCCCCCATGGTTACAAAGACAGAATTGGTTGTATGACTAGATCCAGAGCAGCGACAGAATCACCACAGTTAGAGCTTGAAGGGACTTCAAAGGCGTGACCTCATTTCATTTATTTTTAAAAGGATTCATCTCTCTAGCATGGCCCCCCAAATTGTCATCAAGAATTTGCTCGAGGACCTCATACAAAAGTTAATCTTCCACCTTTCCTAAAAGATTTTCAGTTGGCTGCTATTGTCATTGTAAGGAAGTTTTCCTGATAGCCAACCTAGACCTCCCTGTGGATTGCTTCCCCCCTTTCTACATCATTGCTCCTGGTTCTGCTTTTTGAGACAAAGCAAGCTCTTCTTCTACGCAACAGTCCTTCAAGTACCTGATTGCTGCTCTTGGGTCCTAGCAGAGTCCTCTCACAGCTCAACGTCTGCAATTCCCTCATGTCCTTTGGCTTTCCCTTTTTCTATGGAAGGCACCACCATTATTCCCCAAACTCCAGCTCATTGGCTCAGTCATTCTCTTCCTTGCTCATCATTCTTCACAATCAGTGACCTATTATATCTGCCGGGTTCTATTTCTTACCCATTCCCCTGATCTGCTCTTTCATAGTCTAGTTCCATCCTATGTCCCTGGTCACTGAAACATGGCAAAAGCTTCCCTATGTCTCACTCATTTTCCAGTCTCTTATGATTAGAATCCATCTTCCACACAGGGGCCACTGTGATAAGTGCTGAATAGAGAATCTGACTGTGTGGTACCTGTAGGAAAATAGTCAGTGGTTCCAGTTGTTTTCAATGTAAAATATAGTTTGACATTTAAAATCCTCAACAATCTGCCTCCCACAGATATCTCCGGCTTTATTTCTTAAACATCCCTTTGGGTGCTCTCCATCCCAAGGAAACGAGCCTGAAAAGTACTCTATTCACATAATAGTCCATCTCCCACCTCCATGCTTTTGCCCAGATGGTCCTTTATATTCTCCTCTTAGAATCCCCAGATTCCTTTAAAGCAGACCTCTGACCACCCCCCTCATGAAGTTGTTTCTTCTGGTAGCTAGTCTTCTCTCCCTCGGGAATCTGCTTTGGATTTTGGGCATGATATTTGGGCGACTATTGAATCTTGGCAGTAAAATGAAAACTCTGTGAGGACGGAGGTGATCTGATCCTTGCCTTCGTGCTAAGATCCTTCATAAATGTCTTTTGGGTTAAATTGATTCAGTCCCATAGTCTTACTATAGTAAAGATTCTCCTTATGCTCCCCATGCACGAGTCCCCTCTCTCTCTGAAGAGCGGGGTAACAGTCTCAGTGTGTGTGTGTGTGTGTGTGTGTGTGTGTGTGTGTGTGCATGCATATGTGTGATTTTGTGTATCTGTGCATGTGATGGCAGCATTTTGGTTCTGCTTATAGCACCTTCTCTTCTTAGAATCATGCTTTTAAATGCATAAAGTTAAACATACAGGTTCATGGAGGAAACCAAGGATATGGAAAGGCTGTTATTAGACAATTTAATGTAAATCAGCTCCTGTCCACTCAGGGCACAAAGCTCCATTGTAGAGGCCAGAATTCTCTCCACATCCATGGAGCAGATCAGACATCGAGAGTGGAGATATAGACTTCTCATCTCCTTGCTTGGCCAGTGCCCACTGTGAAGACCTTGGACCGCGCAAGCCGGGACTCGCTCATCACCTCCAGCTGGCCGCTGCCCACCTTCCTGTGGAGGACGGGCATGACCTGGGAGCGTGGGCTCCTGTACACCCCCTCCAGAGAGGACTGTCTTTGTCCTCGGGTAAACGTCAGGAGCTTGTGGCATCTGCCTCTCCTCTCTCTGGCAAGTTCAGCATGTCAGTCAGTCAGCTGTTTGCTGAGGTTTCTGCCTCCTCTTTGACCCGATTTTTTACCAGGCAAACTGCCATCCCTCTGGGGAGAATAAGGGAGTTCAGAAGGTACCGCTTTGGGCTCAACTCCGAGTGACAGAAAGTGAAAAACGCAAACGAACACTGTTGGCCTCCATCAGTCTTGGACACTTTTGCTTCCTCAAAGGGTCATGATTATATTTCTCTGCACATGTGTTGTGCCCCCATCCCTCCAGCCTCCCTCCCTTGTGGACTGCATAAGCTGCTGCTTCTGGGTTGGCTGCTGCATCAATTCTCCTTGCATTTGGTTAGAGCAGAAGGAGGGAGGTTTGAGATCCTGTCTGGGAAGAGATGAAGAAGTTTCCCATAATGCTCATCTTAAATTAGCCTCCACTCTATGGGGTTCCAGGCACAGAGAAGGGATGCTCCAGGATCTACAGGTGAATTGTGGTTGCATAATTAATAGTGACTCACTGACCCTCAAACCAAACCTCAGCCATCTTTGGGAGTAAAATGTCGGTCCTTACTCAGTGTGGGTGCTCCTGAATCCAGCTCAGGAGCACGAGGAATCCCTAGCATGAAAGAAAGGGCCAAGAGAGGAAGAGCATCATCCTTACAGCCAGGCTGGACATGGTTAAGAGGGAGCTTACCCAGAGTATCTCAGAGATGTGGGGGATTCCTGGAGATGCATAAAGAAATAAAGGGGTATTTGGATCTTTGGCCTGAGGTTCAAGGTCAAAGCTGCTCTAATATCTCCAGAGGCTGAATAAAGAAGACTAACTGCCTAAAGAACAGGTTTCTTTTTCCAGGTACCCTGGAGCTCTGTCCTTTCCCACCAAAGATTCCTTGATCTGGAGAGGGAAAAAGCACTAGTCTTTGGGGAGGATGACTGCTCTCTTTGGCCAGAGGCAACCCCATCCCAGTTATCCTGTTAGAAGGAATAACTTCATACCCACAGAGAGTGAAATACATTTCTGTACAAGTGCAAAGCTAACAATTTCTCTTGAATGCTATTTCAACTGCAATTTAAAAAAAATTCATTCCATACTTTCCCTACTAGTTAAAGTTGACTTAATTGTCTCGGTTATTTTTATGACTGTATAAAAAGAGAATAGATAATTATTTTTTAAAATTCACCCCACTGACAGAGTGTGTCTGACACATGAATTGACAGTATACAGCAGCCTATGAAACATAATGATGATAATAATTTTTAATAAAAAAAGCTTCCTATCCCATTTGACAGGGTAGCTGCATCTGAGCTGACACGCTGTGACACTTCTTCTCTGCCATGCTCACGCCATTGTGGGAGCAACCAGGAATGAAGGAGAAGGAAAAGCAATCTGCCAGGGGTGATCTGATGACCTGCTCCGGGATCCAGTCACCATTCCTTATTCTTCTGTACCTCACACAGGGAAAGGCAGGGAGGGAGCTGACCCTTAGCAGAGAAATGAAGTGAGAGAGGAGGGAGGGACAGCGGGATCACCTCCTTGAGCCCCATGGAAGGCACTCTTAATCCTGATCAAAGTATCTCCCCTGAGGAGTAGATGAGATCGAGGGGCAACAACAGAAGAAAGACTGAGATGCTAAGGGGACGATGTGAGGGGGAGAGAAAATCGCTGCTTCAAGGAGGAGTGTTGCCGCTCTCTGGTCTGGGCTCAGGATCATGGCTCTCCTTGTCTCAGTCCTGGGAGAGGATGTTGTTAAAAGAAAGTCCCTCTGACACCCATGCAGATGGCGACCTGGGTAGAATCTGAAAGCAAACTTTTGGGATCACCAGTAAACATGATGGAGTCACTGTGGCTCTTTCTGGACTTTAGTCTGGCATCAATAAATCATATTCTAGGAAGCCTGAATCTGCACTTAATTCTCCCGTGTATTGTACTATGTTTGTATTTGTATGTATTTATGTAACTTTAGCTATCTGTCTACTATCTAGACATACATGTACATATATATATAACTACCTGGATATATGGATATGGAAACATGTTAGAAAGGGAATAATGTTTCTGTATTTTAGTAAATATTTTTCCATTATGCTATTTTTTCAATTTATTTTTAATGCATGTTGCTTTATGAATCATATTGGGAGAGAAGAATCAGAACAAAAGGGAAAAACCATGTGAGAGAAAAAAGACAGAAAAAAGAAGTGAACATAGCACGTGTTGCTTTACATTCAGTCTCCTTAGTTCTTTTTCTGTCCAAAGTCTATTGGGATTGCTTTGGATCACTGAACCACTGAGAAGAACCAAGTCTGGCATAGTTAATCATTGCACATTCTTGCTGTTATATCTACAATATATTCCTGGTTCTGCTTGTTTCACTCAGGTCAGTTCATGTAAATCTTTCCAGGCTTTTCTAAAATCAGCTTGTTCATCATTTTATATAAACAGTAACATTCCATTACTTTCATATACCATAACTTGTTCAGCCATTTCCCAATTGATTGGCATTGAAATATTTTCCAATTCTTTGCTGCCAGAAAAAGAGCTGCTACAAACATTTTTGCACATGTGGGTACTTTTCCTTCCTTTATGATTTCTTTCGGATATAGATCCAGTAATAGCACAGCTGGGTCAAAGAGTATGTACAGTTTTATACCCCTTGGGCATAGTTCCAAATTGCTTTCCAGAATGGTTGGATCACTTCACAATTCCACTAACAATGCATTAGTGTCTCCCTCCAACATTTATCATTATCTTTTCCATCTTAGCCAATCTGAGAGGTATGAGGTTTTAATTTGCATTTCTCTAATCAATAGTGATTTGGAGTATTTTTTCATATAACTATAGATGATCTTAATTTCATAATCTGAAAATTTGTCTGTTCATATCCTTTGACCATTTCTTAAAAGGGAATGATTTGTATTCTTACAAATTCGACATAATCCTTTGTATATTTTAGAAATGAGACCTTTATCAGAAACAATTGGCTATAAATTTTTCCCACCAGCTTTGTACTTCCATTTTAATCTTGTTTGTATTGGTTTTGTTTGTGCGAAACTTTTTCAAATGCAATCAAGGTATCTATTTTGCATTTCTTAATGTTCTCTAGTTCTTCTTTAGACATAAATTTCTCCCTTCTCCAAAAATGTGATAGGTAAAATATGTCTTGATCTCCTAATTGGTTTATCATCCTTATACCCAAATTGTATACCCATTTTGAATGAGATAGATTTATGTCAAGTTTCAGACATATTATTTTCCAATTTTATCAGAATTTTTTGTCAAATAGTGAGTTCTTATTCCAGATGCTGGATTTTGGGGAGTTTATCAAATACTAGATTACAATAGTCATTAATTATTATGTCATGTGTATCTAATTTATTTGTCTGATCCACCACTCTATTTCTTAGCCAGTAAAAGATGATTTTGATGACTGCTGCTTTATAATGTAGTTTTAGGTTTGGTACTGCTAAGCCACCATCCTTTATATTTTGGTCTTATTAATTCCCTTGATATTCTTGACCTTTTGTTCTCCCAGATGAACTTTGTTATTTTTTTTCCTAGTTGTATAAAATAATTTTTCAGTCCGATTGGTATGACACTATAAGTAGACCAATTCAGGCAGAATTGTCATTTTTATTATATTAGTTCAGCCCAGGCATGAACAATTGATATTTTCCCAATTTTTAGATCTGGCTTTATTTGTGTGAGAAGTGTTTTGTAATTGTGTTCGTATAGTTCTTGGGTTTCTCTTGGCAGGTAGACACTCAAATATTTTATTTTGACTACAGTTATTTTAAATGTAATTTTTCTTTCTATCTCTTGTTGATGGGCTTTATCAATGATATACTGAAATGCTGATTTGTGTGGGTTTATTTTATATCCTGCAACTTTGCTAAAGCTGTTGTTTCTAGTAGGTTTTTGGATGGTTTTCAAGTATTCTCTAAGTAGATCATCATATCATCTGCAAAGAGTGATAGTTTTATCTCCTCATTGTCTATTATAATTCCTATAATTTCTTTTTCTTTTCTTCTTGCTAAAGTCAGCATTTCTAGTACAATGTTGAATAATAGTGGTGATAATGGGCAACCTTGTTTCACCCCTGATCTTATTGGGGATACATCGAGTTTCTCTTCATTACAAAAAAAAATGCTTGCTGCTGGTTTTAGATAGATATTGCTTCTTATTTTAAGGAAAGCTCCTCTTATCTCCATGCTCTCTAATGATTTTTTAAAAAATAATTATAACTTTTTATTGAAAGAACCCATGCCTAGGTAATATTTTACAACATTATCCCTTGCACTTACTTCTGTTTTGACTTTTCCTCTCCCTCCCTCTCTCCACCCCCTCCCCCAGATGGCAAGCAGTCCTATACATGTTAAATACATCACAGTATTTCCTAGCTACAATATATGTGTGCAGAACCGAACAGTTCCCTTGTTATACAGGAAGGGTTGGATACAGAAGGTAAAAATAACTCGGGAAGAAAAACAAAAATGCAAACAGTTTACATCATTTCCCAGTCTTCTTTCTTTGGGTGTAGTTGCTTCTGTCCAATATTGATCAATTGAAACTGAGTTAGATCTTCTCTTTATCGAAGAGATCCACTTCCATCAGAATACATCCTCAAACAGTATCGTTGTTGAGGGATATAATGATCTCCTGCTTCTCCTCATTTCACTTAGCATCAGTTCATGTAAGTCTCTCCAAGCCTCTCTGTATTCATCCCGCTGATCATTTCTTACAGAACAATAATATTCCATAACATTCATATACCACAATTTACCCAATCATTCTCCAATGGATGGGCATCCATTCATTTTCCAGTTTCTAGCCACTACAAAGAGGACCACCACAAACATTTTGGCACATACAGGTCCCTTTCCCTTCTTTAGTATCTCTTTGGAGTATGAGCCCAGTAGTAGCACTGGAGGATTAAAGAGTATGCACAATTCAATAACTTTTTGGGCATAATTCCAGATTGCTCTCCAGAATAGTTGGATTCATTCTCAACTCCACCAACAATGCATCAGTGTCCCAGTTTTCCTGCATCCCCTACAACATTCATCATTATTTTTTCCTGTCATCTTAGCCAATCTGACAGGTGTGTAGTGGTATCTCAGAGTTGTCTTAATTTGCATTTCTCTGATCAATAATGATTTGGAACACTCTTTCATATGAGTGGAAATAGTTTCAATTTCTTCATCTGAGAATTGTCTGTTCATATCCTCTGACCATTTATCAACTGGAGAATGGCTTGATTTCTTATAAATTAGAGTCAGTTCTCTATATAGTTTGGAAATGAGGCCTTTATCAGAACCTTTAACTGTGAAAATGTTTTCCCAGTTTGTTGCTTTCCTTCTAATCTTGTCAGCATTAGTTTTGTTTGTACAAAGGCTTTTTAATTTGATATTATTAAAGTTTTCTTTTTGTGGTCAGTAATGGTCTCTAGTTCCTCTTTGGTCACAAATTCCTTCTTCCTCCACAAGTCTGAGAAATAAACTACCCTATGTTCCTCTAATTTCTTTATAATCTCGTTCTTTATGCCTAGATCATGGACCCATTTTGATCTTTTCTTGGTATACAGTATTAAGTGTGGGTCCATGCCTAATTTCTGCCATACTAATTTCCAGTTATCCCAGCAGTTTTTGTCATCAAAAATAGGTGAATTTCGTTGAATGTCCATCTTTTTCCCTGGAAAAAGATGCTCATTTTGGCTGGGTAATTTATTTTTGGTTGCATACTAAGGTCCTTAGCCTTTCAGAAGATCATATTCCAGGCCCTTTGATCCTTTAATGTGGATGCAGCTAGGTCTTGAGTAATCCTTATTGTGGCTCCTCTATATTTGAATTGATACTTTCTAGCTGCTTGCAGAATTTTTTCCTTTGTCTGATAGTTCTGACTTTTGGCTACTATATTTCTTGCTGTTTTGATTTTAGGGTCCCTTTCAGTAGGTGATTGATGAATTCTTTCCATTTCTATTTTACTCTCTGTTTCTATAACTTCTGGGCAGTTCTCTTTGATAATTTCCTGGAAAATAGTGTCTAGGCTCCTTTTTTCATTGTATTTTTCAGGGAGCCCAATAGTTGTCAGATTGTCTCTTCTAGATCTATTTTCCAGATCTGTTGTTTTCCCAAAAAGGTATTTCACATTTTTCCCATTATTTTATTATTATTATTATTTTGGTTTTGCTTGACTGATTCTTGGTGTCTTCTTGAGTCATTCAATTCCATTTGTTCGATTCTGATTTTCAATGAAGTATTTCCTTCACTCACTTTTTAATATCTTTTTCTAATTGTTCAATTGAATTTTTAAGTGAGTTGTCTTGTTCTTGGAATTTTTTTTTCCTATTTTGCCAATTTTATTTTTTAGAGAGCTATTTTCTGTTTCCAGTTCACTAATTCTATTTTTCAAGGATTTGATTTCTTTATCCACTCTCTTTAAATGAGTGGGATGACTTCTTCAGACTCTCTTGCCAAGCTTCTCTTTCCTTTCCCCATTTTTCTTCTAGCTCTCTTGTGAGAGCCTTTTTAATTTCTTCTATGAGATTCATCTGTGTTGAGGGCCAGATCATATCCTCCTTTGGAGATTTATCTGAAGACAGTCTGTTTTTAGTCTCCTCGGGGTTTAAAGTCTGCTCTCTATCTGTATAGAAACTGTCAATGGTTAGGGTCCATTTAAATTTTTTGCTCATTTTTGTCAGAGAAGAATTAAAGAAGACAAACTAGCAAAAAAAAACAAAAAAACAAAAAAACAACAAAAAAAAAACCCAAATGCAATCTGCTTTATTTGGGGGTTGGGGAGGAAGGCTGGATGGTATTACTGAGCTTCCTCTACAGACTGCAGGGGGCAGCAGCGAGGCACTAGCAGGACAGCGATGGCTGTACTGCGCCTGTACTCTGAGACTCTGAAAGCATGCTGAGATGCTGTGGGAGAGGGGTGGCCAGGTCCTGAGAGACTCTAGCTATTTGGGGGTTATAGTCTTCATCCCCTGTGTTTTTAGCTTCTCTGCTTGTGTACTGGCTTGCTGCCAGAGCAAAGTATCCAATCCTGTAGCACCTGCGCCCCATCTAAAACCTTCCTCGCCCTCGGGCAAAAACAGACCTTTCCTGGTGAATTTCAAGGTTGTCTTCTCTGGGTAATTATTTGTGTTTTTTTTTTTTTTTGTTTTTTTTTTCAGTCAAGCACTGATTCTGAGGCTTGTCATGAATTGAATTCTGAGAGAAAACAGGGAGCTAAGTAGATATGCGCATGTTCTCTCCGCCATCTTGGCTGGAAGTTCTTGCTCTCTAATGTTTTTAATGGGTACTGTATTTCATCAAAAGCTTTTTCTGCATCTATTGAGATTATCATATGATTTCTGTTGGTTTTGTTATTAATATTGTCAATTATAGCAATAGTTTTCCTGAAATTGAACCAGGCCTGAATTCCTAGTAGAAATCCTACTTTGTCACAGTGTATTGTTCTGTTGATAAGTTGCTGTAATCTCTTTGCTAATATTTTATTTAAAATTTTTGCATATGTATTCATTAGAGGGATTGATCTGTGATTATCTTTCTCAGTTTTGGCTCTCCCAAATATCAGTACCATATTTGTGTCCTAGAAAAAATTTGCCAGGAATTGTTCTTTACCTTTTTTTCAAAATAGTATTGGAATTAATTGTTCTTTAAATATTTGATAGACTCTACTTATGAATCCATCTGGACCTGGAGATTTTTTTCTTCAGGAGTTTATTAAGGGATTGCTCAATTTCTTTTTCCAAAATGGCACTATTTATTTATTTTTTTAAATAACTTTTTATTGATAGAACTCATACCAGGGTAATTTTTTACAGCATTATCCCTTGCATTCACTTCTGTTCTGATTTTTCCCCTCCCTCCTTCCACCTCCTCCCCCAGATGGCAAGCAATCCTTTACATGTTGAATAGATTACAGTATATCCTGGATACAATATATATGTGCAGAACTGAACAGTTTTCTTGTTGCACAGGGAGAATTGAATTCAGAAGGTCTAAATAATCCGGGAGGGAAAACAAAAATGCAAGCAGTTTATATTCATCTCCCAATGTTCTTTCTTTGGGTGTAGCTGCTTCTGTCCATCTTTGATCAATTGAAACTGAATTAGCTCTCTTTATCGAAGAGATCCACTTTCATCAGAATACATCCTCAAACAGTATCATTGTTGAGGTATATAATGATCTCCTGGTTCTGCTCATTTCACTTAGCATTAGTTCATGTAAGTCTCGCCAGTCCTCTCTGTATTCATCCTGCTGGTCATTCCTTACAGAACAATAATATTCTATAACGTTCATATACCACAATTTATTCAACCATTCTCCAATTGATGGGCATCCATTCATTTTCCAGCTTCTAGCCACTACAAACAGGGCTGCCACAAACAAAATTGAATTATTTAAATAATTTATTTCCTCTTCTATGAATCTGTGAAAATTTACGCTTTTGTAAATATTCATCCATTTCAGTTAGATGGCCAGATTTGCTGCCATACAGTTGGGCAAAATAACTCCTAATTATTGCTTTAATTTATTTTTCATTGGTGGTAAGTTCACTTTTTTCATTTTTGATTCTGGTGATTTTTTTCTTTCCTTTTTCTAATCAACTTAATCAAAGCTTTAGCTATTTTGCTGATTTTTTCATAGAACCAACTCTTAGTTTTATTAATTTGTTCAATATATTTTCTTAGTTTCATTTTATTAATCTTTCCTTTGAGTTTCAGAATTTTTAATTTGGTATTTAATTGAGGGTTTTAAATTTTTTTTCTAGCTTTTTTAGTTGCATGCCCAATTCATTGATATCTTCTTTTGCTATTTTATTCATGTAATTATTTAGACATATAAAAATTTCCCTAAGAACTGCTTTAATTGTGTCCCATAGGTTTGGGTATGTTGTTTCATTATTGTTATTTTCTTGGATAAAATTATGGATTGTTTCTATGATTTGTTGTTTGACTCATTTTTTGGAATTAGATTATTTTATTTCCAATTTGATCCTTTATTGAATATAATTTTTTATTGCATTGTGGTATGAAAATCAAGCATTTATTATTTCTGCTTTTCTGCATTTGATCATGAGCTTTTTATGCCCTTATACATGGTCATTTTTTGTGTAGGTGCCATGTACTGCTAAGATAAAGATGCATTTCTTTCTGTATCTATTCCATTTTCTCCACAGATCTATTATGTCTAGGTTTTCTAGGATCCTATTAAGCTCTTTAGTTTCTTTCTTGGTTATTTTGTGGTTATATTTGTCTGAATCTGAGAGGGGAAGGTTGAGGTTCCCCACTAATATATTTTTGCTGTCTATTTCTTCCTGCAACTGGATTAATATATTCTCTAGGAATTTGCGTGCTCTGCCACTTAATGCATATATATTTACTATTGTTATGGTACCCTTTATCAAGATGTACTTTCCTTCTTTGTCGCTTTTAATTAGATATATTTCTCTTTTTGCTCTATCTGAAATCAGAATTACCTTTTTTTTTACTTCAATTGAAGCAGAATAAATTCTGCTCCAGTCTTTTACCTTTAGTCTGTATGTATCTCTCTGATTCAAATATGTTTCTTATAAACAACATATTGTATGATTCTGGCTTTTAATCCACTCTGCTGTCTGCTTACACTGTATTGAAGAGTTCATCATATTCATATTTATTAACTCTGTTAAGATAACTAACTCTGTATTTCCACCCATTTATACTTTTTTCTCTCTTTTCACTCTTTGCCTTTCCATCAGACCAGGGGAATCTTCTGATTCCCCACCTTCTTCAATATGTACTTGATTTTATTAGCTCCACCCTGTTTCATATTCCTTTCTTCTTCTACTTCTGCTCTCCCTTCTATTAGCCTTCCCATTTTCCCCCTTTTCCTCTTGTACTTCTTTATAGGGCAAGACAAATTTCTATACTAAAGTAAGAATGCATATTATTCAATCTTTGAGCCAAATAGGATTAGATTAATGTTCAAACAATGATTTACCCCCCCCCCCTTTTCTTTTTGTGTCATAGGTCTATTCTGTTTCTTCATGTGATGCAATTTATTCCATTTCACCTTTGGGTAGGGCTTGGCCTAGAGTACCTATAGTGGTAATAGGAACTTTCAGCCCAGATGTGATAAAGGGATTGAACAAATGATTACAAAGAGGTTGTAGGATACCTTTCTGCCCCTGGGCATAGAAACAGATGCTTTTTGGAAAGCATTGTCTATACCAACTTTCAGGTCACAGTTTTAGGGCAGAGAAGAGCATTTGATTCATAAGGGAACAGGAACCCTGAACAATATTGCTTTTGGTTTCAAGGGATCAGGGGTATTTCCTTGATATTGATCAGAGTGCAGACTTGGAGAGCAGTCCTTTCCTATATCATACCACTTCAGAAGTACCAAAAAAGCTTTCCTTAAGAGTAATTCTGAAAACAGTAGTTCAAAAAAGCTTGAAGTTTGAGACAGTTTTGGACCTTTCCATTTCCAGGTGAACAGAGCCTTATTTTAACATAAAGTTAAACTTTAAAAAATAGGTTGAAAAAATAAAAATTCAGCAAAAAGGGAATTTAATCATAAAAAGCTATTCTGGTAACAGGGATGATAAAGACAAAAGGTCAGAAGAAGACAATTATTTCAAAATAGCCAGTCCTCAAAGAAAAAAATAATAAATTGAACCAATTCCAAAAATGATTTTTAGAGGATCTAAAATTTATTTTAATAATCAAATAAGAGTGACAGAGGAAAAACTGAAAAAAGAAATTTTGCAAGGAAATTATGAAAAGATACTTAACATCTTGGTAAAAGAAACACAAAAATACAAAAGAACATAGTATCTGAATAAAACAAAATTGACTAAATGGTAAAAAGAGATATGAAACTTCACTGATGAAAATTACACCTTCAAAAATAGAATTAATTATGGGACAAAAGATAAATGGCAAAAAGAGGAATAAAACTTTATTGATGAAAATAACTACTTCAAAAACATGAGGGAAAAAAGAGCATAAGTTCATTTAAGAATGATCCGGTAGCAGTTAGAACTGGATAAATGGAAGCTAATGATTCCACGAGAATCAAAAAACAGTAATTGTTAGGGGATGGCAATGCATTGTTGGTAGAGGTATAAACTAAGTCTAGCCATTTTGGAGAGCAATTTGGGACTGTGTCCAAAAGAAGATAAAATTGTGCATACCCTTTGATCCAGCAGTACTACTACTGAATCCGTATCCCCAAAAGATCATAAATGAGAGAGGGAAGGATCCATTTGTGCAAAAAAGTGTGTAGCAGCTTTTTTATGGTAACAAGGCATTGGAAATTGAGGAGATGTCCATAAATTGGGGAATGGCTGAATAAAATATGGTATATTGTATCTTGGAATATTATTGTGCTAAAAGAAATGATGGGCAGGTTTAGTGAAGTGAGCAGAACCAAGAAAACATTGTATATAGTAGCAGCAAGATTGTGCAATGATCAATTATGATAGACTTAGATATTTTCAACAAAATGATCCAAGACAATTTCAGTAGACTTGAGATGGAAAATGCCACCCACATTCAGAAAGACTGACTTCAGACAGAAGCATACTGTTTTCATCTTTTGTTGTTTGCTTTGTCTTTCTTGTGTTTTTTCCTTTTTTTTTTTTTCTGATCTTTATTTCCCATCATGGCTCATATGAAAAATATGTCAAAAATTGACTGTACAAGTATTACCTATATTTGATTACTTGCTGTCTTGGGGAGGTAAGAGAGGGATAAAGAAAAAAAATGAACTCAAAATCTCATAAAAATGACAGTTGAAAGCCATCTTTACTTGTAATTGGAAAAATAATATACCACTAAAATAAAAATATATTTAAAAAAAAGAAAATAGAAATAATTATTGTTGCCCTTTGGCAACCAAAATGACAATGTTATGTTGTATTCAACTGTGATTGATCAAACTAACACAAGCTAGGAAGTTTCTATCCCAAGTTCGTCACAAAAAGATTATGTGAACACTGCTGTGGAGATCTTTCAAAATTTGCACATCTTCATTTTATTTTGAGCTATTGCAATTCTGCTTCACGAAAAGAGCATGGTGCTTTTTTTGATGTGGGAAACCACACTGGATGGTCCTTTGCCAATGTCTCCCATGTCATATAATTGATTCCAAAGTTTCTCAGAGAGACCTTGAAAGCATCCTTGTAACTCCTTTTATGACTGCCATGTGAGTACCTGCCTTGAATGACTAGCTTAAAATAGTCTTTTTGGCAAATGTAGATTTGACATTTGAATAGAATGAACTATCCCATTGGAGTTGTACTCTCTGAAGTAGACTTTGAATGCTTGGTAGAAAGGACCTCAGTGTTCAGTACCTGATCTTGCTAGATGATTTTCAGAATCTCTCTAAGAAAATTTGAATAGAAGTGAATCATTTTCTTGGCATGGCACTGATACTGCCCATCTTTTCTAGGCATACAACAATGAAGTCAGCCCAATAGCTCTCTAGCCTTCAATTTAATTGCTTATTTAATGCTCTTCTCTCTCACATTTTTCCTCAGGCCTTCCTAAATACTGATTTATCTCTGGTAATGAATGCATCAACCTCATCATCTATTTGGAGATACCTGGAAAGTATACTGATAAGGTAAGTGAACTTATTTACAGTATTAAAAATTTTTGCATTGGCCATTGCCAGTGATTTCACATATGGATAGTGTGGTATTGGAAAACCTGTTTTCTTGATGTTGATCATTAGACCAAAATTAGCAGAAGAAGCAGAGAACTGATCCATATTTTATTGCATCTGCAATTTTATTACAATCAACCTTCAGAGGTTGCATTGAGTACACAATCAACTATGAATAAAGAAAATCATGCACCAAATTTACCTCCACTTTAATCTTGGCATGTAAGCCA
Organism: Antechinus flavipes; assembly: GCF_016432865.1. Classification (NCBI taxonomy): domain Eukaryota; kingdom Metazoa; phylum Chordata; class Mammalia; order Dasyuromorphia; family Dasyuridae; genus Antechinus; species Antechinus flavipes. The sequence continues at coordinate 1,757,301 of NC_067398.1, forward strand.
TTTCAAACTAAATCGTTTACCATCAGTGTGTTGTCTGACCTTGATTCCATTTTCATCCTCTTTGAAGATATCTGACAACACTGTTGAAAACATCATGCTAAAAATCATGGGAGTAAACAAACAGCCTTACTTCACTCCACTGGTGACAGAGTAAGCATAGGAACATCTTCCATTATTCAGAACCCAGATAAGCATGAGATCATGAAACAATAAAACAAAGTCAAAAGAAAGAAAAATTAAAAATATGAAAGAAAAACAGCCTATCTGGAAATAGCCTGAGGAGAGACAATTTGTGATCAAAAACCACGATCAAAGGAAAGAGAGAGAACAGATATTACCTTTCCTGAAATTATGGGGGAAATTTCTACTACCCTAGAACCAAAGAGTAAACATAAAAAACCAAACAATCTGTTAATCACTTCCTGAAAGAGATCCCAAAATGAAAATTCCCAGGAAAATTATAACCAGATTCCAGAATGCCCAAGTTAAAAAGAAAATATTTCAAGCTGTTAGAAAGGAATCATTTAAATACTATTAAGCAACAGTTATGATCACACAAAATTTAGTAGCTTTTACTCTAGAGAGAGCTTGGAATATGATATTTTGCAAGGCAAAGGAACTAAGATTACAACCAAGAATAACCTACCTAGAACAATGGTATTTAACTTTTGAGGTGAAAAACTGGATATTTAAGTTAAATATGATAGACATTCACAGAAAATTGAATGATAACAGAAAGTATATATTTTTCCTCAATAGTATACCCACATACTAGGGCATAAAATCCCACAAGTAAATACAGAAACATATATGTATTAAATTCACTCTTTGGGGACTATTATGCAATAAAATTTCATTACAGAAAAGCTGTAAAGCATTGATTACAAATTAACTGAAAAGTAAATATTCTAATCTTATAGAATAAGTTAGTCAAATAATAAATTATAGAAAAAAAATCAACAATTTTCTTAAATATGACAATGAAACAGTATATCAAAATTTATATCCCTAAGCATTTACGTAAATTAAAGAGCAGATCAATTGATTGAGCAAACAACTAAAAATGCAAGAAAAAGACACAAGAAAAATCTGCAATTAAGCATTAGAATAGAAACCCTGAAAGTCAAAGGAGAGGTTAATAAAATTGAAAATAAAAATACCCATTGATATAATAAATAGTAGTAGATTTATGAAAAAAATCAATGGTCATTTAAGTAAAAAAATGTAATGTTCTGGTTTTTCTGGAGGTCTTTTGACTAGCCTTCATTTCAGTTGAGTAATCACCAGGAGAATAGCCAGAGATAAAGTCCAAAAGTCTTTATTGTCTCCTTCACAGTCTGTCTCCTTGCCTGGGGCTATAAAACTATTTCACTATTTGACAAAAATTGATGGGAAACTTGACACAGAACTACATTTCATACCCCATGCCAAAAGAAAATGAAAATTGGTATATAATTTAGGTATAAAGGATGATATTGAGAACAAGAGATAGTTTCTCTCTCACATCTTTGGAGAAGGAAGAAAAATTATGGCCAAAGAAAAAGTAGAGAAAATTATGGTAAGCAACATGGACTACCTTGATTACATTAAATTTTAAAAAGTTCTGCACAAGTAAAACTAAGACAAACAAGATTAAAGGGGAAGCACAATGCTTGGGATTTTTTTACAGCTGATATTTCTGAGAAAGGCCTCATTTCTAAAATATAAAAGAACTGTGTCAAATTTATGAGAATGGAAGTCATTGCCAATTGATAAATGATGAAAGGATATGAACAATTTTCAGATGAAGAAATTAAAGCTATCTATAATCATGTGAAAAAATGCTCTATGTCACTATTGTTTAGAGAAATGCAAATTAACACAACTCTGAGGTATCACCTCATACCTCTTAGATTGACTAAAATGACAGAAAAAGGTAATGACAAGTGTTGGAGGAAATGTGGAAAAACTGGAACAACATGGATGGTTGATAGAGTTGTGAAATGATCCAACCATTCTGGAGAACAATTTGGAACTATGTCCAAAAGGCTATAAAACTGTGCATATTCTTTGATCCAGCAGAGCCACTACCGGGTCTATATCCCATGGAAATTATAAATGAGAGAAAAGGATCCAATTGTGCAAAAATGTTGTTAGCAACTCTTTTTGTGATGACAAAGAATTAGAAAATGAGTAGGTGCCCATCAGTTGAGGATTGATTGGATAAGTTGTGGTATATGAAAGTAATAGAATATTATTGTTCTATAAAAATGAAGAACAAGTTGATTTTAGAAAGGCCTTGAAGGATTTACACAAACTGGTTCTGAGTGAAACAAGCAGAACCATGTATACATTGTACACAGTAACAGCAAGATTGTGTGTTGATTAACTATGAAAGACTTGGTTCTTCTCAACTGCTGGCAATCCCAATAACCTTTGCGTGAAAAATCCTATTTACATCCAGAAAAAAAATTAAGGAGACTGAATGTAAATCAACACATGCTATGTTCATTTTCCCCCCTTTTCTTCTCTGTTGTTTCCTCTCATAGATTTTCTATTTCATTCTGATTTTCCTCTCTCAATATGATTCATAAGGAAATGTGTTTTTAAAAAATGAATGTACATATAAAAACTTTAAAAAAACTTTAAAAAGTTTTTGTACAAATAAAATCAGCATAACCAACATGAGAAAGAAATTGGTATATAACTTTTACAGTAAATTCCTGTAATATAAGCTTCATATCTCACTTAGTGGACTGAACCAAATTTGTAAAAAGAAGATTCACTCCCCAATTGATAAATGGTCAAAGGATATGAATAAGCAGTTTTCAGAATAAGAAATCAAAGCTATCTAAAGATAGCTTTTCACAGGAGAAAAATCCTCAATCACTATTGATTAAAGAATTTTAAGGAATTCAATTAATTTTATCTGAACTTAAAAAAATTAAACAAGCATTTCTTTAACAGAATAGGAAAAAAAAACGATCATTATGCATGCAACTGAAATCTATTATGTACAACTTACTATTATTTTAAAATATATAATAAATTTAACATGTAACATTTCTCTGCTTTTTTACATCTTTCCAGCCTACTCTAGTGATGGCTACCATTAGACACAAAATATGTATGTTGATATAAAACCATTCTATACATACCTCTATTTATCAATTCTTTCTCTGGATGCCCATCATGTCTTCTTTGATATGTCTCTTGTAATTAATTTAGATATGTATAATAGACATGTGAAAAAAGTCATTGTTGGTGGAACTGTAAATTGATCCAACCATTATGGAGATCCAAACAATCTGTAATTTTGCATATTTATTCAAAATTCCAGGTTATTTATAAATTCATACACGCATATACATACATGTTTATATGCACACAATATGTACATGTGATGTGTGGTTCATACACGGCATATAAATACATATATACACAGAAATGTATACATATGTCTGTGTATACATATATACATATGTACACACATATACACATACAGTCATACACATATATCTTATACCTATATCCTTTAAATCAGCAATACCACTATTAGGCTTGTTTCCCAAGATGAGTAAGAGAAAAAGGAAAAAAAAAAAACTTGTATGCTCTAAAATAATTCTAACAGCTTTTTTGTGGTTGCAAAGAACTGGAAATTGTGGGGATGTCTATCAAGTGGTGGTTGGCTGAACAAGCTGTGGTATATGATTGTAATGGAATATTACTATGCTACAAGAAATGCAAATTAAAACAACTCTGAGGTACCATTTTAGGCTTCTTTTATTGGCTAACACAAAGGAAAGGAAAATGACAAATGCTGGAGGAAATATGAAAAAAATTAGTGACCCTAATGTGCTGTTGCTGGCGTCATAAACTGATCCAAGTATTCTGACGAACAATTTGGAAGTTTGCCTAAAGGATCATTAAACTCTGCATACCCTTTGACCTGGCAATACCATTAGTAGGTCCATATCCCAGAGAGACCAAAGAAAAAGAAGGACCCATGGTGACAAAGAATTGAAAATTGAAGGGATCTCCAGTAATTAGAGAATGACTGAACAAGTTGGGGCATGTGATTGTGATGGAGTAAGTACTGTTACCTAAAAAGAAATGATGGGAATAACTTAGAAGACATATATAAAGTAGAGAAAGCGAATTGAGCAGAACCAGGAGAACATACACCATAAAAGCAATATTGTAATGATGATCAACTCTGATTAAGACAGTGATCTAAAACAATTCCAGAGTACCCATCAAACTATGTGCCTTCCGAGAGAGAACTGATGACTTTCAAGCATGATTGAGTCTCTTATCATTCCATGGAGCCTTTCATGGCTAGTTAGAACTAAATCTTCTATGTCCATTCCTAGGCAGGGGGACAGGATGCATTCCAAGTGCCCAGGTGAGGGTTTCACTAGGGCTATCATCAGTCTGGGTAGTCTAATGACAGTGGGTGTCTAGGACTAATAAGGAAAGAGAAGGGTATTTGGGTGTTGAACTGGGGTCTTATTCTCTACTCAATGAGGTTCAGTTTTTATTGCTGTTTGTTCATTCTGAGATAGAATCCAAGCCCCCAGTTCAGCTACTTCCATTGAGCAAGAGTTGATGAATGCCTGTTGTACATTTGGTTCATCAAAAAACAGACCAGGCAGATTCTGCCCTCAAAACATTTCCACTTCCCTTGGAAATACAACCCAGCCCTAAGTTATTAAACTGGGGCTATTAGAGAGAGGGAATATGGGGGAGAGAGAGGATTGCTTAGATCATGTCTGCCAGAGGCTACTGAAGGGATCCGGGCCTTGAGGCAGGATGGAGATTTTCAGGTTCAGAGAGGAACCATTCTGATTTGGCATAAGGGAATGCTGTGCTCAAATGCAAAGGGACAAGCACTACAACTGCAAAGTTCGGGAGCTTCTACTCAGCTCTTCTCTCTGGAACATGAAGTGTGAGGATAAGGATGAGGAATTCAACAGCAAATTCCTGGAGGGTCAGAATAGACTTTAGTGGTCACTGGAGTTAAACTGTACCTGCAAGAGACTTCCATAATATCCTAGGGAAGCAGTCATTCAGCCTCTTCTCAAAGGCCTCCAGTGCTTATAACTACCTCCCAAGATAGCCCATTTCACTTTCAGCTAGTTCTAACTTTTAGGGAATTTGTGGATTTTTTTGCTGCTTGATATTAAGCCTAAATTGTCCGTTTTGTAACTTTTACTTGTTCTTGTAGTTTGGAAACAAATTGTAAGGGGCTTTAAAGACTGGACTGAGGAGCTTTATTTACTCTAGAAGTGAGATGGAGCCATTGAAAACTCTTAAGTAGAGTTGGGATATGGGCAGACCTAGGTTTCAGAAAGATGGATTTGGAAATCCTGTGGGAGAGCAGTTAGTGAAGAGAAGACCAGGGGCAGAAATATCCGGCAAGAAGCACTTAGTCATGTGAGAGATAATGAAACTGACCCATGATGGCACACTGGAGTAGAGAGAAGGGGATGTATGTAAGACATGATGTAGAGTATAACTGATCAGATGAAGCATCTTATTGGTTATTAAGTGTGTGTGTGTGTGTGTGTGTGTGTGTGTGTGTGTATGTGAAACTGGGGAAATCAAGGAGGGATTTCAGTATTCCCAAAACTGGTCACTACAAAGATGCTATGTCCCTAACAGAAATGGGGAAGGAGGGACAGATTCATCTAGGAAGATGTAATATAGCAAAGTCCACCTCAAAGTAAGAGAGGGAGATCAGTCAGCATGCATTTACTTATCACCGTGGTAGACACTGGAGTAGGGTGGTTAGATAGGAGGTATGTTGGGAGAGAGCCAGATATCTATTAGGAAATATTGTGGAATGAAGAAGAAGCGGGGTATGTTGATAGAGGTGAAGTTCCAATGGGAACAGTGGAAAGCAGAATGACTAAGATTAGAGCTAAACCAGGTAGAGATGGGTAAGAGGAAGAGAGAGGAAGTATGCTTACCTCAAGGGATTGTGACTTAAATAAAAAAGTAAGGAGAACAGGAAGTAGAACTTTTCTATCCAGAACACGAGAACAGAACCAATTGAGTGAGCCTCTCATATGTCAGTGAAGTTGGGAGAAGAGAAAGTAGCATCAGTGTCTCCTCAGTTACAGCAAAGTCTAGGGAGCCAGTGGGAGAAGTGGGAAGATTTCTGGTTGGATATTTAGGTCAGGAAATCCCTGATTATTAGGTTCTTAAGGCTGGACTGAATTCATACTCAGCTCAAACCCTACACTCAGTACTAAGAGGGTGGTCCAGAACATCTGATGTCTCTAGACCCCTGTGCTTTGGGTTCTCTGATTGTTCTGAGAACCAATCAGTTTGGCTGTTCCATTGTCTGGTTCAGAGGAGCTTAAGATTCCTAGTTCTGAACTGTTGGCAGTGACAAGCTCCAAGTTCTATGGAGTCAAGATGCACTGGGTACCAGAGTGCTTTAATGTGACAATATAAGCCCATGTGCACGGTGATGATAGTTTGGGAATTATCTGTGTTAGGGATAATTAACATTGTCATTGATACTCAATACTTCACTGCGGGAAGGAGGAGGTCTTTGTTGCCTTCCTGAAAGCAGAGCACATGAGCTGCCCACATACCCAGAGAGGCTGGGCATCCCTGTGCCCTTCCCCAGTACTCAGAGCAGAAACACCTGTATGGCAGGGGAGCAGCTCAGAGCCCTGCGTGCTGTCTGACTAGCAGCTGGGCTAACAGCTCTGCAGGGGAAAGGGGTGGGTCAGACGTGTCACTCTCCTGCTGGCTCTTTCATCCATCAGAAGCTCTGACGTGCCTTGCAAAGAACAGGGCCCCTGAACAATGGGAAATGTTCATGGATTATATTGAGAGAATCACTGTTTCTGTCCATCTATTAATCATGAGTTACTCAGGTGGTACCAGGACCCAGGACAGGGACTGAATAATCACCTGGGACTGACTGTCCCAGAAGCCCTGGGCATATGGTGCTAATTTCCCACACTGATACTGTCAAAAACAGGTGGAAAATAGGATCCCTAATGTATGTATGTAAAGGTGATTCTTCCTGCTTATCAGTCTGTCTTTCTTATCACTCCATGTAGAGTGGTTTTTTTGAGTTGCTTCCCCAGTGCCTTCCATTCTCAGAGGGCCTTCCATCTGCTCTGCATTTATCTTGCACATGTCTAGTTGTTTACTGAACCTCTCTCACAACAGAAAAGGAGCCCTTGAGGGCAGGGCCATGATTTTGCTTTCCTGTGATTTAGCATAGAATAAATGCTTAATAAATACTGCACGATGGCTTGGCTTTCCAAAGCTGAACTCCTGTATGCCATGGAAATGATCCAAAGTAATGCTGGCTGAGTGTGCAATGGACCAAAGCTCTGGTTCACAAAAAGTGCTGACATGTGGATCCATATCCTAAAGGAGAGTGCACAAGCCACTTTGGCCCAACATAATCTAATTTTAGGATTCCTTAAGAAAATTGTTAATAATTCTGTCTAGTATTGGTTCATTTGTTATAGAAAATAAAATTAATTAGAAGAAATAAGATAGTTATTGGTTTTTTTATCATTAAAGAAAAGTTTGATTTGAATCCCAGTTGTAAATTAAGCATTTCCTCTTGGTCTCCAGCAGCCAAATCATCCTTTTGTATAGAGTTAGAATCTCAATAGAATGCTGATTTCTTGTCTTAAAGATCTCATTATCATTTAATTTGTGAAACATTGTTTTATATGGAATTAGCTTGGTTTTTGGTCAGATGGTTAACTTTTCAACTTTTTCTTATCCACCCACATCTTTCTGAAATCTGCCAAAAGATTGGCCTAGAAATTTGGGTTCTTTACCATGTACTTGATCTGATGGACTCCTAACAAGCCAGGGTTAGCTATTTAATCTTCCATCTTTCCAGATTATAAGGGTTTGGATCTCACCCTTGCTTCCAAACTATGGATCAGAGCCAGCCAAAATCCCAATCCTTTATTTCAGTGACATTGTAAGTAGCCAAGTTTCTGGACAAGTAGAATAGTGACTAAGCTCCATCAAGCTCTCTCCTTTTATACGTCACTTGATATTTTGGCTTTAGTTGCATAGAGACCCAGCTGTCCAGGCTCCAGGTTTCTACCATTGCACATGCCCTCCCTCGCAATCTACTGGCAGAATTACAGAAATTCCAAGTTGGAACGTATCTCCTACAGGGAACCATCCAGTCCCACTTTATGCCTGACCAAAATTTTTCTCTAACCTACACTTAGAGATTCCCCAGGAAAGGGGATTGACTGTTGCTCAAGGCAGTCCATTCCTCCTGTGAGCACTGAGCCTGTCAGGAGGTTACTGATTGGTTGCTGCTGTTCAATCATTTCAGTCTTGTCCCATTCTGTGTTGCCGGACTTGCAATTGTTGTTGGCAAAGATATTCCAGGGTTTTCCTCTTCATTCTCTAGCTGAAGGTTGAGCAGGCTCTTTGCACCATCTATCAGTGGATGTCTTGGTTCTGCACTATGGCAGTAAAAGAGACAAGCCATGGCCTTATTCCACAGGACAGTCTTTCAGACTCCTCACATTAGCTCTCACGAATCTTCTCCAGGCAAAAAATCCAGTTCCTTCTGCAGATCATTATGTGTCATGGACACCCAGGCCTTTCATTAATGTCTTTGACCTCCTCTGGATGCTCTCCTGGGTAACAATGTCCTTCTTAAAATTCAACACTCTAAGCAGAACACCCTCCCCTTCCTATAACATGATAGGCCATTTAAAGCCTGCTATTCCACATCTGTAACATCATGGATCTACCAATTCACATGGTTCTTCCCTTATTAGCATGTAAGCTCCTTGAGAGTAGAAATTGTTTCTGTGATTTTGGCTTCCTTTTTTCCACAGTGCTCACCATAATACTTGGCACACAGTAAATATTTAACAAATAAGTGCTGCTTGATTAAATGTTTGGAAAATCAAGGGTAAACTTTTGCATTTCTCTCTAATTGTTTACTTTTTCATGTTCCTCCTAATGTTCCAATCTGCCAGGCTCCTTTGGGACCCTAATTCTGTCACACAGTGGGTTAATAACCCTCTCCATATTTGTCTCACCCTCAGTTTTTGGATGCCCACATGCCAGGTAGGAGGCACTATACGGTCGAGCCTGTAGTACATGTCAGGAAGCTCTGAATTCCAGTCTGACTTCAGACACTCCCCAACTGTGTGACCCTGGACAAATACTTAACTTCTTTTTGCCTTAATCCTTTGGAGAAGGAAATGTCAAACAACTCTAGTGTCTTTGCCAAGAAAACCCCATGTACAGTGTTGATGTGCCAGGTTCCACGCAATTATACTGAAGGACTAAACAACAAGAACACTCCATTTGCACCGGAATATGGTTAGTCCATATGATGTCATGAAATTTTCTTGGCGCAGAATGAAGAAGAAATGGGTATGTGAGGATGGGAAAAGGATATGGTTACAACCACATAACAGCCACTGAACACTGGCTAGAGCAATGATTCCAGAATGGTCCTTGGAGCTGTGGGAAAGATGCAGACTGAGATGTATTAAGTCTCATCCCAGTCCAAGTATCAGTTCCAGCTATCTGAAATCACTGCGGCCTAACTACAGCAGAGATGGAGGAAGAGAGGGAGAGCCACGCGAGAGCCTGCTCTCCATCATGTCACATATGCGACCAGATGGTCATTGGACTCTTCTCTGCAACGTTCTTCTTGCCTGCAGTTCGGACAGGCCCTCCCCTGCACTCATATCCCCTGGCACTGATTATTATCGGTACCTGTTGTTCTTTGATACCCTTTGTTAGTTTTTATTGCACCAATTGGACCATCTGCCTCATAGAATTTGTCTTTGGTCAAGCTTTCTGTAAAACTGATAGGATTTCAGCTAAAACTACTACCATCCAATTTGTCCTGGTCACTCCCTCAGTCAACTAACTTTGGTGACTTCTGAACCATCATTCTAGCCATGACAAGAAATTACAATAATAATATTCTTATTTAACTTCAAAATAATGATAAGTGATATCCAGTATTTACAGGCTGCCCCCAAAGTCTTAGTGTAAGATTTTGAGATATCTAGTACATAGTATTGTGAGATTTGAAAAGTATCCCATCTATCTATCTATCTATCTCCATATGGGTGTGTGCATAAGTATATATGAAACATTATTACATATAATTATGTAATATATTCATGTTTTAATAAGTACATAGATAATATGAATATATAATATACATATATATTCATTTCATCTTAACAACATGCCTGAGAGATAGACTAATTCATAAATCATGAAACGCAAAAGGAGAGGAGATTACTCTTTACATACAGAGGACCAGCTCCCATAGTAGAAATACAAAACCCAGAGTGTGCTCTAGAATTCAGTTTTTAAACTAAAGTATAGATAGAACAGTTGCCTCCAGTGCCTGCTCATACTACTGCTCTACTAAAACTTAAGAGTAACAGTTTTAATGGCTGCTGCCAAACTAACCCTCAGAATTTTCAAGCTCTGTGGAATGCTGTGCTCAAACAAGAGAGTCTGAATGGAAGAAATGAGTTGTGGGGGAGGGAATGAGCTAGTTGTGTGTCATTCCTGTCTTTGGGCCCGATACTTGAGTTGTTCCAAAGATGTTTCCAGGAATCCTACAGGAAAGAAACTTTCATCTGAATGATTTTCAACTCTAAGAAGCAATCACTCTGTACACATGTACAATAGTCTGTGGAACATAAGACAGAAAAGAATAATAGAATGATAATGTCTAGTCCTTGGACTGTTTCTATCTTAATCTCATAAAAAAGATGAGAAAAAATGAGATAGTAGGGACCAAACTATTCTACTTTCAGATTATACTCTTCTCTCTTCTCTACCATGAGTCTTAGTGAATCAATCTAACTCCATTTTTCTTGAGTCCCTTATTCCCTGATCGTATTGCTGCTGAACAAAGCTATAGAAATATCACAAAATCACACTGATGGGATCCAATTCAAATTCATGTTAATCTCAATTGGACCCTCAGTTACATAAGGCAATTTTTTCTACATCACTAATTGACTCACTATCCCACTCACCTTAGTAGTTTTTGTAAATGTTTTCAATCCTTCTCAAACCTTGAATAGTTACTTTTAACCCTTCACAATCACAGCTGAGAATCTTTCCTCATTTACCACTTAAAAATTGAACCCATTCCCTTTCTTCTCAACTTACATCTCCCAGATATTTACTGCCACTATTTCTTCCTTCACCCTCATCTCACATAATGAGGTGACCCATTGTGAGATAATAAACCTAATCTGTTCCCTTCCAATTTTAACTGAAAAAAAAATGATCTCATTCCATTTAATCTTGTATTAGTCCCACTTTTTCACTTATCATCAATTTCTCTCTTTCCTGGCTACTTCATTACTTTCTACAAACATATCCATGTCTCCTCTATCCTTAAAATTTCTCATTTGATTTATCCATTTCTGTTAACTATCATCTCATATTACTCTTCTTTTTTTGTAGCTAAACGCCTTGAGAAAATCATCTATAATACATGGCTCCACTTCCTTTTCTCTGACTCTATGTTACTAACTTCATTATTCAACAGAAATTATTCCCTCCAAAGTTACCAATGACCTTTTATTTTCCTCCTTTCACATATATGGATATATTGAAAAGTCTATGTATATACATACATACATATATACAGACCTATATATTTATACATACTTATACATGTATATATATATATTGCTTGCATACATGCACATATATGTATATCGTCACTATTGTTCTATTTTGTTCCATAGAAGATATTTCATGAATATTCTCAGTATATTTTCAGAGAATGAGCTCATATCCCAATGTTTGTATTCAGGTATAAAATAATTTTGTCTACATGTGAAAAAAATTCTAGAACCTTAAATATGAAGGAGTAGTAAGAAGATGACATTTTTCCCCAGGATCATTTCTATCTGAACTACATTGGTAAAGAAAAAAAAGAATGAGATAATGCTATAATGGGGGCTGAGCCAAGCTTACCCCTCCTGAGCATGCACAGTGTGATTGGCTCATGCGATTCCTACATGAGTTTCAGATCATGTCTGCTTATTCAATAACTGTTTCTGATCTTCATATGTTGAAGAAATGGATACTCTTGGCTGATGAAGAAGAAGTGGATTGTTTATTACAAATGCATGAACCAGACAAAAAGAGGCTTTTTCTTTTTCATGCTTGGCTCATGTGAGTAAGAAAAACACATTTTAAGCCTACAGATAGAAAGGGGCCTCAGGTACTCTCTATCTGGGTGAATCTATGGATCATGAATATGGCCCGTTATTTGCCTCCTTGTGCCTATTTTTTTCCTGTTTTTAGAGGAAGGGGGTTCTTGTGAGGTTCAAAAGGTCAAGAGAGTGAGCCACCCAACGACTGAAGAGTCAGAATTCAGATAGCCAAGATTGGGGAAAAAGTCCTAACTGATTTCCTTGATCTATCATAGCAGTCAATGGAAAACAACCAAGAGGGAGGGACAGTAATTCCTCTATTAACTATGCTACATTTAGAGGTGAATTGGATGGAGAAAATTCTTTGTAGAATAAATATCTTTATGCAAAAATAAATATCTTTAGCATAATTGGCTAAATGACATTGGGAATGATAATAGCTGGGTCAATAAATATGAAGGAAATACTAACTATAATTGATCATTGATATTGGGGTGAACACAAAGGAATAGATAATTAAGACAATAGTTTAAAATGATCCCTCCCAAACACACAGGGGAAACCCTAGAACCCTAAGGAGTTTGTATATCAGTCATGCACCAAGGAACTGACTTGTTATTACAAATAGTGGAAGATGAAATAAAGACATCCAAATTTTATTAGCTACATAGAAAATGTAATTGTAATAACATTTGTACATAATAAGAACAATACTTGGATATCTCAATGTAATCTTCAAGCTATTTGGAATGAAAATATTTCAAAATATAGTCAATTTAACCTTAACATGCCCAGTAAATCATTATATTTTCCTTGAATTTCCCTATTACTGTTGAATATAACAACATCCTTCCCATCACCCAAGATCCCAATCATGTTATCCTCAATTCCTCACTTACTTTCCACGCCCATATCCAATTGGTTGTCAAGTCTTATCATTTCTAGCTTCACAAATTTTTCATATACAGCCCTTCTTTCTTTTGACATAGTTGCCACCATGGTGCAGAGCCTAAACATCTCAATCCTGGATTATTTCTGGAGGTCTGCTTAGGGAGACCAACTCTAATCCATCCTCTATTCAACTATCAAATCTATTTTCCTAAAGCACAGGTTCAATTCTATCACCCTTCCTTCACGCAATTAACTTTAGGGGATATCTTTCACTTCTAGGATCAAATATAAAATCCTATATTTGATTTTTAAAGGCCTCTTATAATCCTCTTTGCATCTCCACTGTTTCTCCACCTTATTCTCTTCCATGTATGCTGCCATCCAGCGACACTGACTTCTTCACTGTTCTTCAAATAGGCTACTCTGTCTCCCAACTCTTAGTATTTTCATTTTCTGTCCCCATCCCTGGAATACTCTCCCTCCTCATCTTTACCTCCTGAATTCCCAGCTTCCATCCAGTCTCAGCTAAAGTACCATTTTCTTCAGGATGCACTTTTTGATTCCCCATAATGTTAATGCCTTCCTTCTGAAAGTAACTTTACCATACCCTGTATATATATCTATGCCTATCTATCTATCTTGTTTGCACATAGTTATTTGCTAATTAGTCTCCCTCATTAGATTGTGAGTTTCTTGAAAGAGACTGTCTTTTGCCTTTCTTTGCATCCTCAGCACAAAGTACAAAGTCTGACACATGGTGATCACTTAACAAATATTAATTGATTTATTTTTTATTAATGAATCATTACTTTTAAACTTATTAATATTTTGTTTTTCCCTTGCTACATATAATATGATTCTTAACTTTCATTTTAAAATTATGAGTTAAAATTTTTATCTCTCCTTCCCCTAACCTTCATTGAGAAAGCAAGCAATTTGATATACATGGGCAGTTATGCAAAACCTATTTCTATATTAGTCATGTTGTGAAAGAAAACAAACAAAAACACCAAGAAAAGTAAAGGAAAAATGTGCTTTGATCTGCATTCAGACTCTGGTTTTTTCCCTCTGAAGATGGATAGAATTGTTCATCATGAGTCCTTCAGAATTGTCTTAGATCATTGTATTTTTAAAAATAACTGGCATTATTTCTATTTTTCTTCCCAAGTTATTTTTACCTTCTTTCTGAATCTGATTTTTCTTGTGTAGCAAGACAACTGTATACATATGTGTATGTATGTATGTGTATACATATATATGTATATATATATATATATATGTTATTTAACATATACTTTAATATATTTAACACATATGGGATTATCTGCCATCTAGGGGAGGGGGTGGAGGGAAGGAAGGGAAAAGTTGGAACAGAAGTTTTTGCAAGGGTCAATGTTGAAAAATTACCCAATTATATGTTTTGTCGATAAAAAGCTATAATGAAAAAAAAAAAACTGGCCTTTATAGTTAATCATCATACAATACTACTGTTATCATATAAAATGTTCTCTTGGTTCTGCTAATCTCATTTTGCATCAGTTAAAGTAAGTCTTCCAGATTCTTAAGAGAGCATCTTGCTGATCATGTCTTATAGCACAATGGCATTTCAAATTATTCATTTCAATGATTCTGTTACTGGAGTTGTACAGATGATACTTTTAGTGGGGCTACAGAAGATTGTTTTATATTCTAATTTTTTTATATAAAATGTACTTATTTTAATCACTTGTGTAATCTGTAGAACATTAAATCTAAAATAATAATAATGAAGTAATAATTTGTCCCAGTACTTATTCTATATGAAACCCATAAAATGAAATAAGAAATATGAGATAATAATAATTCTGATTTATATATCTTAATATTTACAAAAAACATTGCAAATATTATCTTGTGATTCTCAAAATATACCAGTGATTCCAGTAAAATAGGTACTATGTTCCTTTTTGGAATATATAGAATCTGAATTACAGAGAAATTGACTCATCCTTGGTTATATAGCTAACATTGGCTAAATGTAGGACTTCCTCATCTCAAGTGTAAGGGTCCTTCTATAACCTTATTTTTGCTTATATGAAAAAGTAGGTAACTTCCAATGACATTCCAACTTTTGTTTTCTCTTTTTAAAAGAATTCACTGAAGACACTAAAGATTAATCAAAATTAATTCATTATTCCATGACAGTATGTGCTGAAATGACTGGTTGTACAGATCAGGAAATGCATGTGAACTCATACTCTCAGGGAAGTCTAAAGTGGAACATAGAGTTAGTTTAGACATTGGCAAGTGATCACTAGGGAAGAGAACTTCCAGATGTGAGAAAAGACTTTGAGGAAAATACTCATCTAAGTGAGTATTAGGGGAATTAGAGAATGTAAAACATAGCAATGCATCTTAAAGGAAATGGACTCTTTGAGAAAGTAATATTAATAGTAGTTAACATTTATATAGCATTTACTATGGGCCAAGCACAGTGCTACATACTTTACATTATCTCATTCGCTCCTCACAAAAAACCTGGGAGGTAGATACTATTATTATCCCCCTTTTATGGATGAGAAAATTGAGTAAGACAGAGAGTCACACATCTAGTAAATGTCTAAGGCCAGATTTGAATTTAGATTTTCTTGGCCCCAGGCCTGGTACTTTATTCACTCTATCACCTGGATGCTGCATCATCATACTTTGTCAGACCTGGAAAGCACCTTAGAGATTAATGATCGAGAAAAAATTGAGTAGGTAAGCTGGTACTCAGTTTTGATGTAGAGTTTTCAAAGTCTAATCAAAAGTTTTGATTTTGTATGATTCATTGCATTGTTTCTATTTTTAATAATCCTTTGCAACCCTTAAGTTTTCTTGGAAGCTTATGGTTGAACCTCAAACAAACAAACCTGTTGTTCCCAAGACACATGGGAAACTTCAATTGAAATTGAAAGGAAATGTAAATATTATTTCTGAAAAG
Source organism: Antechinus flavipes (assembly GCF_016432865.1). NCBI lineage: Eukaryota > Metazoa > Chordata > Mammalia > Dasyuromorphia > Dasyuridae > Antechinus > Antechinus flavipes. The sequence goes on from NC_067398.1 coordinate 1,773,312, forward strand.
AAATCCAATGTGAGCAAAGTTGAAATTTGAAATTTTACAGTTACAGGTAAATTTAATCAGTATGGATAACCCAGCCAGATAAATGATGTGAATCAATGCACTTTGGGTTTGAAGAATAAGAACTGGAGGGCTTGTCTCATCCTGTTACTGAAACAATAACCAAATCTGCCCATTGCCCAAGCCTTTCTCCTCTAAGCTTATTGTGCACTACGGTAAATGTTTCCATAAAAGTTGCAAGTAGAATACAGCACAGCTGATATTGGCCATCAATCATGGAATCTGATTATTCTGGACTCCAGGCATCCCAAGGAGAAACAGTAGCAATCATGCCTATTTGAATAGGGCTTTGCTCAGTAGAGTTCATGCTTCTCCTTGCATCCTAATTAAGAAACATTGAAGTCATGATATGGCTTCATAAAGTTGGTGAAATATTGCAACATGACCCTTTATGATACTTTGAGAATAGGGTTTGTGGTAATGTGTTTGGTGGGGGGGAGGGAATATGGAAAGCACTAGTACTGCAGCATCTGTCTGTTTATTAAAAACTTTTTATGAGGAGTTAATTTCTCCCATCAAGCCAGACATTGAAGAGAGGTCTTGATTAAATTTCCTCTGATGAAAGTGTCCTATTTTATTTCAGGGATGAGGCTGTGGCTTTGTAATAAGTCCCATATTTTATGACCTAATTACTTCTGCTGGAATAAAATTCTGCTGAGTGAGACAGTTCCTGTGTGTGCATATACATAATTGTGTATATGTACGTATCACTCACATATATATTCACACATACATGCATATTCTTTCAGATCAATCCTTGTTTTTCTTCTCTTCACAATCTACCAAATTGAAAACCATCAAGAATGTATAAATTATTACTTTGTAGTACATTTATTTAAAATGAAACTGCCACAAGGAGTGAGAGCACAAGCTTTACATTTTACACAATTTCTTTACTCACCAACAAACTCCTCAGAAAATCTTAATTTGGGGTAGAATAATGACTAGAAGAAGAAAAATGAGTATCAATTAAAAATAGAGAAGGTTTTATTGAAGCATATATTGAAAAGTAAACAACATTCCTTTTAAGGTCTTATTCTTCTTCATTATTAGCCGTCATGTCTCCTCCAGGCAGGAAGCCCTGTGTAGTTACTGCCCACAAGTGGTGGGCTATGGGACACCCATCTGTTAGGGGTTTTTCCAAGATTCCAATTGTATTATTGTATTGTAAGATATATGTTTGCTAATTAGCATGAACAACACACACACACACACACACTGCCCCTTCAAGTATAGCTTGCTAGATCAGGACTTTTTTTTAACTCATATTACATGACAGAGTGTGTAGAACCTATAGTCAGTACCAAGGACAATGCTGACAGGAGGTTATGAAAAATTGTACAACTTTCTCAAAATAGTTGAGGCTGATCAAACTGTACATACCCTTTGATCCAGCAGTGTTATTATTGGGTTTAAATCCCAAAGAGATCTTAAAGAAGGGAAAGGGACCCACATGTGCAAAAATGTCTGTGGCAGTCCTTTTTGTAGTGGCCAGGAAATGGAAACTGAGTGGATGCCCATCCATTGGAGAATGGCTGAATAAGTGATGGTATATGTATGTTATGGAATATTATTTTTCTCTAAGAAATGACTAGGCTGATTTCAGAAAGGCCTGGAGAGACTTACATAAACTGATGCTGAGTGAAATGAGCAGAACCGAGATCATTATACACTGCAATAACAAGAATATACAATGATTAATTCTGATGCACGTGGCTCTTTTCAACAATCAGATGCTTCAAACCAGCTCCAATTGTTTAGTAATGAAGAGAGTCAGCCACACCCAGAGAAAGAACTATGGGAAATGAGTGTGGCCCACAACATAGCATTTTCAGTCTTTCTATCATTGTTTGCTTGCATTTTGTTTTCCTTCTCAGGTTTTTTTCTTTCTTTCTAGATCCGATTTTTCTTGTGCAGCAAGATATCTATATAAATATGTATACATGTATTGGATTTAACATATACTTTATATATATATATATATATATATATATATATATATATATATATATTTATAAAAACTTTTTATTGACAGAGCCCATGCCAGGGTAATTTTTAAACAACATTGACCCTTGCACTCGCTTCTGTTCTGATTTTTTTCTTCCCTCCCTCCACCCCCTCCCCTAGATGGCAAGCAGACCTATATATGTTAAATATAACATATATTTTAACATATTTAACATGTATGAGACTACCTGCCATCTGGGGGAGGGGGTAGGAGGGAGAAGGGGGAAAGTTGGAACAGAAGTTTTTGCAAGGGTCAATGTTGAAAAATTACCCATGCATATATCTTGTCAATAAAAAGCTATAATAAAAAAAAATAGTTGAGGCTGCAGCATTGTTGTAGATATTCAGAGATAGTGTGTGGTTACTGAAAAACACATAGGGTTTGAGAATTAAGAAGAGCCTATAGTAGTAGTAGTATTCTAGAACTTGAGGAAGTTTCAGTACTTTGGAAGGCTTGCTTCCCAACTCATGTTGCAACTCTTCAACCCTTGAATGACTATTGACATTTGGAAGATATTAACGATTCCGTTGTCAGTATGCCCAAGAGATTTTCCCTATTTTCCTCAGATTCTAAACCCTTATGAAATCAGCAAGAATAACTAAGTAAATACTTTTTATATTTATATATATCTATATCTATGTATGTGTGTATGTGTGTATGGCTATAGATATATATCTATCTAAATATATATGCATATCTCTCTATATAAGATAGATAGATATTGGCTATATATCTATATACATACATGTGTGTGTATGTGTGGATGTGTTTTCCTTCTCATTGGGGTTTGCTAAAACTGTAACTATACTTAGCACTTTTCCTATGACCCTGGAGGAACCAACAAAGGGGAAATTCTAGTATAGATCTAATTTTGCACTGACAAGTGAATTAGTTAGAACTAGTTGCTAACCCTGAAGGTAAAGGACCAACTTTTCAAAGAGTTTATAATAGATTAAATGAAATAGATTAAAGTTGGGATTATAATAGATTAAATGAAATTTTCACACAGTTTTTTTTTTAATATGCCCTAAGTTTAGAGAAAACAGATTTCAAAGGATTCAGAAGAATTTTCATGAAGATAGCTGAAAGATGCAAAAAATGACATTCTGAAGCCACAGTATCCCAAGGAGAAAGAAATAATGGACTTAGGCTGAAGAGACTATTATGAATTCACCAATATACAGAGATTTTTTAAAAGCATGTGGAAGATCAAATTAAGGCCAGATAATTGAGAGTGAATGTAAAAGTATGTCTTAATTCTATAAAACTAGTACATGGAATGTTAAAGCTCAGGATGAGCTGAAATTGGTAAGAGTAGCCAAGACAACTAAAAGGTTTTATTTGTTTTTTTTTATTTTTTTCTGTCTCAGGAGAAAAAGGGAGATAAACGGAGGAAAAGGCTTTTCATTTCTGAGGGTAGCTTGATGATCAGTGAAAAAAAAACAACAACAGGACTTCAGCATTTCCATTGGTAAGTTCTTTCAGAATCTGAGGGAATCATTTATGTGAGTCAGGTGACTCAAGTTCATCAAACTAAGTGCTAGTTCTTCTCTCACCTTTAGAGCAAACTCCCTGTTAGTTATATTTGTTCTGCAATCATCTGTACAAATATAATTCTCCTTGGCAGAGAAAGCAGAAGCACATATTTGAAGGACTACAATGTGAAAGGACAATGGATATGATGAACTTGTCCCCAGGAGACAAAATTAGGAGCAATGGTTTAGTGATAATACAAATGGCCCAAAGCAGATCTAACACAATTGGGAAAACAAGCAAGTAGACAATAATCATCTCCTAACAGTTAAAAATATCCATAACAAGAATAGGTTGCCTTAAAAAGTTGTGTGTATATTCACCGATGGAAAGTCTTCTAGACTGGATGATCATTTGCAGGTATATTGTAGAGATCTTTTTGGCTATGGATTAGACTGAGAAATAAATCTGTTAGGTTTTCTTCTTCTCTGAAAGTCTGTGATTCTGTGATTCTATGCATTCTCTTTGACTGCATGAGTAATATGTACAACAAGGGTGCTCCAGTCTATCTTTGGGCAAGCACTTTTAACGTTTAGATTATCACGTTGATCAGAGTAGCCACGTCTTTCACTGTTGATCATCATTACAACATTACTGTTACTGTGGACAATGACCTCCTGGTTCTTCTTTAGCTCATATAGGTCTTTCCATGTATTTTTTTCCTGAAGCCATCCCCTCATAATTTTTTTACAGTACAATAGTACTATATCACAATCATATGGCACAGGTTGTTCAGTCATTCCCCAATTTTTGAGTATTGTTTCCATTTCCAATTCTTTGCCACCACAAAAGAAAAAAAAACTGCTATAAATATTATTGTATATGCATGTCCTTTTCCTTTGATCTTTTTTTGAGATACAGACCTAATAGTGCTATTATTGCTATGTCAAAGAGTATGCATGATTTCATAGCTCTTTTTGAGCAGTTTTAAATTGATTTCCAGAATGATTGGATTAGTCATCATCAATTCATTAGTATTTCCATTTCCCCCTCATGCCCTCCAGGATTTTTTTTTGATAGGCATAAAGAGTTACCTCAGAGTTTAACTGGCATTTCTCTAATCAAAAGTGATTTAGAGCATTTTTTTATATTGCTATAGATAGCTTTGATTTTTTTCTTCTGAAAACTGCCTATTTATATTCTTTGACCTATCTATATTTCTATCAATTTGGGCTATTATTTTTATAAATTTGAACTATTTCTATATTCAATATCCAACTGAGAAATGAGCTCTTTATCACATAAATTAATTGCAAAGTTTTTTGATATTATTTCACTGTTTACAGTCACTTTAAGCAAAATTATATTTTGATTAAGTCTATTTTTGCTTTTATTTTGTCTGAGATCATGATTGCTAACTTTATCTTTTTTACTTCAATGACGTATATTACATTCTTCTCCAGCCCTTTATTTTAAATCTGCTTGTGTCTTTCTGTTTCAAGTATATTTTTTGTAAACAACATGTTGTTGGATTCTTGTTTCTAATCATATTTTGTTATTTGATTTTGTTTTAATGGTGAGCTCATTCCATTCACATTCACAGTTATGATTACTGGGTATTTTTCTGTCTTTTCATTTCTTTTTTTTTTCCTTTTAAAATTTATTTATTTGACATTTTCCTTCAGTTATATTTAAAACTTTTTTTTACGTTTGATTTTAAAACTTGAGTTCCAGGTTCTCTCCCTTAACCCTATTCCCAATTAAGAAACCAAAAATAAAGTTATGCAAAACATTTCCACAAAAGTCATGTTATGAAAACTCTCACCCTAATGAGAAAAAAAACCTTCAAGAAAAATAAAGATAAGAGAGAAATAGACACACTCACATACACAGAAAAAGACAAAAAGACAGAGACAGAGAGAGAGAAAGAGACACAGAGAAAGACAGAGACAGAGAGAGAAATAGTATGCCTCAATCAGACACAGTCAGTTTCTTCTTTGGGCATGAATAAGATTTTTCATCATAAGTCCTTCAGAGTAGTCATGGATCATTGTACTACTGAGGATACCAAAGTCATTTACAGAACACTATTATTATTTTTTATACAATACATTTCTCTTTGCCATGGAGGATTTTCCAGATTTATCTTAATTTATGAAACAAAACAAGTATTTCCATGATATAGTGTAATAAAAAGGTAATTTCACATGAAACCATAAATTTACCATGAATAGTGTGTGTGTGTGTGTGTGTGTGTGTGTATGTAAACTTATTCTATATACTTTATCAGCTCTTTCTCTGGATGCAGATAATATCTTTCTTCATCTATCTTTTATAGTTAATTTGGGTATTTATAATAGTCAAAATAACTTACTCAAAATTGTTCTTAAAACAACATTGTTGTTTCAATGTTGAGGTTCTCTTAGTACTGCTTATGTCACTTCATTATTTTGTGCAATTCCTTCCATATTTTTTCTAAAATCATTAAGTTCATCATTTTCTACAGAACAGTAATATAATTACTATTAGAGAAATGCAAAATTAAAACAATCATGAGATATCATTCTACAATCACCAGATTAGCTAAAATGAAACAAGGAAAAAGGAAAATGCTGGAAGGGAGGTGGAAAAATTGTTACAATAATCCATTGATGATAGAATTGTGAACTGATCCAACCATTTTGGAGAATAGTCTGATATTATGTTATTCACAATGGGTATTATTAAGTTATTTTTAAGCTACCTACACTTTTTGATAGAGCAATATCACTGCTTGACTTATTTCCAAAGATAATTAAGGAAAAAGGAAAAGTACCCATAGGTTCTAGAATGTTCATAACAGATCTCTTCATGGTGGCAAAGAACTGAAAATTGCAGAGATATCCATCAATTAAAGAATGGTTGAATAAATTCAAAAGTACCTCTACCACTCTAATCCTCAGTTTTCTCACTGCTGTAAAAGTTCAGACTTAGTCTATACAAGCCTCAGCCTTGGATCACACCATTCATTCCTAGACAAGTACTACCTAACAAAGACAGAGGGAAAATACTACCATTTTGACTGGGTTCTCTACAAATTTATTTTTAACCTTATAACTGGGTCTTCACTGTTTCTAGGCAATTTTATTATATCTCCCTTATGAACTCCCGATCTCATTCGCAACAATAGCCCTTTTAAACTATTTTGTCCAATAAAAGTCCATGCAGTAAAAGGAATAGAGTCTTTAACCTTGGGAAAGTTTCCAATGTTAAGAGAATGAGCCATATGCAATCTGGAGTAAGAATTCAGGTGGGGTTTCTTAACCAGCTCAGCTTCATTGCCACAAGGATTAATTTTTCGAATGATTTCAGGACCCAAGTCTAGTGAAAGGAATCATTTCACAGTCAGTCAGCCAATAATCGCTTATTGAGTACCTATTATATGTCAGGAACTATGCCAATAAGAAATGGTGAAATACTGTGGAATAATGTGGTGAAAATGTGGAAATAATTTGGGAAATAAGTTATGAATGGATTTCCCCAGAGACAGATGACATGGAATAGAGTGTACCCCAATTCTTTGGGGGAAAGATTGGTTTTTGTTCTATCTTCGAAAGAAATATTTCTTTGTAAAATCTAATTGCTGTAGAGTGGTTAAATAAATGTGGGCCACTAGTATTAGGCTTCTACTATGTACTGGGGACTCCATTTGATGATTATAGAGAAGATTTTTGCTCCTCATGATACATTGATAGTCTAAGGGTTGATGAAGGAAGGCTTGCGATTGGAGAATACGATCAGGGCACACTTGCCACATGTGTCATTGAAGTTTATTTTTTCTGTCAGGAGTTCTCTTTCAAGGTATTCCTTAGATTTTGAACCTTTTGAGGATGGAGACTGTCTTTTGCAACATTCATTTCCCCAGAATGTGGACACAATGCTTGAAACAGAGTAGATACTTAATAAATGTTTATCAATTGATTGATTACTTGTCCTTGATGGAGTTTTTTGTAATGACTTAAACTACATAAGTGCTAATAGCTAACACCAAAGAGAAAATTCATAAACAGCTAGCTGAGATAAAGGTCGGTACCTGAGAAACTAAAGAGTTATAGGCTCTGAGAGAATGGCCTAATTGATGAGGTAAAAGGGCAAAGACAAACCTCATTTGTCAAAGCCAGGAAGGAGCTAGGCTAAACCAGGGAAGGAGAGCTGCTGAATCTAGGAACCACTACTCCTCTGAAATGGCCCATACTTTGCCCAGCCAAAGGCAAAGAAAGCTGGATGGCCCCTGAAAACTTTCCTCCTGAAAATCATGATGAAAGATTCAATATACTCTCAGCATTTTGGTTTACTCTCTTTCCATCAGGACTGTGGTGAGCTCAGTGGGAAGTGGATTTTTAAGAGAACTGGGGCTTTCAAGGTTGTTTTTGATGTGATACTGGGGTTTGCAGTAGAGCTGGCATTCTCAGTTGGCAACACTACTGCACAGCAAAGGGAGCAGGGTGGATTGTCTATTTTCCTGGTGTCTTTCTGCTGCAGAGGGAAGATCAATAGGAAAACCATTTAATGAGTTAGCTAATGAGTAACAAATAACAAAGCGAGGGCCATCACTTTCCACATGGGTTGCCTTTGTCACAGACAGGCGGGCGGGCAAAAAGAAGGAAAGAGAAAAAACCCTGGGCTGAAAGAAAGAGCTGGCATCTGCTGCCAATCCTGTCTCTCCCTACCAGATTATGAGTGTTTGAGGAAATTAGAAACATTTAGTCTAGGGGAAATGAATGTCCTTTGTTCCTCAAAATTGTATTATTATCACTTATATAACAAAGGAAATATGGTTGTTGTATGGATTGAGCCATATTGTCATGAGATCCTATGACTTGGAGAACTGACCTTATCTTCTTTCTTTCTTTCTTTCATTTTTTTTTTTTAATGCAAGAAAGTTTTATTTTACATTGTTCCATGAATGGGTGCCTAGGGTAGTAGATACCAACTTTACCTTCTTAAGCCTCAGTTTCATCATCCTTAAAATAAGGGAATCATATCAGATGATCATAAGGTCAACTCCAACTTACATAATACTTTTAAGTTTACACAGTATTTATTTGGCATTACATTGTATTACATATGTCAAGTGCATTGAACCTCATTTTGCAAGTGAATGCAAATTTTCTAACCCTGGTGAGAAATGTTTTCATGTTCATACGTTTATATTTTTGAGCCTTTAGAGAGCCATGAAGCTTTTATTGAAAAGTATCTCCCCCTATTCATTCATACTTCTTAAAGAAGTGTGAAAGATTACTAAAATTCTTTTAATAAAAAATAATTTCAAGTGAGTCAGAAAGTATAAGAAGATGGCAGATGCTAAACTAGGAAGTAATGAAATCAATATCAATATCAATATCAACACCAACGCCTAGATCACAGATAATGCTTTATTGATCAATAATGAAGACCAAGGTATTAAAAGATCTCATAAGAGGCAACAAACTCAATGGATATTGTTAAAGAGTAGAGAAACTTAGAACAGAAGAATTTGGGGAAAGTTTATGCAGGGTTTACAAAGTCAATTCATATTGTTAAATTTTTGGTGTAAACATTTTCATTCTGAAATAAAGAAATGCTGATCTTTAGGGTTTATTTTGTTGAAGTCTTAATAATATAATGAAAAAATATTATTAATTGTTTAAACTTAAAAGAATATATATGCATATATGTATATATTTTTAATTCTAGAGAACTGGTTATTAAACATTCATCAGTTCACTATTAAACATACACCATAGAATCCAGAGAAAAGTTTCAGTGATGAGACCAGAACATGGTTCTGGGTCAAAAGGCATATCTAGATAAATCCTTATTGCTGAACTTGCAGGAAGAGATAGTTTGAGATGTTGACTCCATTTTGCCCTCTTCTTTCCCATCTCGCCCCCTCCCCCCCATGAGAGCATGCATCTATTCCCAAACACATCTATGATTCCTTAAAATCAATTTTGCATTTCTGTCCAAGTCTTTAAAAGATAATCTTAAAATAAAGACTGTTGTCAACTATTGTATATTGGTCTGTATTTGACTTGCTTAAAAGCAGCCAAGGAAAGTTTTGCCAGTTACTCACATAGGGAGGTGAGCTTGTTTAGCTAGCTGACTAGTTGTTTTTGTTTGTTTGGTCTTTGTTCTCAAAAAGGACCATGCTATCAGGGAGACGATGCCGTGACATGTGAGTGAGAGAAGGCTGTGCAAGGTCACCTGCCTCACTTTCTCCTCCAGAACCATCTGTATGCAGTAGCCAGACATGTATCAGGACAGCTGAAGATTGACTTGGTTACAGTGAAAGTCCAAGGCTTTAATTGGTCTCAGTTTGAGTCCATCCGCCTTTAGTGTTTATGGCTCAGTAGCAATTAAGGCAAAGAATGACTTTTTTCTCCTAGTTAAAAAAATAGATGCATAATAAATAAAGACAGAAACATACAAAAAAAGAATCAGACAGCAGAGATATTAATTTCTAATTGCTGAAATCACCAGCTGGGGACACACTAAACAAAATCTATTTCATTGATAAATGTTTTTATAACTTCCCCAAAGCAGAGTATTAAACAATTAATTTAGATATGATTGCAGAATGAGCTAAGCAAGAGGTATATCTAGCACATGAAATGCTAGATCTAAAGGGCAAGATTGAAGGACTTGAATAAAGAGAAATTCACAGCCCAGAGGGAAAATATCAGAAGAAAGTCACAACCCAGATGGGTTTGAGGGGCTCATCAAGAAAGAGTAGACAGTGCTTTTCCTAAGTCAAATACTCTTTTCCCACTCTCACATTTCTATTACTTATAATATTTTAGAAATCATTGTGTTATTATCTTCATTTGACTGATTTGGAAATTGAAGGTCAAAATTTGGAGTGGCTTGCTAGTGATGACATAGATGACTCAGGTTTTCTGAACCCCAAACTGTTGCCCACCACCAAGAAGCCCACTCATCTTGTAGCTGGGAAACCAAAACTAAGAACCGAGGGGACAGATAGTCTGACTTTGTCTAAACTATTATTTTATTTCTGTGAGGTGCTTGGATTATTAAGGCCCAACATGGTGGGAAAAATCTGGTTCCCAGACCCACTGAAGGTCTTTATCTTTTGGGAAGAATAAGATGAGTGTTCTAGGTTATTTGATTGCCGCATGTTATATGTATCTCTATGGATTTATGGATCTTCATGTGTCCTCTGCAGTCTATGCATTTTCTGTGGTAACGGAAACATAAAACTGTCCTACTTTTGATTATACCCTGAGACACTTTGTGGGGCCAAATCCTGTTACACATATAGTGTCCTCTTGATTCTAGCTTTATCTAAACCCATGTAAGAGATTTTCCTGGAGTTTGGTGCACAGCCAATGAGAGGAATTGATTATTCTAGGGATGTCTCCAGAGTCACACCCAGTCCATAGGAGCTAAAAATCCCATCAGGGAATAAAAGGTTTCTTTTTCTTTTTCTTTTTTTTTTTTTTTTTTTGGGGGGGGAGGCAAAATAAATCTCCAATTCTTCCAGCCAGATGGTGTGTAGTCTCCATTTTAGAAAAGACTTAAACCTCCCTAAGGATTTTCTAGCTGGTCTGGAGTCAGCAGAGACTCCCACAAAGTCACAATAGGAATCGGAGGGTTGCTCATCCTTCCAGAGAAAAAATGACAGAAATAAAATAATGATGGAAAATGAAGATGAATTTGGCCCAGTCCCCATTTTGGCTTCAGGTAGCACTTGAATGAATTGCTAGTGGAAACATTTTGCAGTTCTCGGTTACAGAGGCCTCTGTGAATGAAGCATTTCCCACGGAGAGCAGTTATTTCTGTAAGCTCTGCTTCCTCGTTCTATTATCAGGATGGCAGAAATGTGCTGTGAGCAGAACCTTTCTGGGGACCATCCTTGGAGCATTGTCGAAGATCTAATCTTTTTGCCCATAGCCCCTTCTTCCCCATCAGTGCCCCAGTGCCAGCTTGGCGTGGGAGAGCCTGGGCACGGGGAAGGAGAGTGCAGTGTCTTTTCACAGAGATAGGGAGTTCTAAGATAAGAAAGGATTTCTGGGGCAACAAGAAGGAGGACAGATAGAGACCTTGTCCAGAATAATCACAATCCCATCCCACTGAGCCATCCCCACCCCCATTGCCATGAAGGTCTCCAGGTAACCCACAGTTGGAAAATCACAGGCAGATAAGGATGGTTTCTTTGTCCCATGCACAGAGTTTCTGGAGCTGAGCTGGCGGTTGTGTGTGAGCTTCCTAGGAATGAGTGAGGACAGAGGGCAGCACACTGCAGGAAGCCCTCAGCCTCAGTGCAGCCGCCGGAGGGGCAGGGGACGACAAGGGGCGCAGGGCTTCCTTTGGGGGGCCCTGCCCATTGTGGGTCACTGTCGCCCCCACGAAGGCTGAGCTTGCTCTCCCTGAGCTCATGATTCCCACTTTGTGAGGCCGTTATCTCTAGAGTCCGGTGCCATAGAGGGCCGGGTCCTGGGGGCAGTGACCTCTCCAGCAGAGGAAGCTGCCGCTGGGCACAGAGCCCCGTTCTTCACACCGCAGCAAGTCTGCGGGAGGCCCAAGGGAGCTTGGCTCAGGGGTTCTCTTGGCAATGGGCACAGCCTCTGGGAGAAAGACCAAGTGCAATGGGGGCTGCTGATCTGGGCTGAATCCATGGTGGGGCTGATCCCAAATGCTCCTTTCTGGGAAGAGGCAGAGACAGAAAAATAAAGCAGAACAGCACAGTTGGGAGGGCCCTGTTAGAGAAGGAGACAGCCTGGGTTAGAATCTTTCTGCTTCTAGCAATTATTACCCCTGGCGCGCCACCTCCCTGAGCTTCATTTTCTGGTCTCTGAAGAAGGGCATTGGGCAAGAAGAGCCTCACTGGTTCTAACATTTTATGTTCCCATTAATATCTAAGCAGCACATTCTTGCCTCCCCCAACTTACTCTTTCTATATAAATAACCATAGGTTTGAGACAGAGAAATTTATGTCAAAATCTGACCCCCAAATGTCAAGGCATGGAACCATCCTAAACTCCCCGCTCCAATGAATTCTGGAACCTTTTGGCTTAATAGGAAACTCAAGGGAGAGAGATCCAGTAGAGAAAGTTCTTGGTGCTCAGAGCACCCCCCAGGAAAGACTCTTATTTGCAGAAAGTCAAGGGAAGACTCTTATTGAGGCTGATGTTCTCCTAATGACATTAACTGTGAAGCATTTCTTCAAACATCTTTGGAAAAGGTTTGGTTTACTGGCAGTTGGGAAATGACTCCCAATGGAGCTGTTTAATGAATTAATCCAAGATCATTGTATTAGTACCAGTGTTTGTTCGGCTGGGTTTGTATTTTCTAGGTAACCTGGCCATGAGTATTTACAGACTCCTTGCTGCTAACTTTTCCCCCACTGTTTTAGAACTCTCAAAATCAATATTGAGGTTCACCTCTCCTGGTCTGCCTTCATATTGAGCTAGGATTGGATAGCAAAGCTTAGATAAGCAGAGATGGGACCAAAATATTTCTATTTGGAAATATTTTTTAGTACTTGACATTCTCACTGAAATGCTTAATTTTTCCCATTTTCCCCACACATTCTCATAATAAACCTTTCTGACATATGATGCCCTTAGCTTACTTTCATAGTCTTTCCCAGATTGCACAGTGGCTACTGGTCTGGAGTCCAGAGGTCCCAAGATCAAATTCTGCCTCAGACACTTATTAGTTGTGTGATGCTGGGAAGCCACAATTTCTCTCAGCTTCGAGTTCTTCATGTACAAAATGGGACGATGATAACAACTATTTCTCAGCATTGCTGTGAGATCAACTGGGAGAATCTTTGCTGTGACTGTATACAATGTTCTCCTGGCTCTGCTCACTTCACTCTGTATCAGTTCATTTACATCTTTCCAAGTTTTTTCTAAATCTGTCTACTCATCATTTCTTATAGAACAATGGGTGGCCTTCCATTCTATTCATACACCATAACTCATTCATTGATGGGCATCCACTCGTTTCCAATTCTTTGCCACCACAAAGAGGGCTGATACAAACATTCCAAAATAAGTTCTACTGGGAAATATTCAACAAGTAGCACTTCAACTCTGTTTCCTTCCACTTTTCTTTTCTTGAAGCAGACTATATCCCACATTGAGACTGCTGTGATCAGAAGAAGTGTTGCGTCGTTTGCTGTATCACCACCTTCTAGTCTACATTTGTCTTTCTTTAATTTATATTCCCTCTTCTTCCTGTTATATTAGCTGTCCCCTCAGGGACTGAACAGAATAAGTCTAAACTCTCCACAATAGGAAAAGTCTTCAAATACTGCAAGATAGTGAGTACTCTCAGCCAGATAAACCTGCCCAATACTCTTAGCTGACCCTTGAGTCTATGATCCGTGGTACCTAATATTATTGTTCTTGTCAGCATATTTCCAGTATATTTGGGGGGGTCTCCTTCACTATGATGTTTATCTCTCACTCTGACTAGGGGCAACAAAAGGCGTGGAAGTGGCCATCAGCTATGACTGAACTGAGACATCACTAGACTGCTGGAATGATCTTAGTAATGCTAACAGCTTGTGTTAGATGTAAGAGAGGCTTAAGCTAGAGCACAAGGTCAGTTAGCATATCAAATAAATAGAGGAAAGGAAGGATTCTGTTTTCAAGGACAAAGAGCATGTAAGAGGCAAGTGACACAATCCAAGAAGTAAACTGTAAAATTGTCTAATAACAGACAGGAGATCAATAACTTGGGGGCTAATAGTGGTTTGTCTTTGGATACATTCATATAGTTTGATTCATTGGAGTCAATTTAATTTTTAATGGTTATTTTTTAATTAAAGCTTTTTATTTTCAAAACATATGCATGGATAGTTTTTCAACATTAACCTTTGCAAAACCTTCCATTCCAATTTCCTCCCCTTTACTCCACCCTCTTCCCCAAATGGCAAATAATCCAATATAAGTAATCCTAGTAACATATGCATATATATTTATACAATTATCTTGTTGACAAAAAAAAATCAAATCAAAAAGAAAAAAATGAGAAAGAAAACAAAATGCAAACAAACAACAACAAATAGAGTGAAAATGCTATGTTGTGGTCCACACTCATTTCCCACAGTCCTCTGGAGCAGATAGCTCTTTTCATCATAAGATCATTGGTACTGGTCTGAATCATCTCATTGTTGAAGAGAGTCACATCCATTAGAACTGATCTTTGTATAATCTTGTTGTCATGTACAATGATCTCCTGGTTCTGCTCACTTCACTCAGCATCAGTTCACATAAGTCTTTTCAGACCTCTCTAAAATCATCCAGTTGGTTGTTTCTTAGAGAACAATAATTTGCCATAACATTCATATACCATAATGTATTCAGCCATTCTCCAACTGATGGGCATCCACTCATTTTCCAGTTTCTTGCCACTATAAAAAAGGCTGCTACCTCCTTGAGCTTCATTTTCTGGTCTCTGCAAGAAGGGCACATCTTTGCACATGTGCATCCCTTTCTCTCCTTTAAGATAAGTCCAGTAGTAATACTGCTGGGTGAAAGGGTGTGCACAGTTTGATAATTGAACACAGTTCCAAATTGTTCTCCAGAATGGTTGCCTCCATTCACAATTCTACCAACAATGTATCAGTTTCCCAGTTTTCCCGCATCCCCTCCAACATTTGTCATTATCTTTTCCTGTCCTCTTAGTATCTGAAGGTGTAGTGTAGTGGTATCTCAGAGTTCTCTTACTTTGCATTTCTCTGATCAATAGTGATTTAGAGCACCTTTCATATGACTAGAAATGATTTTAATTTCTTCATTTGAAACTTGTCTGTTTGAATCCTTTGACCATTCATCAATTGGAGAATGGATTGAATTCTTATATCAGTTCTTTATATATTTTATAAATGAGGCCTTTATCAGAAACTTTGAATGTAAAAATACTTTCCCAGCTTATTGCTTCTCTTCTAATTTTATCTGCATTAGTTTTGTTTGTACAAAAGCTTTTTATAATCAAAATTATATATTTTGTGTTCAGCAATATACTCTCATTCTTCTTTGGCCACAAATTCCTTAGATCTGAGATTCAAACTATCCTATATTCTAATTTGCATATAGTATCACTCTTTATGTTTAAATTATGAACCCATTTCGACCTTATCTTGGTATATGGTATTAGACGTGGGTCAATACCTAGTTTCTGCCATACTAGTTTCCAATTTTACCAGCAGTTTTGATCAAATAGTGATTTCTTACCCCCAAAGTTGGGGTCTTTGGGTTTGTCAAACACTAAATTGCTATAGTCATTGACTATTGTGTCCCGTGAAGCTAAACTATTCCATTGATGGGCTATTTCTTAGCCAATTGGCTACTGCTTTGTAATGTAGTTTTAGGTCTGACACAACCAGGCCACCTTTGTTTGCATTTATCATTTTTTTTTTGCATTTATCATTAATTCCTTTGAAGTTCTTGACTTTTGTTCTTCTAAATTAACTTTGTTATCATTTTTTTCTAGATCTGTTTGGTATGGCACTAAATAAGTAGATTAATTTAGGTAGTATTGTGGTTTTTATTATATTTTCTGGGCCTACTCATGAATGCTTGACAGTTTTCCAGTTGATTAGATCTGACTTTATTTGTGTGGAAAGTGTTTTATAGTTGTGTTCATATACTTCCTGACTTTACCTTGGCAGACAGACTCCCATATATTTTACATTATCTACAGTTATTTTAAATGGAATTTCATTGGAGTCAATTTTACTGATGATGTCATGAAACTATCACCTGTCTTGCCCCTTCTCTTTGGGTCACTCTCTTTCCCTAACAGAGCTCAGAGAAGTTCAGGAATCATCCATACTTCTTTCTCATTGTGACTTATTGTTATGTGTCAGAGCTGGTAACTTGGGGGAACAGAGAGGCTCCTAGAAGCCTGGTCTTCCCCTTCCACTCTTGCTTTTGTACTCACAGACTCCCCATATTCTGTCCACACATATTATTTCATAATGCTCTTATTTTCTTCTCTTTCACTCTATCAATTTCTCTCATTCAGTCTCTCTTCCATATTCTTCCTTCTATATTGTAAACCATGATTCTTTAATCAAGTCAGAATTTTTCTGAGACAACCATTGAGCTCAGCTTTTCCAAGATATAGTTCCCTTTCCCATTTTGTTCTGCATATCATAGGCTGGCCTAAGGCTGTTGATAGTCACTCAGCCACATCTAACTCTATGGACAAGATGTGCAAGGGTTTTCTTGGCAAAAGACTGAAGAGGTTTGCCATTTCTTTCACCTTCTTCTGCCTTCGGGTGAAGAATCTAACATTCTTCACAAGACCTGAGGCACTAGGGGCAAGAACAGGCACTGAAAACCTGAGCCACAAAACTACTCTCACCCTTTGACCCCAAGACAACCTGAGCATCTGATGCCTGACACACACATTTGCCTTGTGTGTGTCTCTACTAAAATGTGCTTTAATGTTCTTTAGCAGGTCCCATCTATTACTCATATTCCCTTCATGGAGAAAAGCCAGATCTAGCTGGTTGCAGGCACTCAAGGGACTATCCATTCCATGTCTGAACCTATACAATGGATAAAAAGTATTTTACTGAACCCAAATTTCATTCTTTGCAATTTTTACCCTATTCCTGTCTTCTGAAGTTATACAGAAGAAACAGAACTGCTTTTATATGTGACACTTTTCAATGTTTGAAGGCAACCATCATGTTTCTCTTCAATATTCCCTTTCCATTGTAAGTTGAGGACATTTTGCAGAATCTGTCACTCCTTCATCCCATGATATGGTGTCTTGCTTGTTCTTTCCCTACCCTGTATACCCTGCTTTGAATATACTCCAATATTATTTTGATTCTTTTACATTTCTCCTACTTTGAAATTACTATCCATCTGCTTCTCTTTTCTGGGCACTGCAGAAAGGGAGAGATCTTGGTGTATCACACTCAAGAATTAGTCTCCCTCCTGAATCTTTAGAATTTCTTTTGCTTTCATAGTGAAGTCCTGGCCATTGGACTTCTCATTTTTTTCTCTTTGGGTTGTCTCACTCATTCCAGTTTATGTTCTCCCTATGGGCCTCAGGGCAATATCAATGCAGCACCAGCTAAACAGCCATAGAGATGACTGAAAAACGGGGGAGGAAGGACCTATGTGTGCAAAAATATTTATAGAAGCCCTTTTTATTGTGATAAAATATTTGAAAGTAAGGAGATGCCCATCAATGTAATGGAATACTATTGTGCAAAAAGAAATGAATGGGAAGATTTTTTTAAAATCCAGGAAAAAGTTGTATAAGCTGATACAAAATAAAATAAGCAGAACCAGGAAAATTATTATATGCAGTAACAGAAACATTGTGTGATGATCAGCTAAGAATGACTCAGATCTCCTCAGAAACACAATTATCCAAGACAAGTACAAAGGAGTCATGAAGGAAAACACTATCTACATTCAGATAAAGTGCTGGTAGATGCTGAAGGCAGATCAAAGAACACTTTTTTACTTTTTGGTGTGTGTGTGTTTTTTCTATTTTGACCTGTTTCTTTTTTCACAATTGTGCCTAATATGGAAATGTTTTACATGATAGCACACATATAATCTATATCAAATTGCCTACCATTTTTGGAAAAGGGGAGGGGACAGAAGGACTTTGGAATGCAAAAATCTTATAAAAATGAATACTAAAAATTTTGTTGGCATGTAATTGAGAAAAAATATTATCTAAATTAAAAAAATAAAGATAGAATGACATGTCTAAGTCACAAATAAAATAAAATGAGAAAGCCAGGACTGGAGTCAGTGAGTTTTAACTTTGAAAGTTCTCTCCACTTGAAATGCTTATAGAAGTAGAAAGGATCTCTGAGGACATCTATTCAGAATCCCCTCCTTTTTGTAGATGAAGAAATTCAGATACACAGATATTAGTCAATGTCTCAAAGACTCAGAGACCTTGACTAAAAATAACATTGGCATCAGAGCATTGATCTTGACCCCTAGGCTAGCATTTCTTTTTGATAGCAGGCCAGGAAATCCCATTTCCCCAAACAAATTACCCTCTCTCCCCCAGCTATTTAGCCTTTGTTCAAAGACTTCCTTAATTGACCAGGAACTCAATATCCCTGGTTTGTAGTCCACCTTCTTTCTTAATAGTTTTAATTGTGAGGCTTTCTTGTAGTGAGGCTGGACACCAAGAAAAGAGCCTCCTGAACTTCGAAGATGGTGGCAAATCTTTTTGCTTTGAGGGAGAATTAGGCCTTTTGTTTATAGCTCAAAACATTTTATGCCAATTTGTGTGGAGAAAAGATGATCATTGCAGCAGAATGATCCTTACCATAACATGACCCCAATGTGAGACTATTACACATTTTTGTTCTTTCCCTCACAACTTATATTCCCCATTTACTATTGATTATTGTGTCCAAAGAAGCCCTGTAGTCTTGCAGGACAAAACTTTCATTTGGCTCTAAAAGTTCCTATTAAAGATATTATTACATAGTTGAGTCTCTTATGTCAACTCAAGTATTAAGGGACTCATCAATATTAGGGACATAGAGAAATTGTGCTGCATTAGCATGAAGCTGCCTAATTGAAGACCTGAGAAGATCCTTCCCATGAATGGATAAAGAGAATTTGCACCAAGCATGGCAACATTATGCAAATGAAAGCAGCTGTAACTCTTGAGCAAAAAATTGTTCTTTTCCCTCCTGAAATGCCAAATCATAGAATTTCACTGCTGTTGGTCACCACAGAGACTACCTGTGTCAATCTTTGCCCTTCTCTGGTACCAGGACCCCCTTCTCTATCCTTTTCTCATTTTCTCAGATCATTACTTTAAAGGAAGAACATCTGCCACACTTTCATGAGTAAAGGCTGCTATTCATCTGGGCAGGAGACTTGAATTGATCAAAGGCAAACTGATGCTTCTTTATATCTCCTTATTTTCAGTAGCACTTTGCCATTAGTTCCTTTTATTGTTTTCTAGGTATTAGATAACATCTCAAATAGACCATAGGGCCTGGAATCAGAAGTCCTGAGTTCAAATACAGACATACATAGTTACTACCTTTGTGACCCTGGGCCAGTAACTTCTCCGTCTTGGTTTCCTCATCTGTACAATGGGAATAATAACAGTACCTATCTCCCTAGTTTGTTGTAAGAATTGCATGAAGAAATATTTGTAAAATTCTTTAAAAACTTTAAATTTTGCTCTAAAAATTTTGCCTGATAAGTGCTATTATTCTTTCCAAATCCAAGATCATTTTGGGGGGCAGAAAAGAAAACACATGCAAAATTAAAAAGCAAGTGGTTCTGTCTTCTTACTGTTTAGTAATATAATTTCCGGCATCCCAAGTAGAAGTCTGATCTCTTGAGTATCATCTTTTCCTATTCAATATTGCTAAAGGAAACAAAAATACTCCAAAGTCAATCAATCAAATAACACCCTTTTTATTCTATCCCCAAATTTTCTCTACAATTTCAGCTCATTTAGAACATTATCATTCCGGACACTATTCTAACATGACCCTGCCATGTCTTTGTGGTCATACTTTGAATGTCTCTTGACGCCATCTTTTGTCTTTTTAAAATTGAGACAAGTTTAAACTTGTCTTTTGAAAGTTAAGCTGGTTTGGTGAATTACTTCTTTTTGTGTCTTGAAAATTCCTTCTTGAATGTTTTCCATCCTTGCTTGGTTCTATCTTATAGAATCATTTTTTACAACAAGTTCTCTCTGATTAAACATTGAGATCCTAAAGCAAAAATTGTTTAATTTTTGCTTTTCCATTCTCAACCTTGACCATAATTTCTGACACCTCGTTGAATCTTAAAAGTGCTTATTAACCTATGTTATGTGTGCTATGGACCATAAGGTCATGAAGACAGAATAACCCACCACCACCACTATCCCCACCATCACAATGATAATCACAAAGATTCAGATCAAGTAGGGATTCCCTCCTTGATGATTACACCACTGATAGAAGGATGAACTTATAATTAGGGACAGTTAATACGTTGCTTCCTACTCTGCTTTTGGCAAGAGAGAGTTTTAGTAGAAACTGCAATAATTGAAGTCCTTTAGCACTACTATACTACAATACTACAAGATGCTATTGTATCATTCTTCTCTGCCAGGCTTGTGGTCTTCCTTGAATACCCCATCCATTTTCTCTTTCTGTCAACCTGGTCCAACTCAATTTGTTTCCTCCATTGATCTTCAACTGAAGACTATTCTCCCTTGCCTCTGATTCTTGCATCCTCACATGGATAGATCTTAATGCAAAAGTATAAACTCTATTTAAAGGCTGAAAGTATAAGTAAGACTTCTCAAAATTTACAAAATGGACTCCTACTTTTGTATCAGTTGATAATTCTTCTAGATACAGGCTCAAGTTGTGGGACCATATTTGGTCTAACTGGTAGTATTTGGTTATGAAGATCATTTGACAGAGGCCATGGTCTAAGCCCATCTCCACACATATTCGCTAGATGTCCCTAGGCCTGGACATCAGGAGTTTTCCTCACTGGAATATAGATTGTTCAGGCAGCTTGGACAGAAAGTTCACACTTTGAGTGTTCAATACTAATCATTCCTTGGCTTTTCTTACTCAGTGGTATATTTATTCCTGGTCATTTAAACTACTTGTGGGTAATGACAACCTACATGATTAGCACGACTTATACTAATTAACCAAAAAAAAAATCTCTTTATCATATCCTAATGACTTAGTCAAATACTGATTCCTTGATCTTTTCTCAACATCTTCTGATTCTACCATTAGCTTACCAATTATTTGCTCACATTCCCAATTTCCTTTTATTTCTTGTGCTTTTTTCTTTCTTTGCTTCCTTAAATTCTTCTATTTAATTCTTATTATTTGGATTAACTCCTTATTGTCTTTTCCTTCAGCTTGAACTGATCTCCTTCAAATTATTCCAAATTTCTTCTTTCAAAGAGCTATAGAATTTCAGTAGTAAAAGGAAATGGAGACATCTAGTTTATGTGACAAAGTTCAAGACTAGGTATTTTCATCTATCCATCTGACTTCTCAAATCTTCCCCAAATAGGAATTATAAACAAGAGATAAAACAATTTCAGTTTTCTCATTTTTAGGACACCAAGAACCTAGACAGGGTTCCTGATAAACTAATATCAGATCTAACCTCTTGCCACTAACATACTTACTGATCCTTCTCTTTTATAACTGACTATGATCTGACAAAACTGCACAAATACAACTTAAGTGTTTCTCAAGAAATTCATTTCTATTCTTCCCCACCCCTCCCAGGGTCAGGAAATACAGTGTAGTAGCTCTGTGCTGCAACAGAGCTTAGCTAAAAAACAGAACAGGAGGAACTGGGACAGGATATATGTACATGGTTGTGTGGTACTCCAGTATGCCTGAGATAAAGAGCCAGTCTTCCAGATAGGGCTGATTCTGTAACCTCAAAAGTCAGTTGGAGGGACTGGGGCCAATAAAATGTGAATTTCCCAATGTAGGAGAAAGATGTGATATTTTTAATGTCTTGTGCTTAGAAAAATCACCAGAAAGAAATCAGAAAGTGAACAATCAGTAATTGTAAGGAGGAAAAAAAAAAAACGATTACCAAAGATCTCGAAAGAAGAAAACTTAATTAAGTACTTTGGATATAAACAAATAAACCAACAGAGAAGATATTAATAACAGAGGGGAATATGGCCTCCAAGTTAGTTAAAGGAGTCCAGATATCTATTAATAAATACTGCAAGACTGGGGGAAATGAATCGACATTTGCTGAGACAGAGGACCCTGTGGATTCACAAAAGAGTATGAAACCATAGCAGGGTGACCCTGAATGGCTTAAAAGGGAGACAACAATTATAAAAGCAAGATTTATGACTTCCAAAGCAGAAATAACGGGCAGAATAAATGGAGGAAAAGTTTGAATCTTTGGTTTCAAGTATCAACAAAGAAATAAAAGAGAAAATGACTAATTGAGAATCCAAATATACAGAGTGAAGGACAATCTGGAAAAAAAAGGAGCAAAAATCAATAATGTTCAAAGAAAATGTGATCTCTGTATAAGCAAAGCATATTGATTTTGAAAACACTATGAATAGTCAGCTTAAAAGATTAATAGTCTCCCAGAATATGTCATTATAATACAAGAGTAATAGAAGAAAATTGCCCAGATCTCCAAATTACCTCTAGGAAGGAACTTCAGCATGCTAGATCTAGAACAAAACATACATTATGGAATACATACTCTAACATATCAGACAATTGGCCTTCCAGTCTCTACTTACAAGACTTTCTACAAGAGGAAATTTACCACATCACTATGTAGTCTAATCTAGTATGAATTTTTAGGGATTATTTTTTTTTTGGTAAGTTAACTAAATCCACCTTATTATAATTTCTACCTTATCCTTCATTCTGACTTCAGGGGATAAATAGAGAAAAATATAGGCCCTTTTCCTCAAGACAACCATTCATATATTGATGAACCACAGTTCACTTATCCTATAAGCTCTGTGTTTCTTAATGGACCCTAGGATTGCTTTTCTTGTTTGGCCACCACATCATGCTGCTGACTCAAATTGAGCTTGCACTCCATTTATATGCCTAGATTTTTTCAAAACAATTGTCATCTATTTATTATTATCCTGGTCCCTACCTTTAAGGTTTTTTTTTTTTTGTAGTTTCCATATTATACTTATTTATCACTATTGAATTTCACATTATTTGATTCATCCCAATGCTCTAGACTGTTATGATCCATGATCCATTTGGCTTTTTGCTGTCATTCTCTATTAGCTTTCCTTCCTCATCTTGAGTATTCTGTGAATTTGATGATCATGCCATTTATGCCTTTAATTCATTGGTTAAAAAACAAAGAAACACGCAAATAAAAACATTAACAGAAGCACCAATCACTGGGGTAATCTACTGGAGATCTCTTGCCATGGTGAATATCAGGATATTCAGTTGGTTCAGAATTTAAGTGATCCATATTGATTTCATGTACAGGGACCAGAAGTGTGGAGATACTTTTTTCATTGGCTAAAATTGGTTAAAATCAAGCTAATCTATAGCTTCCTTTTCTGCTACTTTATTAATCCCATCAAAAAAGGAAATAAGATTAGCTGATGAACTTATGTCGACTCTTTGTAATCACCTTTTTCCTTTCAGTATTTGTCAACAATCTCTAATGATCCATACAGAACTTTTTCAGAATTTATAATCAAGTCCAATGGCCTCTAATTTTTAGTTCCTGTCCTCTTTCCCATTTTTCGAGGAGAGGGAATGGACATATTTGCTGCTCTTTAATCTCATAGTGGCTCTGCCAAAAACGTTAGTAGCAGGGGTTCTGGAATTCCATCTGCCAGTTATTTCAGAGACTGAGAACGACCTGATGACAGCAAGAACCTCCAGGCGCTCTCTTACTCTGCCCTTATTATCTTGGGTATCAGTTCTCTTCAGGTGCGTCTTATGTGTCCTATCATTTCCAGTGCAGAGCTCATCTTATGAGAATCAGGCCACTCCGGGGACACAAAATGGTTCAATGGTCTCACTTCCCCCGCAGTTAGGAGGACCCGAGTTCAAATCCCAGATTCAGACACTTAACACTCACTAGCTGTGACCCTGGGCAAGGGACTTAACCTCAATTGTCTCACTTAAAAAAAGAATCAAGGACTCTGTGGATTCTTTTATTAATGTCATCATCCATCATAATAGTCACCTTAAGCAAAGGGTCCCGCTTTTCTTTGATCCAGTATGTAGAGTTTGGAGAGTCTAGCTTGGGAATCATGTGGTTTTGTGGGTGGTGTTCCTGTTGCCAAAGCTGCTGGAGGAAGTCGGTGTGGGAACCAGTGTGTGCACAGCCAGGAGTAAGAGAGATGAGTTCAAATATAGCCTCAGCAATTTGCTAGTTTGTTATCTATGGCAATTCACTTCATTTCTACCTCAGTTTCCTTATCTGTAAAATGGGGATAATAATAGTAACTCAAAGGATAATTGTTAGGATTAAAAGAGAGAGTTTGTGGAGTACTTAGCATGGTCTCTCTCACATAGTGGTGCTTTATAAGTGTTAGATATAATTGTTATTCTATCACCCTATTCTGTCTCATCTCTCCCTGTGATTCCACGTGCTGCAACATTTTCACTAGAGGTGGAAGTAGCAACAACAGGAGGTGAAACTCAATAATATCACCTTTGGAATATATTAGACACCTTGGCAAACTGTGGGGTCTTGGCAATATTTAAAATCATTGACTGAAATAGACTGGGCAGATCGCTTCTGGATCATTTACCCAAGTTCTTCTATTCTTCGTCCCAACTCCTTGCTCTGGCAGCTAAGGGCTAAAAGTTCTGGATCCAGAGTCAAATCTGATCTCAGACATTCCTAACTGTGTGACTTCTATTTGCCTCAGTTTCTTTGACTGTAAAATGAGGATATTAACAACATCTGCCTTCCAGGGCTGTTGTGAGCATTACAGGCAATGATATTCATAAAGTTCTTGGCGCAGTGCCTGGCCCATAGTAGGTGCTTTATCAATGCTTGTTCTCTTTCTTTCCTTCACCTTATCTCTCCCTTTCCCAATTCTCAAACGAATCTGGAATTATCTGCATGTGTACACTGAGGTGGTTCACTGCACTATGTACCAGTCAAAAGCAAACGCAATTTCTATAGGAGTTTAAGTTTTGCCCAACGCTCCATGTAGAGGATACCATTTAATAGCTGTAATTGGCTCAGTGAGGCGGAGGAATTACTGTGATAGCGGCCCGCTCTCCAAATGAGAGATCCTGGTTGGTCAACAAGCCTTGCAGAGATAGCGAGTGGCAGCAGCCAGTTTGGGAAGAACTGAGCTAAATAATATAGGCTTAGCCCTGCAACCTTTTGAGCTTCAATCTTGTTTTCTGGGACGCTGAAGAAGGCACTTTAATGTCTCACTGCTTAAAAACCGTCAGGTCCATCATTTTGTGTTCTTTATCCGAGAGGTAAGCAGACTGGCTGTTTCTAGTTGAAATCATGCTGAATAAAACAGCTGTTAATGGCATTATAAAAAGTCCTTTCCCCCAAATAATGCTGCCCACCATTCTTGGGCTTAATTGCTTCAAGTGTTCAGGGAAAACAATTTCTCAAGGAAGTTGAAAAGAACATAATCTGCTCTCCTATGCTAATTGAAGTGATGGATGGGACTGTGGAAGAACAATCTGGTTACAATAGACTGGGGAAGATATGTGCTGTGCAGAGCAGAGACTGCTGGGGGTCAGCAGCTTCCCGGACCCCACCCGAGGGAAGGGTTTTGCTGATCCAGTTACAAATGAGTCATTTCAAGAATCTCTCAGACTCCTTTTGTTTTCTATTCTTTATTTAGTTTCATTCAATTTGGCTTGCAAGTAATATAATTAGCAGCCTCTGAATGGTGGCGCGGTGGTGGTAGTGGTGGTGGTGGTAGAAGCTATAAAAGAGGATTATTTTCTAAATTCCTCAAGGAGAAAAATGATCTTTTCAGGGGATTTAGGAAATGCTCTCTCTTTGTGGAGGGCTAGAAAATGACTTTTATTGAAAGCCGTCTGTGTGTTGGGCAGGTTATCTTTTTGAACTCGATGTGGACGAGGCTGCCAAGTCTTGGAACGGTTTGGAGAGTGCTAGAATTTGAAGTGCTTCATTAATGGTTTGGAGTTCCAAGTTCATCATAAAACATCGATTTATGCCTTAGAAAGGCTTACCGTGGGGGATGATGAGTTCAGTGGAAAAGGGCCTGCTGACCGCAGGAGAACTTCACCCTCACCAACCCGTCCCCTTCAAGTGGGGATGCTGGCAGTCCACATTTCCCAGGATTGCACTCCCCTCCCTCCCCCATCCTTCCTCTGAAAAATTAGAAGGAACTAGGGAGATAACTGGGAGAGGAAAGACAACAGGACATGATATCTGCCTTCAAATACAAACAATTCTCTTTTTATACAAGCAGAATATTCTGAAAACCTCTATAAAATATGATTTTTTTTAAGGTAATGCAAAGTTGCCCAGAGATGGAGGAAGGAGAGAGACAGAGAGGCAGGGAAAGACCCTGGAACTCCATTGAAGGAGGAGGCTGGCAAGTGGTTCAATGTCTCAGGGGACTGAGGTAAGAAAAGGAAAAGCCAGGGCTAACCATGTGGGGGCCTGGCTGGACATGGACAGAGACTGGAGAGGATGGGCAACATATAGGCCTGTCACTCCCACATTACATTTATCCCTGTTGAATTTCACATTATTTGATTCATCCCAATGCTTTAGGTTGTCATGATCAATTTAGCTTTTTGCTGTCATCCTGTATTAGCTCTCCCTCCTAGTTTTCTCTCTTGGCCATGCCCAAGCGCTTCTGCTTTCACTCCGAAGGTTGTGTTTTGTTTTGTCTTGCTGGATAGTGGGTGAGAGGAACTGGAGGAACAGAGAGATAAAGCCCAATAAAGTACAGTAAAATTAAGATAGGTGTTTTTTAGAATCTGCATCATGTAAATTTACCTGATAATGTGAGAACTTGTCTGAAGGGATATCATGTGGTAGAGTAATTAGACTGATTTATTCTGACACAAGAATAATGAATGAATGTATGTAAGAAAAAGCATTTATTAAGTGATTAATATATACTAGACATTATGTTAAATGCTAGGGATATATACTAAAAAGGAGCCACCACAGACCCTGAGGAGCTTCCATTTTTTGGTGAAAGACAATAGCCAAAACAGTTAGAAGCAGGAGTGGTCCATACCAAAATAAGGTCAAAATGGGTACATGATTTTGGCATAAAGGGTGGTACTACAAGCAAATTAGAAGAGCAAGGAGATAGTTTATCTATCAGATCTTTGGAGAAAGGAGAAATTTATGGCCAAAGAAGAAATATAGAACATCATGAAATACAAAATGGACAACTTTGATTACATTAATTTAAAAAGGTTTTGCATAAACAAAACCAACATAGCCAAGATTAAAAGGGAAGCGGAAAGCTTCTGCTTTCAGAAGGTAGAAATAACCCGGGAAGAAAAACAAAAATGCAAGCAGTTTATATTCATTTCCCAGTGCTCTTTCTTTGGGTGTAGCTGCTTCTGTTACGACTAGTATTTCTGATAAAGGTCTCATTTCTCAAATATATAAAGAGTCAAATTTATAAGAATACAAATCATCCCCAAATTGATAAATGGTCAAAGGATATAAACAGATAGTTTTCAGATGAAGAAATTAAATCTATGTGAAAAAAATGCCTTAAATCATTATTGATTAGAGAAATGCAAACTAAAACAACTCTTAGATACCACCTCACATCTATCAGTTTGGCTAAGGTGACAGAAAAGGAAAATCATAAATATTAGAAGGATTGTAGGGAAACTGGAACGCTAATGCACTGCTGGTGAAGTTGAAAGGGAATCCAGCCATATTGGAAAGCAATTTGGAACTATACCCAAAGAGCCACAAAACGTGCATATTCTTTTATCCAGCGATGCTATTACTGGGTCTGTACCCCAAAAGAAATAATAAAAAAGAGGATAGGACACATGTGCAAAAATGTTTGTAGAAGCTCTTTTTGTAGTGGCCAAGAAGTGGAAATTGAGTAGATGCCATTGGTTTATGGCTCAATAAGGTATGGCATATGAAAGTTATGGAATATTGTTATTTTATAAAAATGATTAACAGGCTTATTTTAGAAAGGCCTGAAAAGATTTACATGAACTGATGGTGAGTGAAAAAAGCAGAACCAGGAAAACATTATACACAGTAGCAATAGGATTGTACAATGATCAACTATGACAGACTTAGTTTTTAGCAGTTCAGTGATCCAAGGCAATCCCAATAAACTTTGGATCGAAAATGCCATTGATCTTTAGAGAAAGAATTAGGAAGACTCAATATAAATCAACACATGCTATGTTCATTTCTTTGTTTGTTTATTTTCCACTTGTGATTTTTCCTTTTTGTTCTAATTTTTTTCTTCCAATATGTAAGGGAATATGTAAAAAAATAGAAATGTATATGAATAAGTCCCCAAAATGTTTTTTTTTTACATGAACTAGGGAAAATAAAAATTTTTTAAAATTGAAATAAAAAAGAAGCAGGTTGGGAGGGTAGAAGGCTAAAGATGAGCCCAAGGTGAGAACTGGTTTGAGTCAGCTCATGGGGTCTGGTTTGTAGTTACCAAGTCATCATCCAAGTATATGAACCTAGGTTGAAATGGATTCATGATTTAGACATAAAGAGTAAGTAAATTAAGTAAGTAAGTAAGTAAGTAAATTAAATAAGTAAAGAGTAAGTAAAATAAGTAAATTAGGAGAACAAAAGATAGTCTACCTCTCGGATCCGTGGAGAAGGAAGGAACTTATGATCAAAGAAGAACTAGAATACAATATGAAATGCAAAATGAATAATTTTGATTATATTACATTAAAAACTTTTTGTACAAACAAAACCAATGCAGGAAAGATTAGAGAAGCAGAAAACTGAAAAAATCTTTACATCCAAGGGTTCAGATAAAGGCCTCATTTCTAAAATATATAGAGAATTTCCTCAAACTTAGAAGAATACAAAGCATTCTCCAATTGATAAATGGTCAAAAGATATGAACAGACAATTTTAGATGAGGAAATTAAAACTATTTCTTGTCATATGAAAAAATGCTTTAAATCACTATTGATTTGAGAAGTGCAAAGTAAGAGAACTCTGAGGTACCATTATACACCATACTCAGATTGACTATGATGACAGGAAAAGATAATGATGAATGTTGAAGGGGATGTGGGGAAACTGGGACACTAATAAATTGTTGGTGGATTTGTGAACTGATCCAACAACTTTGGAGAGCAGCTTGAAACTATGCCCAAAGGGCTATCACACTGTGTATACCCTTTGCTCTAGCAGTGTTTCTACTGGGCCTATATCCCAAAAAGATATAAAAGGAGGGAAAGGGACTGACATATGCAAAAATGTTTGTGGCAGCTCTCTTTGTAATGGCAAGGAACTGGAAGCTGAATGGATGCCCATCAGTTGAATGAATGGCTGAACAAGTTATAGTATATGAATGTTATGGAATATTATTGTTCTGTAAAAAACAATCAGCAGGAGGATTTCAGAGAGGCCTGGAGAGACTTACAGGAATTGATGCTGAGGGAAGTGAGCAGAGCCAAGACAACATTTACATAGCAACAACAAAATTATATAAAGATCAACTCTGATGGATTTGCCTCTATTCAACAATGAGGTGATCCAGGCCAATTCCAAAAGACTTGTGATGGAGAGAGCCATCTGCATTCAGAGAGAGAACTATGAAAACTGAATGTGAATCACAACATAGTTTTTTTCCCCACCTTTTTGTTGTTGTTTGCTTTCTTTTTGCTTTCTTTTTTTTACCTTTTTGATCTGATTTTTCTTGTGCAGAATGATAAAAGTGGACATATGTATAAAAGAATTGTACATGTTTAAAATATATTGGATTGCTTACTGTCTAGGGGAGGAGATGGGGGAGAAAAATTTGCAATACAAAACTATCTTTGCATATATTTTGAAATTAAAAAGCTACAAAATGTGGATTTTATATTTTAAAGATGAGTAGGTGAACTTCTCCAGGGGACTGAAGCTATGAACTTTAGAGTCCAGGGTGGGAGGTCCATGTCCAGCACAAAATATATTATACAAAAAATGGTAGTAAAAGAACATCTAAAGCGTCCCTGATAGAAGGCGTTGAAATGAGTAATCAGGGAAGGGAACAATAGGGGAATCCATTTTGCTCTGAGAATCTGAGAAATCATTATTAGAAGCAATGGAGTGCCTTCAGAAGGAGTACATTTTTATTCCATGGAACATCTTCCAGGTGGGGCCAGAGAGTTACCTATTGAATGCTTTAGGTCCTCCAAACTTGGAGCTAATTCCCTTCCTCCAGCCAAGGTGAAGGAGATTGGGGAAAGAGTGAGAGGACATATACTATAACCCTTCCTCCCACATATATTTTTACTATGAATTCCACTACATGTAAAAAGGAGGGGGAAAGTCCCACCATATTTTCATTCTCATATCTCTGTTTATACATTCATATGTGTGCATATGTGTTTCTGAATATATAAATAAATTCATGTCCTCATGGTTGCTGTAATTCTTTCCATTGGAACACATAACCTAACCTATCTGTGCCATCTTATCCCGAGCCATTCTCGTCCACTTTCATCCACAGAGTAGCAGTGCTTGTTAACATGCTTGAACCGAACATCCACCCAACAGAAGAGCACTTCAAAACACGAGGCAGATCCTAGTGATGTCCTCTTACGTCCCAGCTTATTTGTTGTCCATCTCTCTTGCTGTAAAGACACACGTACCAGAAGAACTTCCCTTCCACCTCTAATCACTTACTTTGTAATACATTAAAATTTACTTATTTATGTTCACAACACCCCCCCCCCCCAAATAGATTTAAAGCTCCTTAGGGACAGTGACTTTTATTTTTATCTGCCCAGCACACAGCTGCTACTCAACAGATACCTACTGATGGAAAAAATCAATACAATGGCATTCTTTATTTATTTACTTGGCTTTACCCATGTGAATCCACAAGCTAAAACTTTCTGAGTGTTTATTGACATTGAAAGGGCCAACAGAATTCTGGATGGCAATTGGCACAATGCCATCCCCAAATAGGAGCAATGGAAGGGACTTTGCAGCTCTAGGGCACTCTCTGGCTAGTGGCCTTTCATGTGGACCCCTTCTAGGAGAGTATTTAGCAGCAAACATGTATTTTTGTCTCTGGTTTTGTCTCCCTTAATATTCATAACCACAGAATCATTGAATGAAGTCTCAGAGGTTGCTTCTGTCAAAGACTTCTATGATCTGAACATTTGAGTGAGAGATGAGAGACACCTTTTGTCAGGGAGCCTTTTAGATCCCATTTGGCTCTAACAAGTCAATTAAAAAAATGATCAAGAAGCAATAAACACAGCAGGATTGTGTGCCCCCTTTAAGTCAATTGCTTGTCAGTGATGATATTGTTTGCTGCATTTCTGAAAGCTTGCCTTTTCCCTTTTCAGGTTTTTATCAAGGGCACGTTTGATAAATCTGGAGATCAGTTTCATAAAGAAAATTCATCTGAGTTTACATATATATGTATATATATATATTTAATAGATGTTTATTTGTGCATAGACACACGTGTGTGCACATCATAGTAACTATTAGTATTTATGAACCACTTTAAGGTTTGCCAAGATAATAACCTTTAACCTTCACAATAACCATATGAAGTAAGTGCTCTGATTATCCCATTTTTATAGATGAGGAAATTAAGGCTAAGAAGTTAAAGAGATTAGTTCAGGGCTACATAATTAGTAAATATCTGAGCCATGTCTTCTTGACTTCAAAACCAGTGTTTGATCCACTAATGCACCTACGTGCTTAAAATCAGAATTATGGATTAGATAGATAGAAAAATGGATGGAAAGAACAGATCTCTCTCTTTCTAGGTATATATGTATTTAAGTTTATATATGTGTGTGGGTCTCCCAGAAAACAGGCCTAGTGTCCTCTCCATTGATCCATCTAGTTGCCAAATGATTGTGATATCAATTCTAAATTGATCTTCTTGCAATAGTCATCCTTGTTCCTGATTCTTCTTGCTGGTACCAAATGGAATAAATTAACTATTCCTTCCATGGCATTTCCTCAAATACTTAGAGATCATTATCATGTTTTGCTGGAGTCTTCTATAGTCTAAACATGTCTGCTTTCTTCACATATCATGGACTCCAGGCATTTGCCATTGTGGTTGCCCTGCTTTGGATAGTTTGGCTA
The DNA here is from genome assembly GCF_016432865.1 of Antechinus flavipes. NCBI lineage: Eukaryota > Metazoa > Chordata > Mammalia > Dasyuromorphia > Dasyuridae > Antechinus > Antechinus flavipes. The sequence continues at coordinate 1,805,622 of NC_067398.1, forward strand.
ATCAATTGCTTCTCTACATTCTAGGAGCCAAAACTGGTACAACACTCCAGGTTTGCTATGATAAGGGTAAAAGATAGAGGGACTATCAGTTCTCTCTTCTTAGAAATTCTAACTCTTTTTATATGCTTAGGATAGTGTTTGAAATTTGATTCCCATGCTTATGAATGGTGGCTGACATCATACTTCTGACTCTTACTGAACTTATAATTCACTACAAAGTCCAGTTATTTTCCAGACAAACTCTTGTGCAAACATCTCTACCATATCCTGTACTCATGCTGTCCATTTTAAAAATTGTATAAGACTTTCTATGTACTCCTCTTCCATTTCGTAATGTTATAAGTAGCTCAATGTTAGAACCCTCTGAACTTTTGAATCATTATTTCCAAGTTTTATGCACTACTTATAGCTCCTAACTTTGTGTTCTTTGGAAATATAATAAGGATGAATATTAATGTTCTTATCAAAGCTATAAGTATTGTTGAATGCTAGTTCTTTTACTGATCAGTTTTAGAACATTTGTGCTTCAGTTTCCTCATTTGCAGCATAAACATTTTGAATTAGAGAACTTTCTACTTCTCTTCAAACTCTAGAATTATTTCATCAATACTTTTCACCCTACTTAAAATTCATGACATTTAAAAGTTTTTGGTTTTATTTATTTACTTATTCCATAATATTATTTTATTTTTCCAATTATATGTAAAGATAGTTTTCAACATTCATTTTTGTAAGATTTTGAACTCCAAATTCTTGTCCCTTTCTTCCTTAACCTCCCCTCCTCCCCAAGACAGCAACTAATCTTATATAGGTTGTAAATGTACAATCATGTTAAACATATTTTCACATTAATCATATTGTGAAAGAAGGTTCAGAACAAAAAAGAAAAATTACAAGAAAGAAAAAACAACACAAAAAAAGTGAAAGCAATAGAATTAAATCTGCCTTTAGACTCCACAGTTCCTTTTCCAGATATGGTCAGCATTTTTCATCATGAGTCTATTTGAATTGTCTTGGATCAAAGCATTGCTGAGAAGACCTAAGTCTATTATAGTTGATTATCACATAAATATTGCTATTACTATATACAATGATTTCATGATTCTGCTTACTTCACTCCGCATCAGTTCATATAAATCTTTCCAGTTTTTTTTTTGAAGTTTGCTTGCTTCTTATATTCATTGCTGTAGCACAGTAGAATTCCATTACATTTATCTACCACAGCTTCTTTAGCGATTCCTCTTTTGATGGCCATCCCTTAAATTTCCAGTTTTTTCCATCATAAAAAGAGCTGCTATAAATGTTTTTGTATATGTTGATCCTTTTCCTATTTTATGATCTCTTTGGGATCCAGACCTATTAGTAGTATTTCTGGATCAGTTTTATACTGTTTTGGACATAGTTCCAAATAGCTCTCCAGAGTGGTTGGATCAGTTCACAACTCCACCAACACTTTTACCTGCATCCTCTCCAACATTTATGATTTTCCTTTTCTGTCATGTTAGCCAATCTAATAGGTGTGAGGTGGTACTCAGAGTTGTTTTAATTTGCATTTCTCTAATCAATAGTTGTTTAGAGCAGTTTTTCATATGACTATAGATTTAATTTCTTTACCTGAAAACTGCCTTTTTATATCCTTTGATCACTTACTGATTCTACAATTAACTCCACAATTAAGGAATGACTTGTATTCTTACAAGTTATCTATGTATTTTAGAAATGAAGATTTTGTCAGGAATAGTGGTTATAAAAATTATTTCCCAGTTTTTTCTTCCCTTCTAATCTTGGTGGCCTTGGTTTTGTTTGTGCAAAACCTTTTAAATTTAATGTAATCAAAACTATTCATTTTGCATTTCATGATGTTCTCTATCTCCTGTTTGGTCAGAAATTCTTCCCTTGTCAATAAATCTGATGGATAAAGTATTCCTTGCTCTCCTGATTTGCTTATGATATCATCCTTTATGTCTAAATCACCTATCCATTTCAACTTTATCTTGATAAAACAGTGTGAGATGGTGATCTATACCTGGTTTCTGTCATACTATATTTCAGTTTTCCCAGCAGTTTTTGTCAAATAATAAGTTCTTATCCCATTATTTGGAGTCTTTGGGTTTATCAAACAGTAAATTAGTATAGTCATTGATTACTGTTTCTTTTGTACCTAACTTATTCCACTGATCCACCACTCTATTTCTTAGCCAGTCTCTGGTTTTGATAACTACTACTTTAAAATATAATTTTAGCTTGGGTATAATTGTCATACCACCTTCTTTTGCATTCCCCCCATTACTTACTTTGATATTTTTTATTCTTCTAGATGAATTTTATTATATTTTTTTCTGGCTCTATAAAATACTTTTGAGAGCTTGATTGAAATGGCATTTAATAAGAAAATTATTTAGGGATCATTGTCATTTTTATTATATTAACTCTGCTTACCCATGAGCAATGGACAATTTTCCATTTGTTTAGCTTTGACTATTTGTGTGAAAAGTGTTTAATAATTGTGTTCATATAATTCCTAAGTTTGTTCTGAAAAGTAGACTCCTTAGTATTTTACGTTGTTTACACTTATTTAAAATGAAATTCCTTTTACTATCCTGCAACTTTGTGTAAGTTTTTAATTGTTTTAAGTAGTTTTTTGCTTTATTCTCTAGGATTCTCAAATGACATCATATCATTTGTGAAAAGTAATAATTTTGTTTCCTCATTGCCTATTCTAATTTTTTCTATTTATTCCCCCACTTCCTTATTGCCCAAACTAACATTTCTAGCACAATATTGAACAACAGTAATGATAATGGGCATTCTGTTTCCACCTCTGATCTTAGCAGTAATGCTTCTGGTTTATCCCCATTACATATAATGCTTGCTGATGGTTTTATATAGATATTCTTTATTATTTCAAGGAAAATTCCATTTATTCCTATATTTATGGTATTTTTAAATAGGAATGGGTGCTTTATTTTCTGCATCTGTTGAGATAATCTTATGATTTCTGTTATGTATTATGCTGATAATTTTCCTATTATTAAAATAAGCCTGCATTACTGTTATAAAATTCCATCTGGTCCCAGTGTTCTATTTTGGTGATAAATTGCAAAAATCTCTTTTTTAATATTTTATTTAATTTTTTTGCATCATTATTCTTTAAAGAAATTACTTTGCAATTTTCCTTCTCTGTTTTGGCTCTTTCTAGTTTAGACAGATATCAGCACCATACTTGTGTCAAAAAGGAATTTGGTAGGACTCCATCTATTTTTCCAAATATAGTAATAGAATTGTTTTTTAAAAGTTTGGTAGAATTCACTTGTAAATCCATCTGATTCTAGTTTTTTAGAAAGTTCATGGATTGATTATTCATTTTTATAAAAAGGGGTTAAGTATTTTATTTCCTCTTCTTTTAATCTGGGCAATTCACATTTTTGTAAATATTAATCCATTTCAATTAGATTGTCAGATTTTTTGGCATACAGGTGGGCACAACTGCTCCACATTGTTGTTTTAATTTTTCCTTTATTGGTGATGAATTAACCCTTTTCATTTTTGGTACTGGCAATTTGGGTTTCTCTCTTCGTTTTTCTACTCCAACTAATCAAAGATGAATCTATTTTATTTTTTCCTTCTCATAAAACCAGCTGTTAGCTTTATTTATTAGTACAATGGCTTTCTTACTTTCAATTCTATTAATCTCTCCTTTGATTGTCAGAATTAATATTTCAGTATTTAATTAGGGATTTTTAATTTATCGTTTTTTCTATACTTTTAGTTATAGGCCCAATTGACTGCTTTTTATCTATTTTATTCATGTAAGTATTTAAAGACATGAAATTTCTCCAAAGAGATTTTTTGGTTATAGCCCACAAGTTTCATTATGTTGTCACATTACTGTTGTTACCTTTGATAAAAAAACTGACTTTTTCCCCTATGAGTTGATGTTTAATCTGTTCATTCTTTAGGATTAGATTGCCTAGTTTCCAATTAGTTTATAGTTTATCTTTCCCTGGATCTTAATTATATGTAATTTTTATTGCATCATTATTTGAAATGGATGAATTTAATTTTTCTGCCTTCTAGATTTGATTGTGAGGGTTTTATGTATGATCAATTTTTGTATAGATGCCATATATTACTGAGGAAATGGTATATTCCTTTCTATCTCCCTTCAATTTTTTTTCCAGAAGTCTATCATATCTAACTTTTCTAAGATTCCATTTATTGCCTTTTTTTTTTCTAGCTCACTTTGTAGCTAGATTTATCTAGTTTTGAGAAGGGAAAAGTTGCAATCCCCAACTAGTATAGTTTTATTGTTTATTTCTTCTGGTAATTCACTTCTCTTTTAAAAATTTTAAGAATTTGGTGCAAATATATTTAATATTGGTGTTATTTCATTTTCTATAGTACCCATTTAGCAAAACAAAGTTTCCTTCTTTATTTCTTTTAATTTTATGCATTTTTTGTTTTTGCTTTGTCTGAGATCAGGATTGCTACCCCTGCTTTTTTTTTTTTCTAACTTTAGCATAATATATTCTACTCCATTCTTTTATCTTCAATCTATATGTATCTCTCTGATTTAAATATATTTACTGTAAACAAAATATTGTAGGTTTTTTTTTAATCTCCTCTGCTATCTGTTCCCCTTTTATGGGAGAGTTCATCCCATTCATGTTTAGTTAAGATAACTTTGTATTTCTGTCAATTATATTTCCCCTCTGTTTATACTTTTTCTCCTTTCACCCTGTCCCTCCTCACCAGTATTTTTCTTCCTATCACTACCTCTCTCAATCTGTCCTCTCTTCTATCAGTTCCCCCTCTTTTTTTTCTCCTTTTCCCTCCTATTTCTGCTCTTCTATTAGTTTCTCCTTTCTTTTTGAGACAAATCCATTCATTCCCTCCTTTTCCCCTCTCTGAAATGTCTTTTGGACCTCAAACATGTTATATAATTTGCCCTATTCTGCCTCCCCATTTCCTCTTCTCCCAGTACAATATTTTTTTCAACCTCTTTTTAATAACATCATATCAAAGTCATCTTATACCCATGCCCTCTATGCATACTTTGTTTAGCTGCCCTAATAGAGATAAAGTTGTCAAGAGTTACAAGTATGATCCTTCTATGTAGGGATGTAAGCAATTTAATCTTATTGATTGACATGTTTTTCCCCTTTATTATCTTTTTTATACTTTTCTTGAGTCTTGTATTTAAAGATACAATTTTCTGTTCATCTTTAGTCTCTTCATCAGGAAATCTTGGAAAACCTCTATTTCACTGAATATCTATCTTCCTGCCCCCAAAAGATAATGCTCAGTTTTGCTGGGTAATGGATTATTGATTTCAATCTAAGGTCTTTTGCCTTCTGAAATATATTATTCTAAGCATGAATTTAAAAGTGTGGAAGCTGCCAAGTCCTGTGTAATCCCTGCATGTGGCTCCATGATATGTGAATTTTTTTTTTCTTTTCTTTTTTTTTTCTGACTGCTTGCAGTATTTTCTCCTTGACATGGTAAATCTAGAATTGGCTACAATATTCTTTTCCTTTTGAGGTCTCCTTCAGGAGGTGATTAGTGGATTCTTTTGATGATTATTTTACTATCTGGTTCTAGGATATCAGGGCAGTTTTCCTCGATAACTTCTTGAAAGATGCTATTCAAGCTGTTTTTAAATTTTAATCCTAGCCTTCAGAAAAAAGTCCTATAATTCTTAAATTATTTCTCCTGGATGTATTTTTCAGGTTAGTTATTTTCCAATGGGGTATTTTACATTTTCTTCTTTCTTCCAGAGTCATAGAAAACGAATAGCAAGACAAAAGTCAGATGATTGGCAATGGCCAGGATGTAATGGATGACTTTTTTTTTTTTTATATCTAACCAAACTCCAAGTTCTTCACAGGATCTGCTTCTGCTTCCTTTATGGCTGTTGGAACAAATTGTTCTCATTTGTTCATTTAGTTGGAAGAATTCTTGAAATAGATATCATCCTAATTCACTTGAGACCCATTGATTACCCTAAATCTGGTTTAACCTATCTGTGGAGATGATTTAACAGGATATGACCACAATGTCTGTGCTACATAGAGAAAGTTGAGTGGAGGATTACAATGCCTACAAAAGGCTCTCTCATGAAAGATCAATCTCCCTCAATCTCTAAGTAATACCACAGTACTTTTGTCTCTTTTAGCCACCTGAAAATGTAATAAAAATTAAACCAGATCCATTAAGACGCCTTATGGCTGACTGGAATTTCATGGTATAGTCTGTTATTTGTTGACTCATGAGAGCTTTGACTTCATGTCACTAAGAGAACAAAGAGGCTGTTCTAAATGACTATCAAGTCACTTCCAGATTGCAGAATTCATGCCTTACCAGAAATAAGGGGGCTGTGCCCCGTGATGGCTTTTCTAACTCCTAGATACTTTTGTTCTAGGCTTTTAGATGTTTCTAAAGCTTCAAGAAAACAAATTTTTCTATGTGCATAAGCATGGAGAATGTGTATGGGGGGGGCAGTTAGGAGTTGTGTGCTAATGTAGACAAGTAAAATTCCATTTGGAAATGAAAACATATTTAAATCTTACTTAAGGCTGAAGGGATGCTGTAACTCTAATATTCAGTAATTACATGACCTTTCCCTTCAAACTTTTCTTTTACCCATTTGCCACCAGTCTGGATAAGACTGGCCCAAGGAAGACTGCTCTTACAATGCTTCTCATTATAAGAATGTTCAGATTTTTTGTGGGTTTTTCTTTGGAAGAGATAAATGTTGCTCAGAGATTACTTTCATCTTAAGGAATGTATAAGAAGTCAAGACTAGGAAAGTCCTTTAAAGCCTGTATCTCTCTCTATGTGCCTTCAATGCCTCCTGTGTCCATATAGATGTATGGAAATCATGGATCTGTGCCAAGTATGAAAGGAAGCATGGAGGAGAAGGATTCCTTGGAATTCCTTTCAATAATATAACTATTTCTAGCATTAGCCAAGAAGATGGAGGGATGGCTTACTGTCCTAATCATGCCCCTGCTCTAATTATGCAAAGGCACAGATGTGCTCTCATCCCTGTAGCTACTCTCTCCATCAAGATCTCAACTCCTCCAAGTCTCTGAGGGGAGCAGCAAACAGATGTGAGTCTTCTTGACCTCAGCCAAGCTCATTCACAGGTAACAGACCTCTGGGTGTTCTCAGTTGTCAGTGGGGCTTATGCTCCATTAGTTCGCCTTTGAGGAACTCAGTGCAATCACCTCCACACCTTCATGAAGTATTGGGAAGACAAAAAGTCCTTTGTTTGGCTGTTAAAATTGGAATCCTATCTGGGTGCCTTCCTACCACTCTAGTCTCCTTACACTCAACTTCCCTTCATGTAATCTATAATTCAGTGACAGACACCTAGATTTGGCCATGACAATTCATAGCTCACCTTCATGTCTTTGCACTAGCCATTGTACTTCATGCCTAGAAGGCTCTACCTCTTTCTTCAAGACTTATTTCAGATCCCCTTTCCTGCAGGAAAACTTTCCTGATACCATCATAAGTGTTTAATAAATGATTGTTGATTGGCTCACTGATATTTGCCAGCTTTATTTCAGGGTCAATAAATTAATGGATTAATATTTCTGGGTTAATAACATTTTAATGAAAACTTCACCACAGTCTGATCTACTTTACAAACATTAAAAGAATCTCTAGGGCATAAGGGACTCCCTAGGTCCCAAATCAACCCATCTTTGACCAAGAATCATCTTTTTAAACTGAGATTTTTAAGCCAATTATATTTGAATGCTTTTAGGAAGGGGGATGTCACAGCAAAACAGGCCCTGAGTACATACACAATGAGGTCTGTAAGTTCCAGAACCAGTCCTGCCTCTACCCATTCTTATTCATTGCTGTTATCCATCAACCTGATAGGTTGAGACTGCATTAACCCAGCTTGGTATTTTCTCATTTCCTTAGATTTCCTAGACCACCTAGAGTTATCTCATTCTACCTATAGATAACTTTCAAGGCAAAAAAGGTCTCCCTTCCTCCAAGCCACTTTGAAACTTCCCACTTTTCCCCCCCTTTCTAGTGTAGTTTGGCCAAGTAGGATAAAATTGATTCCTTTTTTACATGGTAGCTTTTCATATTTTTAAAAGACAATTCTCAGGTCCCGCTCCTTTCTACTCCCAGATCTTTGTCCTCCAACTTACAATATTCCTTTCATTTTGAGGTCTCCTTCAGGAGGTGATTAGTGGATTGCTTAAAATAAACTCATGAGGGATGCAAAGTCTTCCCTCAAAGTCTAAGTAAGTCTTTTGCTTAGTAAAAATCTTGATAAAAACACAGTAAGTCTGTGTTGCACCAATAGTAGGAGTCAGTAGGAAGGAACATAAACAAAAGTTGTGACAGCTTTGAGTCCCAAGATAGTTCTGGTGGAATAGGGAAAAGGGCCTTGATCACTAGCCATGGGCTATAGGTGCCAACCCACACAGTTAAGCATGAATTGAAGTGTTAAAGTCCATGTATGATGATGAGGAGATTTGTTTCTATACAAGATATGACTTAAGAACCTGTATATTTTCATAAACACATGAGCCAATACATATCTAGCATATAACTTGACTTGCTTTTAAACACAAGTTGTGTTTCTCCAAGAATGTTGCACTTGTTCTTAGCTATTTTATATAAATTTGAAGGACTTGAGTTTCTGCACAACTGGGTTTCCCCAGGCACAAGCATGGCTTGACTAGACTGCTTGGGTTTTACATGGACCACACGTAGGAAAGGACAGAGCCTGCTTATCTCTAAGGATGGCAAAGGATGTCACACATTCAGGGCAATCCAATCTTTAGCTCTGTTATAACAGATGAATAATGGGAAGAAGGAAGTTGGGGTTTGATGGAGTTGGACTATAAATGGGTATTTGAGCTGCTTAATGGCTTCCCCCACAGTGGATGCATGAGGACCAAGGTTCTGTGCTCCTGGACAAAGGAATAAGCAATCAACTTGGGCCCCGACCTGGTAGCTTCTCGCACAGTTGAAAGCTGGATGGGGAAGGTTTTCTTATTTCTCTTTGAGGTTTGCCAGGGAAAGATCTCAATAAACAATTTAGCTTCTTGAAATGATACTCCTACATCCCTGTCCACTTCGGAAAGACATGAAACCAAGCAGATGAATTTGCCTAAGGCTGGCTCAGGCTGAGACCATTTGGAATAAGGGACAAATAAATGGGCTCCTCTGCTGTGCTCCACAGTCTCTCCTAGCCTTCAAAGTAGAACTCTTTAGTTTTAGCCTTAACCAGCAGGGCATGAAATGTTTGCTCATAGTAAAACACAAGTAATTTCTTCCCAGGTCTTTCAAAGGTTATGGACATTTATTACAATTGTATAATCCAATAGAGAAAGTAGTTAAGCACCAAGCTGGTCCTCGCTGTGAACAAGGAAATGGATGCTGGTGACGTATGGATGGGCTAGAGGGCAACATGTATTACAGAAGCACCAGGGTCTGACAATCATTCAATAAATCAGAGTAGCTTGTTAGCCAAAAGAAAGAGTTGGGGAAGGCAAAATCACCTGCCAATGACTCAATTCTACCGGCCTCCTGGAGCACTTAGTGCTAATTGGAGATCATTCCTCATGTCTGTGGGAGTGAAGGCACCCAAGTGGGGAAGGAATGTGTCTGAGAGATATCCAGTTAATCCCAGTATTTTGATAGTTATCTGGGATTACCCCCCAAGTAATTCCATAGCCCTTTCCATGCTGATGAAAAAGAGTATCTTGGAACTTAATGGCCAATGTAGAGTTTTCTTGCTTGTCTCTCTGAAAGAGTTCAATAATCAATGTATTAGTCACAATTTGTATCCATAAAATCAAAGTCACAGAAGAAATTGTATTGAGTGATAGACTGGAAAAATAATGGGCACATTGAAACCTTTTCTGGAGGTTAGATTCTCAGCCTCCAATTCCAGCAACCTGGGGATTGGTCCACATGCTAAACTTCCCATTTAGGACAAGGAGCATCATATAAATAGCCACCAAAACATTCACTGAATATTAACCCCAGACCATCCAGTGCAAGAACATTTGAACCGGAACCCAGTATTTCAGACTAGAGCTCATAAATTACATCTTTCATCCTCTGTTTTAGACATGTCTGGGTACTCAGCATAAAAATAAACCTTTTTTTTTTCTCCTTCTTATCCCACCCCTAATTTCTTTATATATATATAAAGATAGCTTTTTACTTACAAAACATATGCCTGGGTAATTTTTCAATATATATAGCTTATGATAGCTTTTTACTTACAAAACATATGCCTGGGTAATTTTTCAACACTGACCCTTGCAAAACCTAATAAACTCTTTCTTTTGGGACACAATATAGCCAGCAGAGATTCCAAAAGCAAGCTTAGAAATGGGAAAACATCATTCTAGGTTCTGGGCTAAGGTGGGAACAGGATTACAGGCATTGCTAGAACCAGCATATCCCAGAACTACTGGGCAATGGTCTTGATGTGGTCAGGTCAATGGTCAGTAGCCAGCAATGGGATTCTAGATCTGCTTTGCTTCTTCTCTCCAGTAATTAATGATATATTAGGATTAATTTAGGATTTAGGATTGTCTGTCCCTCTGCGTGTAGCACTTAAGGATGATAACATAGCTCATTCAGTTTAATAGGAAACAGGACAGTTCTCATGGCCATATTTGACATACAAGGTATTAGAGCCTTGCCTTGAGGGCTTAATCTATTGGGACCTTCAGCCTAGTTCCCATATCTCCTGGGAAGACTCAGCCTCTCTCTGTAAAATCATCAAAAATTAGGAGTGTCTGGGGGAAAAATACAACATTTAGACCACCTAAAGAACCAGATTATAAATCAACATAAACATATTTGTACATTAGGAGGAAGGCTTATTTGTTGTTTATCCAAAAAACACACTTTGGATTAGGCTTCTTGGTTGGAATTATAGCCATAATTTTCTAATGAACACTGGGAGAGGAAGAATGGTGTTTGAGTTGCCATAGGAAAGAACCGGATGACAGTGCAAAGGCAAGATCACAAGAAAGAGACGAAACTGGGGGTGTTGTAAAAATTTTATTGTGAAAATATTTTACTTTACTAATTACACATATTTGCCACCATGTCCCCCCATTCCCTTTCCCAGAGAATTGTCCTATATGGTGACATCAAGGAAATGGAGGCAGTGTCAAAGTCCTTTGATTGTAGCCTGTGTTGTAAGAAACAATATAAAGAATTCCAAGAACCATAAGAAGATGTACTCAGATTGATACTGAAGCACCAAAGCTGAACTAGGAAAATTATATTCTCTGACTATAAGAAGAAAGCACATTTGGGGAAACTTGACCCTTTCAGCCCTGGATCCCTCACTCTGGGGCCTGAGTTGTCTTGACTGAGGATGTCTCATGTGCCCCACTTAGTCAGTGCTCAGCCATACTGCCCTTGAAATCCAGGACATCCTTTCTCATCTCCTACTTTGGGACTGAACCCTCCCCAGTTAGGGAACTCATTATCAAATGAATTCTACCTCGGTTACTGGAAAGGATGGCTCATTAAATTCCCAGCTTTGTGACTTTCCACACCAAACTATGGCTCCTTGTCTGCTGTTATCTTCTACACATGTCTTCCCCTATCAGGAAGAAGCTTCCAAGAGCAGTGGCTACTTTGATTTCTTAATTGTATCCCTTAGTTGTAAATTGCATAGTTCTTGGTATATACTAAATGCTTGGTACATTTTTTCCTTATTTTTTTCCTTTCTTCATCTTTCTCCCTTCCTTCCCTTTTCCACTCCCTTCTTCCTTCCTTTGCTTCTTTTTTCCTTCCTTCCCTATCCTCCTGCCATTCCCTCCCTTTCTTCCTTGAAACAAAGAGCCCAAGGCACACTGTGGTCAGGACACAACACATTCTCCATGCAAGAATCAGTCAGACTGTGAGAGAGAAGCTCTGTCAGGCCACATACATTGCTCAGGAATCTAGTAATTTAATAAAGGCTAGTGTCTCTTAATTTCCTTGTTTTTGATGTTAAGCTCACTTAAAAATAATTAGCACATATCTTTGTTTTCTCTTTCACTTTCGAGGACCAAGAGAACTGATCTTTAAATGTTCTTGAAATTGGGGTCTTTTAGCAAATACCTTCTCTCTGCTCACTTGGTACATTCCAGATGCTCTTTCCATATATATTTTTTTAACCTTCAGTGCCATCTTTCCTTTATCTGGCAGCACATTTAGGATGGCAATATAAGAATCCAAATACAGCATCCTGGGAGGTACAGTTTATCACTGAAATTTTTCCAGATCTTTTCCATTGTTTTCCTCATTTGTGGTCCCCTCTCCAGTTTTATCTTCAACTGGATAAAAGTTGAATCCTTGGGATAATTCTGTATATTTTGGTCTCTTACCAAGATTTCTTTAAACTTGATTTCCCCTTCACTATTTTGTTCTGCTTTATGGCCTTGTTGCTTAGAATGCTCCATCACATTTCTCTAAGATTTTATAAGGGAGTTTAGATTCCAAACAGGTGTTCCTCTTGGCTTCTCTGGCTCTCTGTTTGGCAAAGAGATTGAGGATTTGTTGGTCGAGATGACTTTTATAGTCTGTGGGTATCTTCATTAAATATAATTGACTGTGTTAAAACTTGGGCATTAAAAGATTGTGATTGGGGTTGATTTCCTTGCCTCTATCAATTTGCTCAGCATCAGAATTAGGCCAGCTTGGAGATATTCTGTAGGACAGATCATTTTCTCATTTTTATTCTGTCATATAAGTTTGATCTTTGCTGCAATGAGCTGCTTGTTGGACTGTACACAGACAGCAAGCTGATTTGGGAGGGCCTCCCACATAAGTAATGACTCATTTCCTGCTCGGCAAAATATAATTGACTTATTGTCTTGGGGTGTTTTTCCATTTCCTCTCTGTCCAGGCTCTCCTGATTCTTCTCATCATGGTATTTAGGTGTAAGGCTTCTGTGTATTCTGAAAATATTTAGCCTCTTTAATTTCTGAATTCTAATCAAGTTGTTTACTTTATCCTGCCCTCTCTTATTTTCCTTTTTCCTTCATTTGGAATCTAGGCAGAGACTGGAGGAAAGGTAATCTAAGTGTAGTAGTCCTGTGATTGTCACCTAAAAACCAAGTACTGAGATCCCCAGTATGGCGAATTCTGCAAGGATAAGAAGAAGGTAACTGAAAGATCATTACCACAAAGTCATTTGTGCAAACTCAATCAATTGGAAACCAATCCAGCAGCCTTCAACTCCCAGTGCATCACTTTCCTTATTTCTTCCCCATTACTGCCTCTAGGGCTGCTGAAATACTGGGTGATGATCTGGGAAGTCAAGCTGTCTGCAAAAGAGGGATTCCAAGTGGCTATAGGGTTGAGGGACTCCTCTTCCTCTAGAGTGCCTCTCAACCTACTTGCTAACCCTGCCCTTTCCATATTTACTTGACTGCTACCAAGATCTAGGATTTAAATTGCCCAGTGTCTCAGGAGCAGCTCTGGGGATAGAAGGAGGGAATGAGACCATGGCCCAGGAATTAAGCCAGCCCAGATTTCTGAGCAGAAGGAAAGGGGATGTCTAGTACAGGAGTGGGGAAGGAAAATTAAGGGTTGGGGAGACCAGCAAGCACTAATCAAAACTAAGTTAAGATGGCCCATGAAAACAGGAGTCAACAGCAGAGGGGAAAAAAAACAACAGGCTGGACTAGAAAACCCAATAAAAAGATTTTTGGCAAGATTCCCTCTCCCAGTGGCCTCTAAGAACCTCCAAGAAATCTCTCGATTGACCTTGACATCCAGAGCAAGAAAAAGTACAAGACCAACCAAGAGGGTGAAAATGAAACCTCAGGAATATCTCAGAGTCAAATCCCCACCTCCAGCTTCTCACTCTGTGATGAGATCAGAACTCAATTAACGTAGGGTTCCCAGGGAATATAGTGAGTAAATAAACATTGAGTAGGAGCTTAATATATGGCAGGTGCTGTGCTAAGAATATCTATCCAAGCAGAAAGAGCTCTAAGAACCTATTCTAATTGGGGGAGACAACCCCACAAGGAAATGCAAAAAAGGACGTGGGGAAAGTGCACAGCAAGGGGATTGATGGAGAAGTCCAGGGTACAGCTTGTTGAGAAAGGAAGAGTGGAGATTGCTGGCCAGGACTGAAAAAGGATCCTCAATACCGACTGGGTCTGCTAAAGGCAAGGGAGTGTATTCTTAGCACAGCTAGAGATAGAGAAAGGCCAAAGCTCACTGAAGAGGAGCAGAAAAGAGCAAATATTCAAGGGACAAAGCCATTCATCCAAGTGGGTGAGTCCCAAAGAAACTTACTTCAGATCGCTTTGGAAAGTATAGTTGGAACTGCAAATTCTGGAACAACTCTGCAAACATCCCAAGTAGTTTGGAAGAGGCAGCCTAGATATTAGGAGAAACAACTAAATGAAAGAAACTGGAGAAACTTCTAAAAGAGAAAATGACAGATTTATAGCCTGCTGCACAGATTTTCAGATCTAAGTGATATACTGATGACCACTTTTTATTGATTTTTTCTCTTTTTCTTTTTTTTTTTTTTTAATAATATGTTACGTAGGGTGGTTATTGGGAGGGGGAAAATTTAGCCATAAAAAGCCAAAAAGATATCAATAAAATGAGTAAAAGTGTCCAGAATTGCAACAAAAAGAAGCTCTATACCCACTTTGGGACTGATGCCACCCAATATCAAAATATATTGAGGTTTTGCTTGAAGAGGCTAATGGAGTCCTCAGAGGCTTCTCTTCCTCTGTGCCCTCTGCATCAAATGCTGCATCCTAAGTTGCAGTGCTTTTCATAGTGTCTGTTTTTCAAATATTCATCATGAGCTTTGTGATCTTCTTTGGGAAAACACCTTTGATTTTTTTTTCTTCTAGTACACATTACTTTATGAATCATGTTGGGAGAGAAAAATCAGAGCAAAAGGAAAAACCATAGGAGAGAGAAAAAAAAAACAGAAAAGAGAAGTTCCTGTAGTATTATTAATTTACATTCAATCTCTTTGGTTCTTTTTCTGGATGCAGATGGCATTTCCTATCCAAAGTCTATTGAGATTGCTTTGGATTACTGAACCACTGAGAAGAACCAAACCTTCATAAATGATCATTACACATTCTTGTTGTTATTGTATACCATGTTTTTACTGGTTCTGCTTGTTTCACTCAGCATCAGTTCATGTAAATCATTCTAGTTCTTTCCAAAATTAGCTTGTTTATCATTTTTATGGAACAATAATATTCCATTACCTTCTTATACCATAGATTCAGCCGTTCCCCAATTGTTAGTCATCTACTCATTTTCTAATTCTTTGCTACCAAGAAAAAAACTGCTACAAACATTTTTGCACATGTGGGTCCTTTTCCCCCCTTTAAGAGTTCCTTGAGATACAGACCCAGTAGAAACACTGTTGGACCAAAGGGTAGCACAGTTTTATAGCCCTTTGGGCATAGTTCCAAACTGCATTCCAGAATGTTGGATTATTTCACAATTCCACCAACAATGCATTAGTGACCCAGTTTTCCCACATCTCCCTCCAGCATTTATCATGATCTTTTCCTGTCATCTTTACCAATCTGAGAGATATAAGGTAGTAGCTCAGAACTGTTTTAATTTGCATTTCCCTAATCAATAGTGATTTAGAGCATTTTTTCATATAACTATAGATGGCTTTAATTTCATCATCTGAAAAGGCCAAACACCTTTGAAAAGAATGTGTGTTTGTTTTGTTGTTGTTTTTTATTTTTGCAAATGTGTTAACACCAGTTTCCCTGTGCTTTTCTATGTATATCCTAGGAGAACACCAGCACCATTCTTTTATTCTCATTTTTTTCTGGTCTAATTGATATCTAGAAGATGAATATTGATTTGAATCAGCTCCTCCTGCAGTATGAGCACTTGTTAGAGTGCAAGTACTCCCATTTAGATCTCACGCAGCTAAGTTAGTGTTTACAGGAAGCCATAGGAGACTGACAGATGTCTGTCATTACATGTACCTTTTTCTACCTTTCTGCTACTGTACAGGGAAAAGCAAATGGCTCATACAGGACTAAAGGCCATCTTGTCTTTTTCTTCTTTCCATTAGCTTTCAGGGCTAAAGGATTCCTAACAGAAGTCTTTTTATATCATGCATAAGGATTTGTGGTGTTGTCTGGTGTCTTGTTCATAAAGGTTACATGTGTCCCCATAGGATGTATCTCACAGGAAGCTAAGAATGATTTCTAGAGTCTCCCTCCCTCCCTGCCAATCTTCTCCAAAGGAAACTTTGATTCCTGATAGGAAAGGAAGCAGGGGGTTAAAGCTACACACTGGTCACTCTGGTCTCCTTAGAGAAAGGCATCCCAGGTTAGAATTATTTTTTCTGCTCCCTTAAATATTGTTAGTTAGAGGAAATAATTTTAGGTACAAGCTGTGATCCTGATTGCTATTCCTTAATGGGAAATGAGTGCCTCAAGCTATATATCTAAGACTTGACTTCTTTCCCACCAGATGTCAGTTTCACAATGAACACATACAGCAAATAGCAAGTAAACCCATTTATGTAAACATAGAGCAAATAGAAATTAGGGAAAGTTTATATAAAAGATTATATACCAGGCAATACACAGAGTAATTGAGCTCTTCCACTGGGAATAAGATTATCTCAGCTCAACCAAAAGAGATAGTCCCAGACCACTGAAGGGAAAATTTTCCAATGTCTGGAGTGAGCTGGAAATAAAGACAAGATTGAAATGTCAACAATTTTACATGCTAGCTTCTTAAGAGTCTTTCCTCTTCTTTCAGAGATTTGTGTAGAATTTAGAAGGCTGTGTTTTATATCTCAAAGATCATGATCTGTCTTCTCTCTGGCTTTTATCACTCTATCCTTTACACAAGCAATGAGAATTGAATCATCACTTTGGACCAATGAAGATAGTCTTATGCAAATAGTCATATGAACCAAGTATTACACAAGTGATGATCATCTTTGGTCATCTGATGTGGTTTGTATCCTGTGTCTCTTGCCTTTGCAGATGTTATATGTACCCAGCTCTGGTACCTTTAAAAATCCAGCCCCAGATTCCAAATTATAATGAAGTATCAGAATAGGAATCTGTTGATGCCTTGAACATTATGGCTATTTAAGAAATTTATTGGAGATGGGGTCGAGATTGCAGAAAGTAGACATGTCTCTACCTGACCTCCTCTGAGCTTCTCTCAAATCAACAACAGATTAAGTATCTGAACTTGTTTTGGAGTGACAAAACCCACAAATATTTGGAGTACAGCAAATTCTAGAAGAAGGTATTGTGGAAGAACTTCAGAAAAGGTCTTTCTCAACTGGGCAGGGGGAGAGGCTGTCAAACCCAGACTGCAGTGCAGGGAACCTGGGGAAAAGAGCTGGGGTGGAGAGCCAGGGAGCTGCTGCAGCTGCACACCAGGGGATTTTCTGTAAGGCTCTTAGGCTACTCTATCCTGGTTACAAGCTAGTGGATCAGCAGATTAGCTATAAATCACCTAAGCAAAATCAAAAGGCAAACTATAAGCCCCTGAACCCTTGGAAAAATATGGAACCTGGCTACTCCTACCCAGCATTAGAAGTCAATAAACAGTGCCAGCTCTAGGGAAAACTAAAGCAGCTATCATCCCTTTGCCTTAAGAGCAGACCTCAACTTTAAAAAAGGAGCAACAAAGCAAAAGGAATTCTGATTATATATAGCTTTTATGGAGAAAGAGAAGAGACCTCACACCCTGAAGATCCTAAAGGCAAATCAGCTCCAGATGAAGGCCCAAGGGTAATATAATTTAATCCCCATTTCACAAGGCTCTCATGGAAGAATTCAAAAAGGATCTAACAAGAGAGAAGAAAAATGGGGAAAGGAAATGAGAGCTTTGCAAGAGGATATGGAAAAGGAAAAACAGAAATTATCTGAAGAAAACTCCTTAAAAATATATTTGATGGCATGTAAAAAGGCAAATGATTCCTTACAAAACAGATCTGATGAAATGGAAAAAGCATATAACCTTAAAAATAGATATGAAAAAGAAACCAATTTGTTAATAAAACAGAATTTGTGAAATGGGAAAAAATACAATGAACACCTCAATTGGTCAAATGCAAAAGAAGATTTTAAAAAACTAACTGAAGAAAATAATTTACTGAAAATTAGAATTGAAAAAAATAGAAGTGAATGACTCAATGAGACTTCAAGAATCAGTCAAAAAAAAAAAAAACCCAAAAAATGAAAAAAAAATAGTAGAAAATGTAAAATATCTCATTGGAAAAACAACTGACCTGGAGAGGCAATCCAAGGATTATTGGACTTTCTGAAAACTATGATGAAAAAAAGAGCCTAGATATCATCTTTCAGGAAATTGTCAAAAAATACTTCTTGGATATCCTAGAAACAGAGGGTAAAATAGCTATTAAAATAATTCATCTATCACCTCTTGAAAGAGAGCCCAAAATGAAAACTCCAAGGAACATGGTAGCTAAATTTCAGAATTATCCAATTAAAGAGAAAAGATTGCAAACAGCCAGAAGGAAACAATTCAAATATCAAGGAGCCACAATCAGAATTGCCCTGGACCTAACAGCTTCCACTTTAAAAGATCAAAGGCCGTGGAATTTAACATTCCAAAAGGCAAAGGAACTTGGATTGCAGCCAAGAAACTACTACCCAGCAAAACTGAGCATCATCTTTCAGGGGAAACAATTCAATGAAACAGGTGAATTTTGTCTATTTCTGATATAAAGACTAGAGCTGAATAGAAAATTTGATTTTCAAATATAGAACTCAAGAGAAGCATGAAAATGTAAAAATGAAAGAAAAAATAACTTTCTTTTAAAAGTTAAAAAGCTTATCTCCCTATATGGGAACAATATGTTTAACTCTTGAGATTGTATCTCTGTTTTGGGTATACATAGTGGGTGTAGGTATAATTTGATTTTATTGTGATGATTTAAAAAAGAAACTAGAGGATGAAAGGTGATTCTAATGAAAGAAGAGGCAAATGGAGTTAAAATGGAGTAAATTACATCTCATGAAAAGGCAAAAAAAAAAATATCACAATTGAAGGAAAAAGGGGAGGGGAAATGAGCATTGTGAGAATCTTACACTCATCATATTTGGTTCAAAAAGAGAATATCAGACCCATTTAGCTTCACAGAAAAGCTTATTTCACCCTGCAGGGAAATAGGAGGGAAAAGGGAAAAAGAAGATAGGGAAGCTAATAAAAGGGAGAACAGGAATAGAAGAGGAAAGGCATAAGAAAGGAGGAGGAGTTACAAAAGGGAAGGGCTGTGTGAAGGAGGGGATTATCAATGACAAAATACTAGGGAGGAGGGAAAGAGGGAAAGAGAAGAGAAAAATATAACTGGGGGTAAACAAGATGGCAGGAAATACAGAGTTAGTAATTCTGTCTGTGAATGTGAATGGGATCAACTCTCCCATAAAACAAAAGCAGAGAGCAGATTGGATTAAAAGTCAGAATCCTACAATTTGTTGTTTATAAGAAACTCATTTAAAGCAGAGTGATACATAAAGAGTAAAGGTAAAAGGTGAAGCAGAATCTATTATGCTTCAACTGAGATTAAAAAAAAAAAAGCCAGGGATAGCCATCCTGATCTCAGATCAAGCAAAAGCAAAAATAGATCTCTAATTAAAAGAAATAAGTAATGAAACTACACCCTATTTAAAGGTATCATAGATAATGAAGTAATATCAATACTAAACATATATACATCAAGAGGTATGGTATCCAAATTCCTAGAAGAGAAGTTAAAAATGCTGCAAGAAGAATTAGACAGCAAAACTATACTAGTGGGGATCTCAACTTTGCTCTCTCAGAACAAATAATATATAAATATTATATTGAAATATTTGAACTCAATAGAATAAATAAGAAAGAAGTTAAGGAGGGATATAGAATCCTAAAAAAGTTAGTGATGATAGACCTTTAGAGAAAATTGAATGGAGACAGAAAGGAATATACTTTTTTTTTCCCTCAGCAGTACACTGAAACTATACAAAAACTGATCACGTATTAGGGCATAAAACCCTCAAACTCAAATGCAGAAAAGCAGAAATAGTAAATGCACGATCACAATGCAATAAAAATCATATACAATAAAAGACCAGGAGAAAATAGACTAAAATTAATTGGAAACTATATAATCGAATCCTAAAGAATGAGTGAAACAACAAGTTATAGACACAATGAATAATTTCATCCAAGAGAATGACAATAATGAAACAATATGCCAAATTTGTAGGATGCAGTCAAATTTGTAGGATGCAGGATTATTAGGGGAAATTTTATATCTTTAGATGCCTATTTGTGCAAAATAGAGAAAAAAGAAGATTGATGAATTGGGTTTGAAGCTAGAAAAGCTAGGGAAAAAAATAAAATCTCTCAATTAAATAGCAAATTTGAAATTCTGAAAATAAAAGGGGAGATTAATAAAATTGAAAGTAAGAAAAGTATTGAATTAATAAAACTAACAGTTGGTTTTATGACAAAAACAGCAAACTAGATAAACCTTTATTTAATTTGATTAGAAAAAGGAAAGAAAAAATCAGATTATTAGTCTCACAAATGAAAAGGGAAAATTTTCTACCAATGAAGAGGAAATTAGAGCAATAATTAGGAGTTTCAACTTTATGTCAATAAATTTGATAATCTAAGTGAAAAAGAGGAATTAATAGAAGAGGAAATAAATTACTTAAGTAGTCCCATTTGAGAAAAAGAATTAGAACAAGCTATTAATCAACTCCTTAAGAAAAAATCCCCAGAGCCACATGGATTTACATGTGAATTCTACCAAACATTTAAATAACAATTAAGTCCAATAGTATGCAAACTATTTGAAAAAATAGAAAAAGAAGGAGTCTTACCAAATTCCTTTTATGACACAGATATGGCACTGATATCTAAGCCAGGTAAGGTGGAAACAGAGAAAGAAAATTATAGATCTATCTCCCTCATGAACATTGATGCAAAAATCTTAAATAAAATATTAGAAAAGAAATTATAGAAAATTATCCCCAGGATAATACATCCCAACTAAGTAGAATTTAGAGCAGGAATACAGGGCTAGTTCAATATTAGGAAAACTATTAGCATAATTAACTATATCAATAACAAAACTAACAAAAATCATATGACTACCTCAATCTATGCAGAAAAAGCATTTGATAAAATCCACTATCCATTCCTATTAAAAACACTAGAGAGTATAGGAATAAATGGAATTTTCCTTAAAAGGACCAGTCGCATCTATTTAAAACTATCAACAAGTGTCATATGTAATGGGGACAAACTAGAACCATCCCCAATAAGATCAGGGGTGAAACAAGATTGCCCACTATCACCATTACTAGTCAACATTATATTAGAAATGTCAGCTTTGGCAATAAGAGAAGAAAAAGAGATTAAAGGAATTAGAGTAGGTAATAAGAAAACCAAATTCTCATTCTTTGCAGATGATATGATGATATACTTAGAGAATCAACTTAAAAAAAACTATTAGAAACAATTCACAACTTTAGCAAAGTTGCAGCATACAAAATGACCATCATCATTTTTATTTGTTACCAATAAAGTCTGGCAGCAAGAGATACAAATAGAACTTCCATTTAAAATAACTGTCAATGGTATAAAATATTGGGGAATCTACCTGCCAAGACAAAGTCAGGAAACTATATGAACACAACTACAAAATATTTTCCACAGAAATAATGTCAGATCTAATCAATTGGAAAAATATCAAGTGCTCATGGGTAAATTGAGAGAATTTAATAAAAGTGACAATATTACCTAAATTAATATACTTACCTAGCACCCAAGAAATTATTTTACAGATCTAGAAAAAAATATTAACAAAATTCATTTGGAAGGACAAAAGGTCAAGAATTTCAAAGGAATTAATAAAAAAATGCAAATGAATGTGGCCTAGCTGTGCCAAACCTGAAACTATATTACAAAGCAGTGGCTCATCAAAACCATTTAGTACTGGTGAAGAAACAGTAGCTGATCAGGGGAATAGGTTGGGTTCCCAGGACAAAATAGTCAATGACTATAGTAATCTAATGTCGGACAAAACCACAGTCTCTAGCTTTTAGGATAAAAATTCACTATTTGACAAAAACTGCTAAGTAAATTGGAAACTAGTACGCCAGAAACTAGGCATTGACCCACACTTAACACCATATACCAAGATAAGGTCAAAATGGGTTCATGATTTAAAAATAAAAAGTGAAATTATAAGCAAATTAGAAGAACAAAGGATAGTTTGCCTCTGGAGAAGAAAGGAATTTGTGGCCAAAGAAGAACTGGAGCTCATTATTGAGCACAAAATAAATAATTTTTATTATATTGTTTTAAAGGTTTTGTACAAACAAAACTAATGAAGACAAGATTAGAAGGGAAATAATAAAATGGGAAAACATTTTTACATTTAAAGGTTTTGATAAAGGCCTCATTTCTAAAATATATAGAGAACGGACTTAAATTTTATAAGAATTCAAGACATTCTTCAATTGTTAAATGGTCAAAGGGTATGAACAGACTTCTAATAGTGAAGTCTGTCTTAAAAAGGATTGGGGGGAATGTGCTGCCTGCCTATAAGAAGGGCGAGGCTGCTTTGAAAGCACTGACATGTACTGACTTGAAAAAAAAATTGGAGCAGGGGAGATGACTGTGTTCCAGAGAAAATTCTTCATAGTTGGGCAGAGGCAATTTGAGTAAGGGCAGCTAGGTGATGCTGGGTCTGGAATGGGACTCACCTTCCTGAGTTAAATTCTAGACGGGGAGATTTACTAGCCATATAGCCCTGGGCAAGTTACTTAACCCTGATTGCCTCAGTTCCCTCATTGATAAAACAAGGAGGAAATGATAACCCTTCCAGTATCTTTGGCAACAAAAACCTAAATCAGGTCACAGGGAGTTGAGCACAATTGGAATGACTGTACAATAACAAAACCAATTTGAGTAGAAAATTTCCAGTATCTTTTAAGGCTTAATGAGACACTGATGTTGGGGGATAGAAAATTCTAGGGCATTCAGATTATGATTATTCTAAGCCCCTAGAAGCAATAGAGAAAAAATCAGCTGTTCCACCTAGCAAAGAGCTGTGTGGTCCAACCTCTAAGTCAAATTACAGGAATGACAGATTGAACATTTCATCTACCTTAACTAGAGATGAATTCTCGTGTGTGTGTTTGTGTGTGTGACAGAGAGCTAAAGAGTGAAAGAGAGTAGCTTATCATTTTCTTCTCCAGCTCATTTTACAGATAAAGAAATAAAGCAAACAGAATTAAGTGATTTTCCCAAGGTCACAAAGCTCGTATGTGTCTGAGATTGGATTTGAACTCGTCTTCCTGATTCTAGGTCCAGTACTCTATTCACTGTGCCCCCTAGCTGCCTTGTACCATTCTAGAATCTTATTTATTCATTAGATTGCTTTAGCTCAGTCTTTATATGCTAAGTAAATACTATGATTTGACCAAGTCTCTTACTCATTAACCCATCAGGAAATCAACATTTTTCCAATAAAATGTAACCCTTGTTTATTGCTAAAACTCAAACACTGAGACAAAAACCAGATATTCAGGTGACTTGGGAATCCCAGAAGTCTTTCTGGGAGTACTACATTGGGGAAGAAGCTGGGACTCCTTGTGCCTTTTGTGGGGAGAGGAGGAAAGGGGATTCATTTTGGTTTATGATTAAATAACCTTTAATATTTTGGCATTTCAGTCCAGCTAGTTAAACCTTATGATCTAATTAGCATTTGGTATTTGATAACGCTAGTGACTAACGAGAACCTCCAAATGCAAAGCATTTCTGAATCAAAATGTCTTGTCAGGGAATTCTATTAAAAATGGGAAAGAAACAGTATCTTCTTTCCTTCTCCATAGTTTCCCTTCTGGTTTATTGGTTAATGTTTAATTCTGAGATGAAACCTTAATGATTTCCAAATGTCAGATATCCCAGCTTCTATCCCCAAGAGCTCTTTGATGATGTTCCTCCGTCTGTCACCTGAAGTTCTCAGGTAAAGGTGAAACTCTGGAGACCTGGAAATCTCATTTGGGAAATCACTGAAGAATCTGAGATTAATTCCTGACTGAACTTAATGCCTTCAAGTCCCACCCAACCCTAATGTCATTGTACAAAGAGTGAACACATTTTCTTCTCCAGGGATTTACCTAATTATTGGGGAATGGTCTTTAAGAAAATGACTGTCAGTGCATAGTTATATTTCCTAACCAGTTTGTAAACTCATCAATAGAGAATAATATTATTCAAGTCTGAGTTAGACAAATGGTTAAACATTTATATAGGGCTATAAGGTTGTAGAGCACTATATAGATTACAGCAGCTAGGTGCTATAGTAGACTAGCAAATTCAAATCAGGAGGATCTGAGTTTACCTCTGGCCTCAGACATTTTTTTTTTGCCTTAGTTTCTTTATCTGTAAAATGAACTGGAGAAGGAAATGGCAAGCCACTCCAGTATCTTTGCCAAGGAAAACTCAAGTGGGGTCATGAAGAGTCAAACATGAGTGACATGACTAAATCATATGATTAATGTAACATAATTAATTAATTTAATATTAATTAAAAAGATATTAATAACTAGCCACATTTAGTCCCAGGGAAAATATCACAGAGAATTAAAGGACTCAGTTCATAATCATGTGACATTGTTTGTTGATTGTTCATCCTTCATTCTTGAAAAGGACCAATGATGTTAGGTAAGGTGTAGAGACCCCAATTGAGTATATCCTATATATGAGACTACAGTATGTTGGGTTATTGATAGCATATCTTAAAGTTATTGGAAGGAGTTATTTTTACCAAGTAATTCTTATATGGTTTGGACTTCCAAATATCCTAATGGAACCAATACATTCTGGTTTTCTGGGGCTGGGACAAAGGGAGTTTAGGGACATTAGGAGAAAAATAAAGTGTCAATCATCAAGTATTCTCTATTTCTTATGCACTTTGTCACATATCAGTGATGTAAAGACAAAACAAAACAAAACAGTCCTTCGAGAATCTCCCACTTTCTCAGTGAGACAACATGGACATGTGTTAGTATGTCCAGAATATATTCATAATAAATCCATTAATGCAAGCTAAATGGAAGGAGGTGCTAATCGATTGGGGAGACAGAGAAAAGCCTCATGTAGGAAATTATATGAGCTGACTTTTGGAACAACCTGGAGATCTCTTGAGACACAGGTGAAAAGGAAGAGCATGAAAGGCATGGAGACTAGCCAGGTCAAGGAAAGAGAGAAGGGGTATAGTAATATCCGGTATGAGGAGCAGTAAGAAACACAGTTGGCTAGACCACAGGCTCTATAAATGAAAGCAATATGCAATAAGACTACAGAGGAGGTTGGGACTAAGCTTAAATGCCAGACAAGGAAGTTTGCAGCTGACTCGAACTAATAGGAAGCTACTAGAACTGATTAACAAAATCACCCACTTACTTGTATAGAGAGGATTCTTTTTGCTTTGTTATATATATACCATATTCTATGCTTGCCTATAATATATTCACTTATGCATTACTTTACATAATGTGTATCATTATACAATAATGTACTTGATAGTACAGAAATAAAATATTACCAACACATTTTCCATAGTATCTCTTTTTATGATCCATAGAATAATTTGAGAAACATAGGCTTGAATGTAACAGGCTTGTTAGCTTAAATGAGCACAGATGTACATCATTAGTTTTTTGTGGACATAGTTCAGATCTCTTTGATTCTGTGCTTTCTAACAGATTGAAATCCTTAGTTAAGAACAGTTCTGATGTGGGTCTCCTTGTGTCATGGATTCTAAGTACCTACTAAGGCTCAGAGGATTAGGGAAGCGGGGTCACAAGTTATTTCCATAGCCTAGGACTTTGAAGTGAATCTAATCAGACAGATTTTAATAAAGATCAATTCCAAATTTTCCACTTGGGTTCAAGAATCCTTTTTTTTTTTTCAAGTTGAAAAAAGGAGGAGGAAAAGGAATTGAAATGGAGGAGGAAAGGTGAGGTGGCAGTTTTTTCAAGAAAAAAGAAAGAGGGAAACTTCCGAAGGTTTTAGTGGACTTTAACAGCCCATGTCCACAGTGTAGGAAGGCCTCTGATACTGGTTGTCTGAAAAGAGCTGGGTTTTCTTGGACTCTGGAGGGGACACATCCACGATCAGTCCTCTACTGAAACTCTGTTTACTTCTGGATATTCCAGTGTGTGAAGAGCCCTGACAAACTAGAGAGTGCCCCGAGAACCACCACCAAGATGGTACCGGGCACCAATGAAAGGAAGAGCTTCTTAGTGATTAAGGTGAATTCCAGGGGGAACCCATTCCTTCTGCTCTAGCAGTCATGGTTTTACTGGTGGTCTTTTAGCAAAGCCAGTTGCTGAAGAGCTTCTTATGGGTTGGATGCTGAGGCGCTGTCCACCTCTGAGGTGCTGTCGTTCTTTCTTCATATTTTGACTTCCCGTGACAGTGGCTCTTCCTCACTGAATTGTCTTGGAAAGAGTCCTTCCTTCCTTGGAAATCTGAGGTCCCGGGAGTGAGTCAAAGTTTGATGGGTACCAGCTGGATGACTTGGAGGCAGATCTATCCCTTCCTCATCTGTCAGGCTGTGGTAATGATGGTACTTTCTCCCCTTGGGACTGTTATTGTTTTTAATAGGAGTAATGGAGAGCACAGGCCTCAAGGAAGACCTGAGTTCAAAACCTGCCTCAGATACTTACTAGCTATGAGACCCAGGGCAAGTCACTTAAGCTCTATTGGCTCAATTTCCTCATCTGTAAAATGGGGATAATAGTCATACTATTTACCTTGCAGGGCTGTTGGATTGAGATAATGATTATAAAGTGCTTAGCAGAGTGCAAGGCTCGGTATAAATGTTGGCAGTGATGATGACAGACAGAGCCCATTCATCCTGGCCAGGGGCTGGGGAGTGAAGACAAGGCACAAGAACATGGCAGCAAGCAGGCTGCCATGCGACTCTCAGGAATTCCTTGGGGTGGTGTTTGCTGCATGTCATTAAGCCCAGGCCTTTGGTGCTCGAAGGATTATTTTTCCTGAGCTCATCAAGGATAGCTCACCCACCTCTTCACAATGACTTAATTATCGTCTCCTTCCTTAATTGCTGGAGAAAATGGAGACAAGCTCCATGTAAGATGGATGCCCTGGGAGCAGACGGAGGGAACAATGGATGTTCTATTTCCAGGACCCGTTACTTTTCCAATAAACTCACAAAGGCAGAACAGAGGCATTCATGTAGGAGAAGGATGGCACACAGGTGCAGGCCTCCCTCCAGCCCTGCCAGCACTGGGAGGCTGGGGAGAAGTTGCTATGGCAACAGCATTGCTCATAGAAGATCAGCCCATTCTCTGGAGAAGCCCCTTAGAAAGGAAGCTCCTTGCCCAGAAATTGGGGAGCCCTGACTTTGGGCAGACTTTATTTTGGAAATGCAGAAGAATGATGAGGGGAGACTCTGGGCTGGGGGTGGGCTGGGGTGATGCAATTCAGATCATCAGAGGGAGTTTCAGGAGGGCCCTGAGCACATGCAAATATTTCTGCACCTGGACTTCACTGTAGTTTCTACTTCACATTTTCTTTAATGGGGCAGTCTGCAAGACCCTCTTCCTTTTCTCCAGAGGGTACTTTGTACCAGAGAATTACATAATGTCACAGCTGCAAAAGCTGTCCAAATTCATTTCTTTCCATCTACTCATTTTATGGAAAAAGGAAACTGAGGACCTAGGAAACTTACTTTGGAACTTGTGGGGAGTGCACAGGGAGAGGATTTTTCTAACTTCCCATTTCCCTGAAACAGAAGTTTTATGTGTTTTATGCAACTATTCTCTCCCCAAACACTGGAATAATTTAGAGATTCCTAGAGTGTGGTGTTCTTTTTCTTCTTTAAAATATAATATAAAGGTTTTCTCTGGAAGAGAGCAGGTTTCTTGGGGAGGTTTTCTGGAGGCAGCCTTAGTATCAGTTCAGATCAATAATTACCCCAAATGCAGCCTGGTGATAAAAGTTCAGATCTTTTATTGTCTCCAGTTAGTTTTTCTTAGAGGCCTCTCTCTCTCCTTGGTTCTAAGAGCTTCTTGCAGTTTTGTCCTTTGCTTCTGCCTCTGCCTCCAGCCAGCACCCAGGTAAAAGTTGTAATGAATCTTTCTTGCCTCCGAGAGAGGGCTTCTGGCTCTCCCAGAGTGTTCTGCGTCTGGCCCAGAGTGCTCCTCTCCAATGTAATTCAGCTGAACTCCTCGACTGAGTCTGCCTCTTATATATCATCTCCCAAAGGTTGACTCCTCCTTCTGTAGGCACACCTAAGGGAGGTGTGAATTCACAAAGTTACAAAGTTTACTTTGTGAATCTCCCATACTTGTGAACTCCAACAAGTATTGGTATGAACACAATCATTGTATCAATTAGTTATATTTAGTATCTTGTTTCAGGTTCTGGCCCAAAACATCTCCTTGTAAGATCAGATCAATCATACTGAACCATGCTAAATTAGATAATTATTGTCTCTATCAACTCTAATGACTTAACAGTTTGTAAAGATTCCAACCCTAGAGCTAATGGAAAGTTGGACCATTAGCATGAGTCCCAGGAAAACAGCCCCTGGACATAGGGCATGGGTCCTCAAGTCATGAGTATTGGAGCTCAAATCCAGATTCAGACACTGACTAGCTGCGTGACTTTTAACCTCTGCCTGCCTCAGTTTCCTCAATTGTAAATGGGGATAGTAACACCACCTCTTTCCTAGAGTTGTGAGGATCAAATAAGATCATTGAAAAGCATTTAGCATAGACCTTGGAACATTTGTGAGGATCAAATAAGATCATTGAAAAGCATTTAGCATAGACCTTGGAACATGATATGTGCTTTAAATGATTGTTCTCTTCCCAGATAAGCAAAGGGAACAGGATTCAGGTGGGCTTGGCAGGCTTGACTGGCATCCAGTAGAGATCCAAACTCTTCTTTACTCCATGCCCTAATCCATGCCTTTTGTTCACTACCAATCATTTATGAGATTATATGTGTAAGGGGCCTAGCACGGTGACCAGCACATAGTTGTGTCTCCAAGAATCCTTTCTTCATGTTTTCCTTTTTCCCTTCCTTTGCCATCCTTCACAGCAGCTTCAGAATCGTTTTCTTCCATAATTCTGATGATATGTGAGTCCTGGTTCCTGATAGTATAAAACTCTTTGCTTGGCATTCAAGGCCTGCATGATCTGGTCTCCCTCTCCCTTTCCAATCTTCTATGCCCAAATCCTCATATGCTTGATGACTCGGTGGCTTGCCTGGGTGCTTTGGCTGAGCCTCTTCCTTTGTCTGTTACCTTCTCCCCTTTTCTCTTGGTGGTGAATGCCTCATTCTTCACCCAAAGCCTCTGGGCCAGGAGTAACATCCTCACACCCCAAGAGGTTACAGCTGCCCTCTCAGATCTCCTGGGGCCATTTATTTTGTAGCCATCTCTGGCACTTCTCTGTGATGTTTGCCGTCATCACACATTTTGAGAGGATATGGATGTTTTCTATCTCTCCCAGCACTCATCACTCTACTCAAAAGAGACTGACCGAATGCTCCTTGTGTTGGAGAGCTCCTGCTTCCTTGCTCCAGCTTGTTGTAGTCTTCCGGCTAGCTCTCTGGAGGATCTCAGGACCAGCCTTGATCTTGGTGGAGGAGGCAGGAGGCAAGAGAGCCACCAGGAGGCTGGTCAAGGATGGAGTCTCTCATTTCCAGTCCTCTCAGCCCTTAAATACTTCAGTATGATTATATCATTACAGCATACTGATTATGTGTGAACTAGAGAACCTTCATTTCATCAGTCACACCGAGTTAACACCCTGCTGTAAGTATCCTTGCTTCAAGTATACTTTTCTCAGAGTCCCCACTATCTTCGGTCCTCTGTCTCCAAAGGGCCAGGAATCCTTTGAGTGTCTCCTGAGAGAGCAGTGACGTCTGAAGGACTTGTTTTCAGGGCTCAGTGGCCTCCGTTCCACACTCAAAGAATGCTTCAAGAATCCTCCCTAAGCCGACACATCCTGGAGAAGTCTTCCCTCAGTCCTCCAGCAGGTCTAGCACTTCTGCTTAATGGGACAGAAAGGCTCCAAGTCTCATAGAGCCTAGACCCAGTTCCTGCTTCTCCATGGCTGCTTTTTTCTTTCCTCCTAACAAAGGGCATCCTAAAATTGTACCTCCCTTCCCTACCCTTCAGCTTTGTTTATTCACATCCCCACCAGTCAACACAAGAATGGATCATGTAGGCAATGGATAGTACAAGGGGTCTTCTCTTACGCATCTGAAGCAAACACAGTAACAACTTTAAGATATCATTAAGAAACACAATCTTTAGGAGTGAAAGACTCACTCAAAAGATGGCAGATTTTGAAATGAAGATGATCATTCCATGTCTCTCCCAACATCCTTCTGCCCCTTCATGCCCCATTAAGGGCACAAAGGCCCTTAACCAAGGATCCTAAAGGTTGCTACTAGTGGTGAGCTTTAGTTTACAGATTCAGGGTGTCTATGGCCAAAGGTAGACACTGACAGATCTCATACTTAGGTCCTTGGGCCCCAGTCAGAGCAGAATGGATCCTTGCAACATATTAAGAAATGACCCCTAGAAATTACAGAGGGGCATAATGGGGGCTCACCAAAACCTACTGATTCTAGGGGCCTTGCCACAAATTTATAGGCAGAAGGTGGGGAAAGATTCCCCCTCTTGTCATTCTGGATTTGGACATTTAAGATTTTAAATAATTTTCCCCATTGTAAAAAACAATACTCCATCCCACCCCTTGGTCCCTTGGCCCACAATGGTCATTTCTTTCAATGTCTTCTGCCTCACTATTCCAGGTTTACTTTTTGTGGTCCCTAGAATCTCTAGCCCTTCCCTATTCTTCCAGCTTCTCACCTTAGCTCTAACATCACTTTTCCCCTGGGATAGATTTCAGACCTGCTCAACTCTGTGTTGTCCGCTACCCAAGAACCTCTTCATTCTTTGTCCTAGAACCATTTGTCCCCAGCCATTCTGGCCTCCCTGCCCACTACTGGCACCAAACTTCTTGACTTCTGCTCCTCAGCTATTGAACATTGGAAAATAGAAGTCACTTACTATACCAGTTAGTTCCACCACAAATTCCTATTCTCATCTCCCTTTTACAAAGCCATCTTTATATTCTTCCTTGGTTGACTATCACACTCACCCTCTAACCGTCTCTTCTGTTCTCAAGCTTCTTAATCTTTCTCAACAGAATCAATCAATAAGCAATTATTAAGTGCCTACTGTGTGCCAGCCACTTTGGATACAAAGTCTTTGCCCTTGGGAAGCTTTTTACCTCTCTCCCTGTCTCTGTCTCTCTTTTTTCTGTCCCTCTGCCTCCCTCCTCCCACCTCCACTCCCACCCCATCTTAAATTCTCCACTTTTACTCCTAGAATTACTTTATGGCATTCTCCTTCCTGCATTAATTGCTCTCACCAAACTCTCAATAACCATCAGAGATCTAGGCGTTCTCTTTTGCTCCTCAGGCCTGGGTAGCAAAATGTTCTGCTTGTGACGTTTTGCCTCTTCCCTTCTACCTTTCAGAATCCTTCCTTTTCCTCGAGGGTCTGCTCGGGAGCCTGTGTTCTCTCCGTTGCTAGTGTTCTCCCCCAGTGATTTTGGATTTTCTCATTTCAGAGCAGAAAGCAACTGCACTGCAGATTGTGATCATTGGAGGTCGGCCTGGGTGGTTTCATTATTGCCTTTCTCCTCAGCCCCTGCACAGTGCTGGTTGCATTGAATCAGTGAGGTTATTCAATCAATCATTCAATCAGTGATTCAATAACAGTGAGCAGAACCCTCTTTGCCTTTAAGTGTCCCACTGACACTCAGCAGATGACAACTCTCAGGAGATGCAGCTGGGAGCCATCAAAGGCACCGGCTTCAATGATTTTACCCTTCAAAGATTAGGTAAAACCTGTCACTGCTGGGGAGTCTGCAATTTTGCTTTTTAAGTGTTGTGGCAAAAGACAATTAAAGCTGCCTGTCTGCTCTTAGTGGGATTACTCAGTCCTGAAAGGCTGGTTTGGTTTCAAATTTGAATGGATCATGGGGCTGGGAGGACAGGACTGTCTGTCCCCTCCACCCCCCAGCTGCCCCGGGGCTATCTCTGGTCTGCAGGTAGAGGGGTGTAGTTCAGGGGCTAAAGTCCCCTTCCTAATGCCCCTCCCCTCCTCTGACCTTGTGGAGAGCACAGGCCCACAGAAGGAGGAGCTACCAAGAACTACAGTGGTCACTTTGTCCAAGGCCTGAACTCTGGAAAGGAAAATGAGGCCCTGAGAAGAGCACTGATTTTCACAAGGTCATTCGGCAAAAGTCAGTGGCAGGGGCAAGATTCGATCCCAGGCCATGGGGGAGACAATAGGAGCCGAAGACAAAAGGAGATCACTGCTATCTAAGAGTGAAGCCTTTTAATCTCCTTTTTGGTTTAGCCCAGGCTTAGTGTTTCTTTGTTTTTTTCCTGAACAAGATTTCCATGGAGGGCCCAGAGCAACAGGCTTCTCACAAGAGCTATTGGCTCCTTTGGGGTATCCATGGAGAACTCCTTGAGGGTCCACAAAAGTGTTTCTCTTTAATGACTCTCCTAAGCCACCCAGACAAAGGCAGAGCCATTATGTCCTGCCATTTATACTCCATTCTGTGGTTTATTGAATTGTGGAGAAGAGGAAACATTCCACTTGGACCTGAGCTGAAGGCTTACGAATGTCATCTGCTGTTCTTGGTCTTCTAAGCCAAATGCTGAACAAAGCGCTCCCCCCATCTGAGGGGTTGTACCATTCAGGTAAATGAACTCTTGGCCCTCCAAGAGCTGCAGTTCTCTGATAGCATAATTTCCCTCAGCAGATCTTCCTGCCCAGAAAGCTGGGGGTTCCAGTCTTGCACAAAAGGACTTGGAAGGTATCTGGCACCTGAAGGTACTAGCAGCCCAGCAGAGATACTACATCTGGCCTAGGGCAGAAAGAGAGAGGAAGAGGAGAAAAATAGGTGGGCCAGAGAGAATGCAAATTGCCTGGTTAGAAACAGAGTGAAATTAGATGAAACCCACCCAGAAGAAAGGTCTGATTACAGGATAAAAATCCATAACATCTGGGAAGCAAAGCCAGACTGGCAGGTAAAGTTAAATCATTTCAATTTATTAATGGTCCTTTCTTAAGTGTCTACCATGGGTCAGAAACTGAAATACAAAGACAAAATCAAAGGAGGTCTTCAATGAGCTTCCCCTCTACCTGGGGAAAAGAACATGTGCCCTAAGAAGTAAGCAGGGTGTTTATACCAAAGCATGCACAAGTTTAAGAAGAACATCCTAATACGTGGGGGTGCTGGTGGGGTAGGGGTGGGGAATGGAAGCCATACTTTGAGAAGGATTCTACAAAGCAAAGGAGAAAGGAGAAGGTGGTTCGGATATGAGGCAAACAATGCAGGCATTGGATCAATCTGACCAGAACCGACAGCATGGAATGGGTAGTTACATGACATACAACTGGAAAGGACTTTGGAGAATACAATGTGAAGGCTTTCAACTTTTCCAAACCTTCCAGGATTTGTGCCTGCCCTGTTATTTCCCCTTCCTAACATCTACTTGGCTTTGCCATCTGCCATGCTCAGTGCTTGGGAGGCTCCAAAGGAAGGTGTGGGAGAGGAGAAGTAGTGGACTGACAGCAGACTGAAGGAATTCGGAGCCACTGGGCTGACTTCATTGCTGTGTGCTGTGAAACCTGGATGCCAGGCCAGGAAACTGAATAGCTTCCATCTGAATTGTCTTGGGAAGATCCTGAAGATCACCTGGCAGTATAAGAGAGTGGGTTAGTTAGGGAGTTAGGGAGTATGAGAATTGGATGAGGGTTTAGTTTCCACAGTTATAAAACTTGGAGAAATATAGAAAAATGAAACTTAAATTAGAAAAAAAAATGAAATTGAAACCTAAGAAATGGAATCTAAAGGTTAGACTAATAGAGGAAAACAAAAACTTATGGAGGGAAGTCATAAATTAGAATAAGAAACATTTTTTAAAATGCAATCAGAGGTGGGGACTCAGACTCACAAGTGAAGGGAAGGTGCCATTAAGGAATCATTCAAATCAGGGGAAAATGTAAACAGAGATGGCATTTCATTTAATGCCCATAATAACCCTGCAAAATAAGTGTTTTTATTATACCCATTTTACAGTTGAGAAAAATGAGACAAATGGAGACTAAGTGAATTGCTGATGATCACACAGTAGTGTTTGACACCAGAGTTAAACTCAGGTCTTCCTGAGTTCTGGCCTGGTGTTGTATCCACTGTGTCATCTAGAGGAAGCCAGAGTTTCTTGTGTAAAGAACAATAATGTGAATAAAATCACTGGGTCACCGTATATGAGTGACTAAGGTATAAGAAGATTGGAAAGGTGAGATGAAAAGGGATTTATTGCTTGAAAGAAATGAAGAATGAAGAAGATTTTGTTTTAGCAAGTAGGTGAAGTAGAATTTAAATCAGGAATGAAGTGCTGGTTTAATATTAGGAAGATTATCAGCATAATTGACCATATCAATAACAAAACCAACAAAAATCATGATTATCTCAATAGATGCAGAAAAAGCTTTTAACAAAATATAACACCCATTCCTATTAAAAACATAAGAATAAATGGAGCTTACTTTAAAATGATAAGTAGTGTTTATTTAAAACCATCATTCAGCATTGTCTGTAGTGGCGATAAGCTAGAAATCTCCCCAGTAAAATTAGAGGTGAATCAAGGATGCTCATTATCATCACTTTTATTCAATACTGTACTAGAAACACTAGCTATAGCCATAAGAAAAGAAAAGGAATTTGAAAGAATTAGAATAAGCAAATGATTTGATGATCTATTTAGAGAATCAGCTAAAAACAAGTTGAAATAATTAGCAACGGTAGTGAAGTTGCAGCATACAAAAGAAACACAAATAAATCATTAGTACCAATAAAGTCCAGTAGCAACAGAGAAAAAGAAATTCCATTTAAAATAACTGTAGACAATATAAAATACCTACTAAGACAAACCTAGGAAGTACATCAACACAATTGGAAAACACTTTTCACACAAATGAAGTCAGATCTTAATAAATAGAAAAATATCAATTGCTCATGTGTAGGCTGAGTTAATGCATTAAAAATAACAATTCTACTAAATTAATCTATTTATTCAGTGTCATGTCAATTAAACTATTAAAATTGTTTTATAGTGCTAGGAAAAAATTTATAAGGACAAAATTTCAAGAATATCAAGGGAATCAATTTTTTAAAAAGAAGGAAAGAAGGTGGCATTAAATTGTATTCTAAAGCAGCATTCCTCAAAATTACCTGGTACTGGCTAAGAAATGAGTGGAGAATCTGTAAAATAGATAAGGTACACAATATATCATAAAAATGACCATAGTAACCTAGAGTTTGATGAACCCAAAGATTCATGATTTTGGAACAAATTCATTATTTGACAAAAAAGTATTTGGAAAACTGGAAAACAGTAAGGCAGAAACTGGGTATAGAGAAATAGCTCAAACTGCAGACCAAGATAAAGTCAAAATTGGTACATGATTTATAAATGCAGGATGATATCCTAAACAAATTAGGAGAACTTGGAATAATTTACTTATCAGATCTATAGATAAGGGAAGAATTTAAGATCTAAAGAAGATATAGAGGACATTATAAAATGTAAAATAGATAATTTTGATTATACAAAATTAAAAGGCTTTTCTACAAACATAACTAATGCAACCAAAACTGGAAGGAAAGAAAAAAAAATGGGGGAAATAAATTTTTTGCATATTTCTTTGATAAAGGCCTCATTTCTCAAATATATAGAGAAATGAGTCAAATTTTATAAAAATATAAGTTATTTCCCGAATTGATAATTCATCAAATATGTATAAGTAAGTTTCGAACAAAGATATCAAAGCTATTTATAATCATGCAAAAAATGCTTTAAGTCACTATTGATCAGAGAAATGCAAATTAAAACAATTCTGAGGTATTTCACAGTTATCAGATTGGAAGATATGACAGAAAAGGAAAATGGTAAATGTTGGAGAAAATGTGGGAAAACTGGGACACTAATATATTGAATTGCGAATTTGGAATTATGCTTAATAAAACAGTGGCTACCTTTTGATCCAGTTAGGATCAAACCCAACTAGGTTTATATATCCCAAACAGATTTTTTAAAAGGCAGAATAATTTATTATACCAAAAAATGTTTATAGGAAATCTTTTTGTAGTGACTAAGATTTGGAAATTAAAGGGATGCTCATCAATGGGGGAATGACTAAAAAAGTTGTGGTTTATGATTGTAATTATGTATTATGCTATAAAATAAATGACAAGCAGGCTGATTTTAGAAAAACCTGGATAAAGTGAAGTGAATAGAATCAGGAGAACATTGTACACAGTAACATCAATACTGTTTGATGAAGAATTGTGAATGACTTAACTATTCTCAGCAATGCAATCATTCTGGACAATACCAAAAAGCTCATGATGAAAAATTCTATCTGCCTTCAGGGAAAGAACTGATGTCTGAATTCAGACCAAAACATACTGGCTTTTTTATTTTTGTTTTTGTTTCCTTCTTCCTTCCTTCTTTCTGTCCTTCTTTCCTCTTTCCCTCCTTTTCTCATTCTCTCCTTTCTTGCCCCCCTTCCTCCTTCCCTCCCTCCCTTTATTCCTTCCTCTTTTCCTTCTTCCCTGCCTCCCTTGATCTCTCCTTTTTTCCTTCCATCACTCTCTCCTTTCTTTCCTTCCTTCCTTCCTTTCTTCCTTCCTTCCTTTCTTCTTTCCTTTTTCTTTTCTTTCCTCCTCCATCCCTTTCTTCCTTCCTTCCCTCCCTTTCTCACATTTTCTTTTTCCTTCTCCCTCCTGTCTTTTCCTATCTTCTTGTACAAAAGAACTAATATGGAAATGTTTTACATGATTGAACATGTATAACCTGTATCAGATTACTTATTATCTTAGAGACAGTGGAGGAGAGAAGGGATAGAATTTAAAACTTAAAACTTGAAAAAATATGTTAAAATTGGTTTTGTATGTACTTGGGGGAAATGCAATGTTATTTAAAATAATAAATAATAGGAGAGGCTTGAGTGTGTTCAATGATTAGGGAAGAAGCCAGTGGAAAAGAAGACAATGAAGATAAGAGAAAGGGCAATTATTGAAGGGACAAGGGAAGGAAGGAAGGAGATCACAGATGCTGTTTAGCTTTATCAAAAGAGTCATTTTTTTCATAACATTCCAGAGCAAAGAAGGGAACAGATATGAGAATGGCAGTTCAAGTGACAAGCATTTATAAGAAGATCTCTGCAAAGAAAATTATGCCATCTTCTACAGGTGGTCCCCATAACCCATACTCCCTCCCCATGTGTTACCTACACTAATATTATTTGTTATTTACTTTGTATTTATGTTGTATTTATTTCCTCCCAAACACAATTTTTCTCACATAAGAATATAAGATCCCAGAGGGCAGAGTCAATTTTCAGTATTTTTGTCTCAATATTCCCACTGCCTGGTCTAGGGACTACAACCTTGGAGGTGTGTTATATGCACCAATAGCACTTGAAGCAAAGAAAGAGATAGGGATGTTTAATAAAGAACTTTAAAAAATCCTCCAAACTGTATAAAAGGTTTAAGTTCTTGACTACTTCATTGAACATATTAGTCAAAATTTATAATGGTGAAGACTTCTGGGGAAACATCCTTTAGAATTAAGAAAGAAAAGAGAACAAAGAATATGGACAATGCAGACATTTCTCATACATTATATGGACTTTTTTCAGCAAGCAGAAGTGCTGCTGACAATAAGAAGGAAATAACATCAAAACTCCATCCCACAGGCTCTATAGCCTTAACCTTAATAACCAAAAGCAGATCTCTCTTGATCAGTAAATGCCTATTTTTAAAATTTGAAAACAAAATTCATCTTAGATTTTCTGGTATCTGATTTGTAAGTACAGTTCTATATTTCACACATTGACACATATTCTTTCATTTCTTGGTCTGTGGAAAAATCTTGTTAAATTTGAGTGTTTCTTGTTATTTAAATATTTCTTGCTTTTTTTCTTGCCTATATGAAAGATCATCTTTTGTCATTGAAGTCTTGAAGAATGTCAAACTATGTCTAGCTGAGTTGAATATTCACTTATTTCTTTTGTATGCTGTGAATGTTTCCATTGTTTTGATCTGTCCCTCAGTTTCAGTATTCCTCAGAAAATTTCTTAAGATACAATGGCCATATCATTCTAATTTTTAACAATTTTTGAAGTAAGATTTTAAAAAAAATCTTTCTGTAAGGTTTCCAATTTTTAAAAAATACTTTATGGGTTGATTTTTCTTATTCTATTTTTTCCTATCAGTGTCTTATTATTTATTAAAGTATTTCAATTTTTTGCTGGGGGTGGACACTACATTTTCCAATGATTTTATCATTTCCACTTAGTTCTTTTATTTCATCATTTTAGTTTCATTCCAAATGCCTCACATTATCTGACCTTCTGATGTAACCTAACCACCTCTGGATCTTGCCATATATCCTGATATTGGATCCTGGGGAATTTTGAACCTTTATAGAAAAGTTGGAACTATGTTATGGGCCAGAACTCTGAAATTGAAACAAAGGATTCTTACAAGATGCTAACTCAGTGGAATTGATAAAGACAATGGTAGTTCAAGTACCTGTTCTTAGTACTTAATATAATTCTACAAGATTCACACCTATGATAAGAGAGCATATATGTTTGGACAAACTCAGCAGAATCAAAACTAGGAAAGACAGAGACCTTGGTGGTGGTCTTCCTGCCTCCCCCACAGAAACCAAGACATATTGAGGAGGAACTCAAGAAGCTGGCCTGGGCCACAGGCAAGGAGACGATGAAGGATTTGGACTTTAACATGTGGCTATACCTGTGGTGGTTACTCTGAACTGAAACAAAGGCTGCTTCCAGAGACCCCAAGAAAACTGAACTAAGACAGAACATTACAGACATACAGTTTCTTTTTTATGTAGATTTTTCCCAATTAGAGTTAAGAGCACTTTGAGAGTAAGTATTTAAATTTTTTCCATTGTTTAGTAAAATGCTTAGCATATAGTAGACACTTAATATATGTTTTTCTTTTATTAATTAATTCACTTATTCAATCAATTTTTTAACTTTATTGTATTTGTGTGTGATGAGTTGTGAATGAGTCTATGTGTATGTGTTTGATAATTATAATTAAGGTTAGAATGTGAGTGTATGTGATAGATCCAAGATGGAAGAGTAGAGAAAGGACTCACCTGAGCTTTATCTCCCAAACCCTCCAAAAACCATTAAATAAAAACTCCAAATAAATTTTAGAACATCAGAACTCATCAAAAGGTGAGGTGAAATAATTTCCATCCAAAGACAACTTAGAAGGTAAGCAGGAAAGGTCTGTTGCACAGGACGAGAGTTGAGCATAGTCTGTCCCAAGTTGTGCCCATGCAGCTCTGGCCCCGGTAAACTAGGAGAAGTCCTTGGGAATCTCTGAATCGGTGGCAGCACTGGTGATTTCCAGATCTCTCAGCCTGCAGCCAACCAAGATAACTTGGAAGGTTGACTGGAAAGTTCACTTGCACTAGGGTGAGAGGGAACACAGCTCCAGCAAACCAGGAGTGGCTTTTGGGAACCAATGGATCAGCAGTGGCAGCAGTAGCAGGAGATCTCAGCCCACAAATGGCAAATGGATTGAGCAGTCGGTCAGAAGGAGATTACAGGGGTCTCCTTGCTAGCACTGAGGCAGGACCATTGCTTTGCCCATATGCAGATCTGGGATATAGTCTTGGCACAGAATTCCAGAGTGAGGAGGAGCCCTCCACAGGAACTTACAGCAGTAGTG
Source organism: Antechinus flavipes (assembly GCF_016432865.1). Lineage (NCBI taxonomy): Eukaryota > Metazoa > Chordata > Mammalia > Dasyuromorphia > Dasyuridae > Antechinus > Antechinus flavipes. Next base: position 1,845,548 of record NC_067398.1, read on the forward strand.
GAGCAGGGACCCTCCCAACAATTCCAGTATAGAAAAGAGTGCTTGTGGTCATTCACAGACAAGAGCACAGGCCAGGAGAGAACTGAAAGCTAACACGGTCCTAGAAGAATTGCTAAAAACAGCTGCACAAAACCCCTGACGCTCTGACGCTTAGGACTTTGCATCCTCCACTGTGGAAACAGAGCCCTACTTTAACAGAGAGTTAAAAATCAAGTAATAGGCTAGGGAAATAAACAACAGAAAAAAATTCTCTCCATAGAAAGTAACCATGGTGACAAGAAAGTTTTTTTTTTTTTAACTTTTGTTATTTGCTTTCATATTGTTTTCTTTCTATTAACAAAAAAGAAAAACAAAACAAAATAAAACAAAAAAGAACATTGTCAAGTGCCCAGCAGAACATCAGGGAGGATTCTAAAAACAAAACAACAAATCACCAGATCAAGAAAAGATATATAATAGTGAAGAAATTATATTCAAAAGTGTTCATGTTTTCTTTGCTTCCTTATAGGTTATTCTTTTATTCTCTGTTGTATATTTTTTTTACTTTATTCTTTTTCTCCCCACTTCATCCTTTGTATGTCCTCCAAGTAGGCTACAGTTAAACACAGATATGTTATATACATTTATAGATATGTGCATACACACATACAATCCCCATATATATACATATACATTCACACTCACTCACAGTCATCCCCACATAAAAATATCTATCTACAGACATACATAGAGCAACCTGCATACATATCTACATATACTCAGACATACATATACATACATACTCACATACACACATGTAAACATGCATCTAAAACAATATTAGTAGCTGACATATAATGTAGATTTTTCTCTCTTGATGGAATTTTTAAGTTTGACTTTGTCTAAGATCAGTGATTACTAGCCATAACTTTCCCTTATAAATTCTATTCCTGATTCTTTTTGTAGTGTTTGTGTATATATCTCTTCTTTCTTATCTCTGTTAACTCTTCTGCTTTAATTCTACTTCTTAATTTGCCTTGCAATTTCTTAATCTTCATCCCTACCAATGGAGCCCTCCTTTATCTTCTTCCCCCATCTTTTGCTTCCTCCTTCACCCATCCTTCCCCTCCCCAACTGCATTCCCTTATTTCTTTATAGATTTCAGAGGGTGCTATATCTTTCATGGTATACATATAGTGTTCCCTTTTTAAACCATTCCTGATGTAAGTTTTCAGAACTATGAGTCCACCCCCATGCCTCTAATGCTTCTGTGTCTATTTTTCCTTGTATAACATAATTACTATTTTGCCTTTTTTGAGGCATTTTTATATTTTAAATTTAGATCATACTCAACTCTGCTCCAATCTTTCTTTTGCATTGTCCAGTTGCTGATATCAATCTTAAACATTTGGTATACATTGACTTGAAAAAAAATAAATGTTTTATTCAAGTTAAGTTCCTTGAAATTGATCTTTGATACTGTCTCTTATATGTTAAATTTTCTTTTGAGCTCAGATTTGGTTGAAACAAAGTCCTGAAAACCTGTGAGTTCACTGAATGACCATTTTTTCCATTTCATATTATAGATAATTTTGTTGGATATGTTATTTTTGACCACAGGCCTAGTTTTGTGTTGTTCTTCTTCTTGTTGTTTGTCAGTTAACATGATTCCAGGACCTGTGGTCTTTTATTGTAGCTGCTGATAAGTCTTGTACAATTCTAATTGTAGCTCCAGCATATTTGAATTTTTTTCTTGCTTTTTACAGAATTTTCTCTTTGATCTGGGGTTTTTGAAATTCGACAATAATGTTCCTATATGTTTTCTACAGAGGATTTCTTTGAGGTGGTGAATGATGAATTTTTTTTCTATTTCTACTTCCCCCTTCTATTCTATTACTTCAGGACAAATTTCTTGAATTATTTCTTCATTATGATGTCAAGGTTCTTTTTTTTTTTTTTTTTTGATCACAGCTAGAGTCTGAATATATACTGAAGTATATGCTTTTTACTTTTTTCTGACTTTTCTCGTTTGTTTTGATCTTTCTTTTATAACATGACTTGTGTGGAAATATGTTTACATGATTTCACATGTATAGTAATATAAGATTATTTGCCATATTGGGGAGAAGGAATGGGAAGTAGGAAAAAAATTTGAAATTCAAAATCTTAAAACAATGAAATGTTGAAGACTATCTGTATGTGTAATTAGAAAATATAAAATACTGTTTACAAAAACAGAAAGAAATGTGAAGATACAGTGTGTTTTAAAAATCTAAATTGGACTGAGATGAGTGCATGTGACCCAGAGATTTCCATAGCTTAGAAATTTTTGAAATTTATTTCTTTGTACAACTTGCTAAGATCCCCAAATCAAGGTAACATTTTTTTTTCATTCTCCAGATTTTTCCAGCTCTGTAAAGTAATTTCTTGGTAGTTTGATTGGCATGGCACTGAATAAGTAGATTAATTTAGGTAAAATTGTCATTTTTATTGTATTAGAGTCTACCCATGAGCACTTGATATTATTCCATTTGTTTAAATCTGATTTTATTTTTTTTTCATTCTCAAAGCTTAAATGTGATGACTGACTGAGAGAAAAGTGACCAAAAATTGTTGGAGAATAAAGGTCAGTTTGGGAAATGAAAATAGCTAAAGGTTCATAATCTATCCAGAAACCTCATACCGACATATCTTGTAAATATTCTTCCAGAAGAGAGTAACAAGATACTTACCATGGAAAAAATTGAATATATAATAACAATCACTGACAAATGTTTTTTCCTGGTTGTGGGAGTTTTATCACAACCCAATATTTGCAGGCTGACAACCTTCATCTTGTGGGAGCTAAGATTTTAATCAACATTTTCTTAGCAGAAAGGATAAAAATAGGAAAATGACCTGCCCCTAGCTGCAGCAACTTCAACTTGAATCAAGTCATCAACACAAAAAATATAAGAAACTCAGATTATTTCCATTTCTTGCAATAATGTAACTTATGCAAAACAGCTGCCAAAATAAGGAGTTCTCCAAATCCTTCTTCAAATGCCTCTCCAGCCAATATTCTGATCTCCTGGAAGTATAGAGGGAAGATCTAACCCAGGGAAATATCAGTTTATAATATAATCAGCAATAAACTACTTTGGAAGAGAATGATTTAAGATTCCTAATAGCTTTATCTGTTTGAACAGTGAAAAGGGGGAGAAGTAAAACAAATCTAGAGAATATTTGACATGAGAACTAAATAAGCCATAAGAATTCAATAGCCATCACCACTGAACCTGGCAACAAATAAATGAAAATTAAGAAAAGGTCTCAATATTTCCAAAAGGCTCCATTTTAACATTAGTGATAGTGGAATTAGCTTGTCAGGCTACTCTTTCAGTTCTTGAAGGCTATATGAAGAAATGGAAAAGAAGACTTTAAGGCAAGGGGTTGGTTTGAGGCCAAGTGCACAAGACTGGAATATCTGCTGGCTATGAGACAATCTTATAATCATTGAAAGTTATAGCAGGATGTTGGTAGTGCCTCTATCCCTCTAAGGTGTGGAGATAGTCATGAGTGACATCAATACCTTTAAAAGGCTAGTGAGATGTACAATATACCCATGTTCTTCTCCTCATCTTTGGAAAATTTTTATGAAGATTTTCTATAAGTTTGTTTAAAGTATCCTTGGGGGAAAAGTATCCTAGATGGAAGCAGGAAGGTTTTTGTCAATTATCCACTATCATAGTCCCTTTCTTTGTGCTTATAGTTGTAGAACATATGTGATCCAAATGAAGAAAGATAAAGCATCAAATAAACATTATACCAGGACCTGCTCACATGCTAGAGATGTGATACAAAAAGAAGACACAACAAAAGAAAACAAAATGCCCCACTCTTAAGAAACATATCCTAATAGGAAAGAGAAAATCTAAAGGGGAGTTGGAAATCAGGGTGGTCTGGGAGAGGACAAGACAAGGCAACTAGTAGGGAGATAGTGCTGGGCAGAGAAAGAATTGGTCTAGGAGTAAAGTGATAAATATATATGTAATTATGAGATCAATAAAATCAAAAGCAAGGAAACCATTGGAGTAATACATAAAACAGTTTTATTTCTGCATTCTCCAACTTTCTGAAAAGTAACAGTAACAAAATAGATTAACCATTAGCTAATTTGATTTTATAAAAAGAAGAAAACCAAATTATTAATATCAAAAATCAAAGTGGTGAATTTACCATCAATGAAGAGAAAATTAAGGCAATTGTTAAGAGATATTTTGCTCAACTATATGTGAATGTTTGATTATCTAAATGAAATATATGACTATCTACAAAAATATAAATTATACTCAGATTATCAGGAGAAGAAATAGAATATTTAAATAACCCTGTATTAGAAAAATAAATTGAACAAAGCAATTAATGAACTTTCTAAGAAAAAATCCCCAGGACCAGATGGATATACAAGCTAATTCTACCAACAATTTAAAGAACAATCAATCCCAATACTATATAAATTATTTGAAAAAATAGGCAAAGGAGTCCTACCAAATTTCTTTTACAACACAAATATGGTGCTATATCTAAATCAGGAAGATCCAAAACAGAGAAAAAATTATCGACCAATTTCCTTAATGAATATTGATGCAAAATTTAAATAAAACACTAGCAAAGAGATTACAACACTATATCACAAAAATCATATACTGTGACCAGGTGTATTAGAAATGCATGACTGGTCCAATGTTAGTGGAACTTTCACCATAATTGACCAAATCAATAACAACCCCAACAAAAATCATATGATTATCTCAATAGATAAAGGAAAATATTTTGACAAAAGACAGCACCTATTCTTATTAGAAACATTAAAGCACATAGGAGTAAATGGCACTTACCTTAAAATAATAAGTACTATTTATCTTAAACTATCAGCAACCATTATTTTTAATGGCGATAAGCAAGAAGCTGTCCTAATACAATGAGGGGTAAATCAAAGATGGCCATTATTATCTTTCTTATTTAATATTGTACTAGAAATTTTAGATATAGTTATGAGAAAAAAAAGGAATTGGAATAGGCAATGAGGAAACAAAACTATCACTTTCTACAGACAATATACTTTGCTTAGAAAATTCTAGAGAAACAACTAAAAAACTGTGAAATTATTAGCAACTTTAGCAAGTTTCAATGTACAGAATAAAACCATATAAATATTACCAGCAAAGTTCAAGAGCAGGAGAGATAAAGAGAAATGTTATTTAAAATAACCATCAACTATACAAAATACTGAGGAGTCTAGAACAAATAATAGCAAATTTCATCTAGAAGAACCAAAACTCAAGGATATCAAGGCAATAAGTGAAAGAAAGCAAAAGAATATGGTCACAGCCATACCAAATTTCAAATTATATTATACAATGGTAATTATAAAAACTATCTGGTACTGGCTAAGAAATGGAGTGGTAGATCACTATATTATGCACAAACTATAATAGATTATGTACATTAGATTATATTAATTATAAATTATATTTATTATGTATTATATATTATATACATATTAATAATTACAATAGATTATGTACAAACTACAATATAGTAAAGGGTCATGATAATCTAGTGTATGAGAAACTCAAAGACAAAATTGGGGACAAAAATTCATCATTTGACAAATCTGCTGGGAAAACTAGAAAACACTATGGCAGAAACTTTGTATAGATCAACATCACATACCATATAACAAGATAAGGTCAAATGAAGGGTTATACCACAAGCAAATTATCAGGTCAAAAATATGTAATCTGCCAGATTTAAGGATAAAAAAAGAAGTTGGGACTGAAGAAAATATAAAGAACATTACAAAATAAAAAATAGATAATTAAGATTGTATAAAATTAAAAATCTTTTGCACAAACAAAACCAATACAAGCAAAATTGTAAGGAAAGTAGAAAAGTGTAAAAAAAATTGTAACAAACATCTCTGATACAGGCCTCATTTTTCCAAATATATAGAGGACTGAGTCAAATTTATAAAAATACAAGTCACTTTCCAATTAATAAATGGTCAAAGGACTTGAACAATTTTCAAAGAAATCAAAGTTGATTTTTAAGTTTAATAAAAGTCTAAATCACCATTGATGAGAGTAATGCAAATTAAAACAGTTTTGAAGTATCACCTCTCACCTATCAAAGTAGCAAAAATGATTTTTAAAAAAATTAGATGTTGGAGAGGAAGAAGTAGAAAAACTGGGGAACTAATTCATTGTTGGTGGAGTTGTAAACTGATCTAACCATTCTGGAGAGCATTTAGAACTATACCCAAAGATTATAAAACCGTGTATACCCTTTGATCCATTAGTACTACTGTTAGACCCCCAAAGGGAAAATGACTTATTTGTGTTTTTTAAAACTCACTTATAGCAGTTCCTTTGTGGTGGCTTAGAATTGGAAATCAATGGGATGCCCATCAAATTATGATCACTAAACAAACTGGGGTATATGATTGTAATGGAATATTATTGAGCTTTAAGAAATGACAAGCAGGATGATTTCAGAAAAAAAAATTGAAAAGGCTTACACGAACTGATGAATTATGAAGTGAACAGAACCATGAGAACATTATGTACAGTAATAACAATATTATTGAGAAATAACTATGAATTATTTAGCTATTCTTAGAAATACAATGATCCAATACAATCCCAAAGGACTAATGATGAACCGTTAGAGAAAGAACTGCTATTGATTGAATATAGACTGAAACATGTATTTTTTCACTTTTTAATTTTTTTCTTTTATTTGAGTCTATTTGTACAAATCACCAATGTGGAAATGTTTTACATAATAGCACATATTTAGCCTGTATCTGATTGCTTACCCTCTTGGAGAGAGGGGGACAGAAAGGAAATAGGGAAGGTAAAATTTAGAATTCATGATTTTAAATAAAAATATTAACAATTAGGAAAATAAGATCTTTACCTCAATAGTATGATGCCATATTAAAGGCCTTCCTCCTAAAAAGAACTCTTCGAAGTATGTGTTAGCATAATATAAGATTGTTTAATTTATGCAACAACAAAGAAGTCTTTGTTATTGATTTCTTCTAAGTAGTAAAGACAGATGAGACATTAAGCTGGATCCTCACTGACTGTTTTTCAGTGCCATGGGGGTGGAGTGGGGCATTTATGGATCAGGTTAGGACTTTCTTCATGAGTTCTAAATGGAAGAAAGAGAATGATTATACAGATTGTGGATCATGTTGGGATGATTACCTCAAATACTACAATGTGCCTCCCCATCCCAAAAGTTCAAATTTATTCAGTATTCATAGGATTACAGGAGTATAGACTTAAGACTGGATGGAATCTAGGCATTTACATTAAATCAGTCTCAAAATCCATTTGCAATAATAATAATGGATTAAAATGCCTTTTACTCAAATTTTTGTGTACAGTCAGATGGTGAGTTCACTGCATTAGTGTGTCGGCAGTATAGAAGACTGGGGAGGCACCATGGGTGAGTAGTTAAGTGGGCACCAAAATAGAAGTAGGGAATGGTCTGAATCATATTAGAAAATGTTAAAGTGCTTTAAATCATATAAGGCTGTTCTTTTGTACAAAGACTGTCATTTTTAACATGTAAGATGCTGTAAGAAGGCAGACATCAGGGGGGAAATCTCCAAAGAAGCAAACACAGGTATTTCAAATAAAAAGAACAAAATGTTAGCTTAGTGTGTAAAAAGGTCCATTAGAACATAATCTCTTTGTGTATCCCCAGCACCTAACAGCATTGTCAAATGATTGATTGATAAGGATTGAAGAAATATAGGAGTGGAAAAGGAGGCAGGATGACCCTAAGATGAGTCTGAGCAAGCAGGCGTCCAAGGGTTCCCCTCAGGTCCATAAAATTAGCAAAGATCTAGAAGAAGGGATGTAGCATGTTGATGGGCTTAGAAGAACAAGGACCAGAGCCCCAGGCCATGAGAAGAGGGTGCTACATAACTGCATTAGCGAGGGAGATGTCTCCATTTACAGAAGAACCAGGTTATTAATATACTTAAGGAGAGAGACTCTTTGGGAGCCTTACTCCCATGAAGTCAATGAAATATGATGTCACTCCTTGTTCCCTTGTCTTAGTTTGCCTCTCTGCCAGGAGCAAGGAATTCTATGACATCAGAGAGGAAAAATTAACCACCTTATTCCCTAGCTGTCTGTTCTAGGGCCAGAGAGCTTGTTCTTTCAGGAGTGTGAACTGAAAGCTAGAATTTGTATAGAAAGAGCCCTTGACTAGTTCAAGGAGGGAGTTGGATGGGAGACGTTTGGAAAGACTGGGAGTGTGCAGCAAGCCCCTGAAGGTGTAAAACAGAAGTAATCTCAGAAGCAGTGATGAAGGAAAGCTGCAGAGAGTACAGTGGCTTCTGAGGTAGGGACTGGACAGAGAAATGCCAAGGAGGATGGTAGCCAGGCTATGTTTGGGGCTGAAAAAATCCATATAAAAATTGGTCAGGATGATATGGGGGAGATTTCTCCATACACAGAGAAGAAAGCTGGGCAAATTTAATAATGATGACAATCAGTAGGTCAGATTAGGTCTCCCACAATGTATCTGAATCGGCAGATTTCTGAACTTTGTTCATTTAGGGAGAGGAGTCCCCAGGAGGGCGTAGTGCAACAGAGACCATAAGGATAAGGGCTAGCTTTTTGCCAAACAGCTGACTCTTAAATTCCCTGGGACATACACCCAGGTAGTTCAATAACTGAATAGCAGGGGAAGAAAAGGGAAGACATGTTTATTAAATGCCTACTATTTGCCGGATATTATGTGAAACATTTTACACAGAATGCTTTCTTTTGTTTTCTTATTTTACTTTGTTTACCTAGAAGACAAATAGATGTCTTTTGTTTCATAACAGCCCATGAATCTGTCAATATGAGCATTCGTTTTCTGTGCCAGTTCCATAAGGAATACTCTAATGAACTCATAATAGTCACTCATTACAGCCTCAGCAAAAAGCAGGTCCATTCCAGGCGGATACACAATTAGTTGACAATTAGAGAAGTCCAGTGGACCCAGAGGCACTCTGACAAGATTACTCTTAGTGTTCCACGGAAGGCAACCCTGGCAGCCCACGCGCCCGTCATTAGTATCCTGCTGTGCCTGCTGCACATCCAGGTGCCTCCAGGAGTCTTCAGGGATTGCACCCGCTCCTTGTCTTTATATGATATTGTACTGAATTTACTAACACACTTTCTCTTTAAATAAGATAGAAGAAGGAAGGATAGCATGAAAGAAACTTCTCTTTTGAAGCTCTGGCTTTCTCCACAAAGGTCCTTCCCTGATGCTTCATTGTGGCAAAGATGTGGCTTGGGAGGTGACTGTGATAATAGGATTGATCCTGAATGAGATCCAGGATTGGGTCAGAGGTAAGGAACGGACTGGATCACCTGTGTCAATTGTATTGCTCATCATAACTCCAAGCTGATTCTCAAAAAAAAACCCAAACCCACTAATGATCCACAAGACCACGACCCATTCTATGGTATGTGTCGTTCAGCTCCAGCAACTTATACGTGATAAATGGGAGTAGGGAAAGGAACATTACAGGGCATAACATCAAGAAAATGCAGGATTGAAAAAGAAGGGAGTGAGTGCTCCTGTTATGGGATTAAGGGTTAATGAAAAAGTGGCTTGTGTACGGCCCAAGCACTTACCAAATCTTAAAAGACTTGAGGACAGCCTGTCCATGAAAGATGGATTGGAGCACTTGGGAAAGCAGCGCCCAGGATGAAAAGGGAACTCTGATTCCCATACCTTGAGAACTGTCAGAGAGAGAACCCAATAGCAGCCAGTGCATCTCAGAGCTGAGTGCAAATCCCTTCTTTAGAATCCCTGACAAGTGGCTATCTTCTGCTAAAATAGCCAAAGAGATCAAAAATTGACTGCCTTCCAAGATAGCTCAATTCATTTTTAGAAATCTCTCCTTATCAAAAACCTTTTCATACATTAAACCTAAATCTATCTCTTTTCAAGCCTCTCCACCTTCAAAGTCTGTCTTCTGCAAACAAACAGTATGTTTAATTAGTTTTAAATACTTGATGACACCAGAGAGATAATGAGGAAGGCATGGATGACTCAGAGATATACCGGCAAAAAGCACACCCATGGTGAGATGACAGAACCATCAAATTATTGAACTTTCAGGAACTTTCCAAGATTCCTATAATGAATGGGAATGGGACAATTTTATATGCATTTATGAAGCTTCAATATACACACAAAGTGGACCTGAGTTAAGTGCAGAGAGACCAATATCACTATTACACACACTCATATTAAGAATATGGAAGGTCAGTTGGAAAGAGAGATTTATGTGTTCAGATGGGGAAACTTATCTTTACCTGGTGTTGTAGGAAACTTGAAGGAGGAGATGACACCTTGGGGGAAGGAAGGGACTTCATCAACAGGGAACAAAGAGCTTGGTTTTGGTTAATATTGAACCACATAGGCTTAAGGCCCTCTATGGGCCCCACATAGAGACTATCCTTTAGTTGGAGTTTTAGGGGATACCCTGAGATATTGGGGAGCTTCTAATAATACTACTCACTATCCTCTTCCAGTGAATTCCTCCACCATTATTTAGCCAATGAATGTCAACCTATCAAGCAACTGACAAGAGTAACTTTGACAAAGAGATATTCACTAAGAAGTTATAGCTAGAGATAAGTTATATATCTCCTTTCCCCTGAACTAAAGAAACACTTTCCCTACTCTGTCCCTTGTGAGAGTGAACCAAAATTGAAGGAGTATGCTACAATGAGCCCTCACCAAAATTGCTGCTGGATATGATAGACCAATGATTGAGTTGTAGGTCAGTCTTTCTTGGCTTCTGTACCAATTCACTACTGGTTCAGTTGAATAGGTGACTTTATGACACCTCTCTGGACGCCATTGTTGCTTTAAATGGATCTGTTAGTGAAAGGGACCACTGGTGGTTCTTCTAGTCCTGTGAAGTACCTAAAGTCATCATCTGGTTGACTATTTATGTATCAGGAAAGAATAAAGAAGACTTACAAGAAACAGAGGCATTATGTGTTCATAGTCACATGGCTGTTGGTTGGACTGAAAAGGAAGCTCTGGAAGGCCAGAGACCACCTAGAAACATTTCCCTTAACTTCAAAATCTCAAGTTAAGAGAGAAAAAAGGGATTATTCTCTTCTCCTTTTGTATGCACATTCAGTTCTGCCTCCATCTATCACTACTTAGCTGAGAAGAACTAGTCAGAATATACTTCTGTGTGCTTTCAAACGGAGGTCAGGGCATCTTCATTTATCAAGCCCAGAAGCAAGATCATGGAATTTCTACATGTTGGATTGAAGCCAAGCAGGTGATATTACACATGTTCTGTACGAACCACTGGGGAGGTCTAGTCCCTTCTTTTACTAATAAATGACAAACATAATTCTATTGATGGTGATTGATGATAATGACAAATAATAATCACCAGGGATGTTTATTCAATTTTATATTGGTTGAGTATATATGGAAAGCCTCACATCTACACAAGTTATTGGAGTTTTTCTTAATTTAATTAAATTGTTCAAATATTGTACATTAAGTATCTGGTGCATGTAGACCATCTGGTTAGATATTGGGTAAAAGAACTTAGCTGTTTCTTAAGCTTCACCCTCAAATAACTTATGGAATATTAGGAGATGAGTCCTAAAACCCAAGAACTCTGATCCATATGTTTCTATCAATTATGTATTTATTGGATAAAATTTTACCTGGGGAAGTCTTAGCTACTAGGGTTCAGGGGTGAACTCTACCTTTAGTCCAGAGATAGTGGCAATTTTCTAAGAAGAAAAGATTTCTATGAGTTCATATGTGGGATAGGAATCCAAAATTTTCTTCATAATTTGGTGGAGAAGGAAAGGAAGTCTATGGGAAAAGATACAATATGAACTTTGTTTTACCAAATAAATGTGTGTTCATTTTCTGAGCTCAATTGTTAAGCTGGAGAAGTACAGTTTAGAGACTTAGAGGATTATATAAAAATTCCATCAAGTAAAAATCTTACTCTAACATCTTTACTTGTCTTTATCCTATGGTTCCTGAATGATTTTCAAATGCTTTTAAATATACTCTAAGGGAAACTGAATCTAGCTCATCAAGGACTCCCTAACAACTATGCTTAAGTGCCTGCTGGGCAGGTCAGTGCCTGAGACATTAGTTTTGTTGTCAAACCCCCTGTCTCTAGATAGGAGTTATGAAGTCAAATCAAGTCAACAAGCCTCTATTATAAGCTTACTGAGCCAGGAACTGTGCTAAACTTGGAATACAAAGAACAGCAAAAGTAGTCCCTTCCTTCAAGGAGCTCAGTAAATGATGTCTATTGGATTTGGGGCAAAATTCTTACCATTTTTATAAAATGGTATTTGGCTGAACCAAATAATTCCTAAAATCTCTCCATTCAGACTATGATTCAGGGTTCTACTGTAGAAGTCTGGACTTGGGTTGCTGAAGCTGCAACTTGGGTTGGGTGACTGCTCTGCTTCTGATATCTATCTATCCATCCATCTATCTTCATTTCTCTCTTTCCTTCCTTCCTCCTTTTCTACCTTACTTCCATTCTCCCTTCATTCCTTTCTTCCTTCTTTCATTCTTCCCTTCCTTTCTCATTCCCTAATTCTTCCCTTTCCTTCTTTCTTCCTTCCTTGATGGAGCCACTATGTATGATAACTGAAATCTCATAGATTCTCACAGAGGCTCAGGCACTCATTGGTTATCTGATGTAAGCCATTCTCTCTCTCTCTCTCTCTCTCTCTCTCTCTCTCTCTTTGGCTGAGGCAATTGGGGTTAAGTGACTTGCCCAAGATTACACAGCTAGGAAGTATTAAATGTCTGAGGCCAGATTTGAACTCAGGTCTTCCCGATTTCAGGGCTGGTATAAGCCATTCTTTTTTATAGAATTTCATGGATATATCCTTCACTGGTTGTCGCCCAGCCTTGACTAACACCTCCGGAGACAGATAATTTATTGATTCACAAGGCAGTCCATTTCCTAGGCAAACAACTTTGAGTGTCAGAAAGTTCTTCCTTTCTGAGTTCCAATGCCTTCCTGACTTCTTTTAACTTCCATTAATTGGTCTTCATTTGATTTGTGAGAACTACACATGCTCAGTCAATCCTTCTTCCATGTGATCACCTTGCAATTAACCACGTGACTTCCCCAGCTGTTGATCTTCTGGGCTCTGACATTTTATTTATTTATTAACTTTGAATTTTTGCCTTCTTTTTCTGCTGTGTGCTTCTTTTTTTGTTTATCCGATAATGACTCTCTCAGGAAGGAACTCTGGATGGTAGAGAACCAAGTATATTTATGGGTATGGCTAGAGGCAATATTCTTTAAGGAACAGAGAAGAAGGATGTTGGTGTTGATCACTCCCTATTAACAATACCATGTGCTATGCCAGGGCTGGGAAGCCATATTCATATTCAATATGAGGAGACCAATCCTACTGGTATCAAGAAGCTATTAAAGAAACAAGCTGCTTCAATGCCAGCCTTACAAAAGAGACTTGCTTCACTATCCCATGCTTTCAAATTTACAGAATCACCCATACCAGGGTGCTTGAACCAAGTCCAGATTGGGACAAAACCTGGACCAAACTTACTTTGGAGTAGAGTGAGTGGCCATCTCATAGGTGAATGCCAAAGGCTTGTAAAAGGCCTTGTGGTCCAAAGTATCTCCTAGTATCCTACTCCACTTCAATGCCTGAAACATTCTCTGTCCCCTATTATAGTGTCTTTGGGTTAAGGTATTTATCAATTTGTCAATCACTAATCATGCGTTTATTTAATTTTAACCAATAGAAATGCTGTTTTGCCTAATAGTCACCTGCTTAGTTGGGGTAGGGGAGAAACACCATTGAGTTGGCAAAGTGGAATCTCTAGGCAGCAGTCAGCATAGATATTAAGTTACAATAAATGGACTGTCATTTTTCCTGTCTTTCTATTACTCTGAGAGATATCTAGTGGAGACTCAATAATCCTGGGTCAGGAATAAGGAAGATTTCTTTTTAAGTTCTGCCCTGGTTGTGTGACTCTAGGCAAGTCACTTGGTCTGTTCCAAACAGTTTTTATCCCCAAATCTTGGTATAATAAGAGGGCTTACAGAAGTGTTGTGAAAGCCTGTTGACATGAAGAGGAAGTGAAGGGGATGAAAGAAACTGTCCCTCTAAGATGATAAAGAAGGATTCTATGGCAAGCTTGACATTCGGAAAGGCTGGGTTTTCTGCCTCAACAATGAAGCTGGAGAGTCCCAGGCTTCCAAACAAATGCTCACTTGCTCACTGTTAAGTAGACTAGCAGGGAAAATGAGAAGAAAAATGAACCTCAAGCAAGATAGCATGCCTACTTCGAACTTGCTTGGATGGCCAATCAGCCTGGGATTTCTCTTTCTCCCTCACTTGCTCCTATTCTCACTGTAATTATTCTAGTTCTTCATTGCCCTGTCCATCCTTAACCACCTCTATGGAAAGCCATGTCTCTCAGGCATCTAAGAGAAAAACCACAAAATTCCTTTCTCTTAAATCATGTCCTTAATCTGTCCACTCCAGTCACTACAGAATGTCAAACAGCCAAACAGCAGAACCATATTCTGTGAGGAGTTTAATGATCCTCAGATATTCCTCCACTGAAGCAGACATGTTTCTGCCCTACTGATGGGGTCACATAAACTCCAGGAAACAGTGTTCATGGCTGGTATGGACACATCTGCATTCTTCTCCATGGCCTGTGGCCGACCCACAGATTGGCAGATTCTGGGATCTCGTTCTTGTACCTTCCTCCCCCAGCTATTCCAAAATCATACTGGTGGATCCACCATGCTAGAAAATAGACTTTGAGAATAAAGAATAGCAAATGGAGTTATATGGATTTCTCTTTTCTTTTGTCTGGTGTAAAAGCTTCTAGATTTGCTCAGTTATGATCTGTTCAAAATGGAGCAGAAAAGACAAGTATATAATGCAGGAGGAGAATTTCCATTGTTAATCTGCTGGTCACAGCCTAAATGAGTTAGCCAGTCCCATGGCAGTCATTTCCCACCAGGTTTCTAGGTGCACCGTGCTGTGGAGTGTCCACAGTGAAAACCTGCCAATCTCTCACTTCTCTTCCTATTTTCAGTACTCCTGCTTGCCTGGTTTCCTTACCCAAATCACTCACCAGTGCCTAAATTCCACAAACAACTCCCAAATCCAATTTGGGGCTTCCACTTAAAAGCTGTACTGAGCTATCGGGGATTCTAATTCCTGCGATCCAAGCAGAGAAAACTCCATGGCTCAATAACCTACCTGGGCAATTTACAAATTTTCTTACAAAAGGAAAGAAAGATCTCTAGAGTTTGCTTGAGCTGCCTTTTCCCTTTGTGTCTGTGCCTGAGTGAAAGGGAATGAATACCAAGAGATAGCTGACTTGGATGGAAAGGCTTATTTTTACCTTTCCATCAACCCTCTGAGGAAGAGTGTTATTATTTACAAAAAAACGGTAACTAAGGAAGACCAGAAAAGGGACCGAATCTCAGAACCTTGAGCCTCAGTCCCTAGTCTCAGAATACTGGGTTCTTTCTATTTTGTCAGGGAGATCTACTGCAAGGGCTGTCTCTAGCTTGGGGCCTCTGATTTCACCATCTGTAAAATGAGGCTAATAATGCACATTGCACATGGAAGATAGGAAAATTAATGAGATAAATGCAGATTAAGCCCTTTGAGCTCATTAAGAAGAAAGCTCTACAGCAGGACACGGCGGCGAAGCAGTTGTTTTAATGAGCTTCACGTGTATCAGAGAGGAATCATGTTACAGTTCCACCTCTGTGTAGACAATATCAATGTTTGATTCATGCAGAAAAGGGCAACATTATGAATAATAGAAACAAAATAAGAAGGAGGTGGTGAAACCATACCAAGTTATTTAGAGCTTGATTTGATGCTGCTAGCAGAGGAGCAGTCAGCACCATGGACAGAGATCAAGTGGCTAGCTGGCTTGGTTTGGGGAAGGGAGGGCATCTAAAACACGGCAGTCCAGCCTTAGCTACCACTGTCACATCATACAGGGAGAACACGAGCCAGAGGTATGAAGGAGGAGAAAAATGTGCAGGTACTGATCGAAGGCAAGAAACTTTGCACTTGGGTGATTGGATTATCCATTAAAAGTGAGCCCAACTCTGACAGGTCTTCAAGTCATGGAAGGCTGGGCTGAGAATGAATGTATCTAATGTGGTGAATATGTCTCTGGGTCTCTTCCCTTCTCCAAATGCAGGAACTGAGCCAAAGACATATCCATGCATGTGTATTGATAAGGTCTTTTCCAAGAGTTCCTTTTGTCCCATAAAAACACTTAGGGATGTGCAAGGAATATTGCATCTAGTGTGGTGTTTTTGAGACCTGGACCCAGTTAGTATTGGAGCAGATAATCTTCATACACACTTCTTTGATTCACCATTTCCATGGGTGAGTACTGTCCTCATCTTGAGCTTTCCTACATTATGTTTGGGTTCCAAGATTTTTCTCCCTTACACTGCAGGTAACTATGCACTGTCCAGTTCTATGATCTCTCATTCTTAACCTTTGTGCACATGATCCCCAGACTGGAAGGGCAACAGAAGAGGGTGAACATGATGTGAAGGAGCAGGGATGAACATCTGCATCTGATCCTCACTATTCTAACAATGAAAATCTGATGGGAAAGATGCTAATCATTTGCAAATAATTTCCTGTTTTTTAAGGCTTAGGGCTAGGCTCAGGATATATTTGGAAAACTGAAGTCCAATTTGCCAGGCATATTGCTAGACCATATAGTCATAGGAGCTAAGCCTGAAGAAGGGAAGAATCACAAAAAGTTCATTTCTTTCTAAAAAGGAAAACCAGTGCATTTTCCAAATTAACTTCCAAGATAATGTAAAGATTTTCATGTGAGAAGGTCCCTAAATTAGGAAAATCCAAGCTTAATTCTACTGGGAAGGCATTTGAGGATGATAGAATCTGTCAGCTTTTAATTGCTGGAGCCCTCTGGGGGGGTGAGATTTTCAGGGCCTCCTGGTTCTTCCAAAGAAGGCCTTGACACTCTCTTTCCTTGGGGAATGAGCAGACACATGGATCTATTCTTTGCCTTTCTATTCAGACATTTGTCAGTGTGGTATTTTTAGCTCCCTGGCAGTGAGTGACTTTGCTCCCTGAGCACATGTGTGACTCATACCCCACACTGCAGAAAATGAGATTTATAATTCATATGGGGAGTATAGACTCCATAGAATGTGAAACTTCTCCAATTTTCAGCTGATGTTTTGAATACCTTCAGAGACAACTTTTAAGGAAGAAACTATTAGATGATCCCGAACTGATCAATAACATCTTTTGTTTTAAAGCCACAAACCTCTCCTTTAATCCTCTCTTGGGAATCATTTTAGGAATTATGCAAATAGAACTCAGAAACAGAGCCCATTTTGAGGTCTGACTACTCTATGCACTGTGCCTTGGGTTGTGTTGCCTTGATCTATGCATGATCATTATCTCTCAAACTCCCTTCGCAGATTCAGATAGTCAGGAATGGATCACCAGGAAATAGGGCTCATTGTGCTGCTGGTACCTGAGAAGTTTTGGAAAGAACAGTCTTTGGGCTCCTTAGCACAATGCTTAGCACCTAGTAGGTGCTTGATCTGGTCCAGGGGTTCCCTTGGACTGCCCTTTAACCTTAGACTATTTGATCCTTCCAAGGCTCAACTTCTGCCACTACTCAGAGGACATCATGCTTCATTGCTTTCTCTAGGAATTGCACTTGTACAATCTGGCTTGAACAAAGATTCTACTCACCCCATAACTGGTGATTTGATTTTATTTTTTTTAAATAATAGCTTTTTATTTTCAAAATACAAGCAAAGATAGTTTTTAATATTCACCTTTGCGGAATTGGTCCAGTTTTCTCCCTCTTTTCCCCCACTCCCTCCTTAGACAGCAGGTAATCCAATGTATGTTAAACACATACAATTCTTCTAGACACATTTCCAGATTTACATGCTGCACAAGAAAAATCAGATCAAAAAGGAAAAAAAGAGAAAAAACAAAAACAAAAAGCAAGCAAACAACAACAAAAAGTTGGAAAAACTATGCTGTGATTCTTCCCACAGTCCTCTCTTTGGGCATAGATGGCTCTCTTCATCACAAGACCATTGAAACCGGTCTGAATCACCTCATGTTGAAAAGAGCAAAGCCCATTGGAATTGATCATCACATGATCTTGTTTCTATGTACAATGTTCTCTTGGTTCTTACTCACTTCACTGAGTTCCTTTAAGTCAATCCAGGCTTCTCTGAAATCATCCTGCTGATTGTTTCTTACAGAACAATAATATTCCACAACATTCATATACCACAATTTATTCAGCCATTCTCCAATTGATGGGCAGCCACTCAATTTCCAGTTTCTGGCCACTACAAACAGGGCTGCCACAAACAGTTTGCACATATGGGTCTCTTTTCCTCCTTTAATATCTCTTTGGAATAGAAGCCCAGTAGAGACACTGCTGGGTCGATGAGTACGTACACTTTGATAGGAATTTGGGCAAAGCTCCAAATTGTTCTCCATAATGGTTGGATCTAATTGGTGATGTAGATATATATATGTGTGTGTGTGTGTGTGTGTGTGTGTGTGTGTGTGTGTGTGTGTATGTGTATGTACATATAAATTGGTGGTATACACACATGCATAGAGTCACACATACACATATATAAATGGTGCATTTATATACAGATGGTTATATATCCATAAATATGTACCATGTATACATATGGACATGCATATACCCACATCTTCCAAAGCTTTTTTCCCTTTCAAAGAGAGGCCATTTTTCTTGCAGACTGCATTTGGGGAAATACCATAATCAGACACTCATGCTTCTTGTTTCCTTAATAATCAGTGCTCAGGAGACTCCAAGAATCTGCCAGATTGCCCGGGAGGGCTGGAGAAGACTTGTGGGTGCCTTACCCTAGGGCCCAGCACAGGCAATAAGCTTAGATCACTGCAGCCAATGTTCATGCATCTGCTGTTCTAACTTTTTCAAATATCAGGAAGCTGTACCTTTTGTAGGAAGCATCTCCCCTCCCCAAAGCTATGGTTGATCCCCCTATTCCCCTCCAATCTCCCTTTTATGGACTCAGAATGATTTTTCTATGGTTTGTGTGGCTCCCTTCCAGATCTTCCCTTCCCTTCAGTCCACTCTTGTCTTATCTTCTCCCCTACCTTCCCCTGTTCTTCCCCATATTTCCCACAGCCTGACATTAATGAACTTTGCGTATTCAGGTATAATTTATATTACCTAATAACTGTTAAGTGTTTAAAGTTTGAATGGAACTCTCTGTCTCTCTCTTTCCTCCCATTCTCTTTCTCTCTCTTTCCTCTCTCTTCTGTGTTTCTTTTCTTTCTTCTCTTTTCTTCTTCTTTCTCTCTGTCTCTGTCTTTCTGTCTGTCTCTGTATGTGTGTGTGTATGTGCCATTTGAGAGATGAGATGGAGAGTTAAAAGCTTTAATCAATAAGTATTTATTATCATGTCATACACTATACTAAGGCATCTAGGTGGTGGTATAGTACATAACTCTGAGCCTGGAGTTGGGAAGACACGAGTTCAGATCCAGCCACAGATTCTTGCTAGTTGTGTGACCCCAAACAAATCTTTTAATATCCATCTGCCTCAGTTTCTACAACTTTGAAATGGGATGATAATAGAACCTCAATTGCAGAATTATTATAAGGATAAGGTGAGGTAAAATATGGAAAGCACTCTGCAAACCTTAAAGCACTATGTAAATGATACTACTGCTGATACTGATACTGTCACCATTATCATGCTGGGGAATACGTGGAGACAAAAGGGACAGTTCTTGTATCATTCTATCAAACAATACAATGTGCATATACCTTGGTATGTGCCAATTACAAAATAAAAAGATGAATTTGGCGCTTAGTAGGGAGACGAGAACTGGGATGGGGCAAGAAAATTCTCCTTATCAAAATAACTCTGGGTTTATTGAAATAAACAAGGGTTTCTAAGAGGCAGAGGTGAAGTGAGCATGCATTCCAGGCAGGGAGGAAAGGCTGTGCAAAGGTGTGGAGATGAAAGGGAGGAGGGCCATGCAGGGAAAAAGACTTCCTCACAATTGCACGTGTATTTTTAGTAGCAAGAATGAAGATATCTGAAATGATTGCCTAGGATATTTCTTAAAACACCACAGTTTTGACAAACAAGAAGGAAAAACGAAGCCTCAATGATTTCTAAATGCTGTTTGGCTAGGATTGGGGAGGGCTTCCCCAGCTCAAAGCCTTAATGTCACCAGCACGGTTGTCATGATTATACTTGAGGAAAGTCCCCGTTCTGTTAGAAAGTGAATTTTGATTATTAAGACATGAAAGAATGGAGCTAATCCATCCTGGGAGAAATCCAGTTGTTAGCTTCCTAAGACAAAACTCTCACTCTTTCTCTCTTCCACTGAGAATGCAAAATCCTGTGTCCTCAGGACTCGAGAGGTTTCACACAGGACCAGGCAAGTCAATTTGGGGTAATGCAATACCATTTAATTAGTGTATGAAAACACACACATCTACACCACACACACACACACACACACACACACACACACACACGGCAGATGTAAGGCCCAAAGTCCAATACCTGGCAGAATAGGTAGAGAAAAACAGAGGTAGAAGGCAGACTTTAAGCCAAGAACATTAGCAGATTCTGAATCACCAAAGTGGGTAGAAATATCCAAGCTGAGTAGAGGTAGTGGGGCCTCAAAAATCACAACAAATGGAGGGGTAGGAATCACTAAGAGCCCTGCAGAGAAGCACTTTGGGGACCACTTCCACTAGTCTCTCTCTAGACTTCATCTTGGGCAGTGTGTCTGAAGCCTGGGCCTCCATCACCTCTACGACAGGATACTTCCTCATGTCTTCAAAATCATCCGGTTTTTGCCTAAGATGTAATGAATTGATGTAACACAACAGGACCAATATTCACCTGATCTCTGATTCTGAGTTTAAAAGCAGAGAATGCTCTCTTTAAAATAAAATTGAAATTTTTTCCATCACTTTCATTTCCCAGTATATTATTTCCTCTTACGTTTCTCAGAGAATTATCTCTCATAATTAATAAAAAAAAGAGAGAGAAACAAAAGTAGTTTCAGAAAATAATAACCTAACATTAACTAAGCCAGACAATATACACAGTCTTCCATTCTCATAGTCCTCCACCTTCAAGCAAGAAAGAGGAACATTTCTCATCTCTTTTCCAGGGAGGGTCTTAATCATTACAATTACACAACATTCAGTTGGGAGTTGTAGTCATTGTATTTCGTTTTGTTTAGGCATTCTTCACTCAATGGGTACTCACTTTGCTCTCAACTCATTGCCCTCCCAAAACATGGTGCAATAAATATTTTGAAGTGTGACATATCTATCTTTGACTTCTGATGAATATACGAAGTGGTGGGAATTTTAGATCAAAGGTATGAAATGTTTAGTTTCTTTGCATAATTAGAATTGGCTTCAAGAGTTTTGAGTTTTGTGTCTTTCTTTGGACCTTTTCTCCCTCTCTTCCCATGAGTCTTACAGTCTCACTCATGGTAAGAACTTAACAAATAATTGCTGACTGATAAAAATGGTTAGGCCAACTGACAGATCCAAATATGAAAGATTGCTTCCATTAATTAATATATGAGTCAAAACAATCCTTAAGTTTCCTGCCTACTACATGATTGGCAAAAATGACAGTGATCACTGTGAGATGTATGTTGAAAAGACAATCATGTCTCCTCAAGAATTAATGCAGTTTAAGACTAAACTGATACAGCTTCAACCTCTGTACTGCTTCAGTTAAATTCAATTTAATGGATATTTCTTGATCACTTTCCATGTGCCAGGCACAGAGCTAAATGCTGCCTCTATAAAGATCAAACTGAGGCAGTCCAGGTCCTCTGAATCCTTATTTGATGCTGAAGGATACTATAGCTAAACTAACAAGTAAAGATAAAGCAGTTTGAGAAGGGATGGTGCCATAGAGACATGGTGGGCAGCTTCTTCAAGGCAGAATGCCATATTAATTGTTAGTAAACAAGACAAAAACATATTTACAATCAGCTTCTTCACTGCTGCACTCGTCACTCATTTCTCATCCCTTTGAAATCTATCTTTGTCACAATTGACTAAAATGGATCTTTTCAAAGTCAACAACAATCCCTTTTTGCCATTAATTATGTATTTTCTCATTTTTCATATTTCTTGACCTTTCAGAAGAATTTGATGCTGTCAATCATCTCTCCTCTAGACAATCCCTTATTTCTTAGACAGTTCCTATTGAAAATAACTCTCTCTGTGCT
This sequence comes from Antechinus flavipes, assembly GCF_016432865.1. NCBI lineage: Eukaryota > Metazoa > Chordata > Mammalia > Dasyuromorphia > Dasyuridae > Antechinus > Antechinus flavipes. Next base: position 1,867,930 of record NC_067398.1, read on the forward strand.
ATAGCTCTGTTGGGATTCCAGAGCCCCCACTGGCTTTAGACCTCATAGAAGACTCTGCCATACCTTATATGTCCTTCCCTAGATGCAACTGGCTTGGTCTCCTAGCTCAGGGCAACCTACCAGGAGTTGAGTTCATCCCAGGAGTTGACTTCATCCCTTGATATACTTCAAACTATTAGGCCCCAGATTCTGCTAGCTACAGATACCATTTATGAGAGATCTAACTACCTGACTTCTTATCTTGTCACATTCCCAATTTAAGTTTCTGGCAGGCTTAATGTGTAGCCTTAGGCTTGGATGTACATTTTCCCTTTGACTATATTGATCATTATATGGAATGATATTTAACATTTTCCCCTTCAAAATCATGTTTAATTTTTATTTGTGTTTCTTTTTAAATAGAATTTTATTTTCCCAATTACATGCCAAAATAGTTTTTAGCATTTTTTCTAATTATTTATTTATTTATTTGCAAAACATATGCATGGGTAATTTTTCCAACATTGACCCTTGCAAAACCTTTTTGTTCCAAATTTTCCCCTCCTTCCTCCTCTCCCCTCCCCTAGCTGGCAAGTAATCCAATACATGTTAAATATGTTGAAATACATGTCAAATCCAATATTTGTATACATATTTGGATAGGTATCTTGCTGCATAAGAAAAATCAGATCAAGAAGGAAGGAAAAGGAAAAACTGCGAAAGAAAACAAAATTAGCATTTATTTTTGAAAGATTTTGAATTCCAATTTGTCCCTTTCTCTCCTCCCCTCCCCTGTTTCTAAAATGGCATATAATTTGATATAGGTTATAAATGCACTATAATGTAAAACAAATTTCCATATTGTCACAGTAGTCAAAGAAGAAATGGATTAAAAGGGAAAAAAGAAAAAAGAAAAGAAAAGAAAAGAAGTATGTTTTGATCTGCATTCAGAATCTACCAGTTCTTTATCTGGGTGTGGATAACACTTTCCTTCATGAGCCCTTTGTACTTATCTGGAATCCTCAGACAATGTTGCTGATACATCTACAATGGTTTCCTGATTTTGCCTATTTCACTTTGTATCAGTTTGTACAAGTTTTCCAGGTTTTTCTGAAATCTTCATTTTTATATTTTCTTATTGCATAATAATATTCCACTACATTCACATACTACTGCTTGTTCAGCTATTCCCTAATTGCTGGACGTATCCTTTTTTTCTAATATTTTGTCACTACAAAAAGAACTTTTATAAGTAGTTCCTTTTCCCTTTTTATGATCTTTGGAATACAGATATGGTAGGGGTAATTGCTAGACCTAAGGGTAGGCACAGTATGGTTGCCCTTTGGGCACACTTCCACATTGTTCTCCAGAATGGTTGGATCAGTTCACAACTCCACAATGCATTAGTTTCCCAACTTTTCTACATCCTCTCCAACATTTATCACTTTCCTTTTATGTCACCTTAGCCAATTTGATAGTTATGAATTGCTATACCAGAGTTGTTTGCATTTGCGTTTCTCTAATCAAAAGTAATTTGAAGCACTTCTTCATATGCCTATAGACAGCTTCAATTTTTTCATCTGAAAATTGCCTTTTCATATTCTTTGATAATTTATCAATTGGGGGATGGCTTGTATTCTTATAAATTTGATTCCGATCTTTATATGTTTGAGAAATGAGGTCTTGATCAGAGACATTTGCTGTAAAAATTGTTTCTTAGCTTTCTACTTTCCTTCTAATCTTGGTTTCATTTGTCCAAAAAATTTTGAAATCAATGTAAACAAAATTATCTGTATTTTGCAATGCTTTCTATCTCTTGTTTGGTCACAAACCTAAACTCACTTAACTGCTTTATGTTCAACTGATTATATAATATTTTCATTCATTCACTCATCCATTTATCTGTTTGTTTATCTATTTATTTATTTTAGTTATTGATGAAAATAAGATTTAACAATGCCCATCATCCATCTTCTCATTTTTTCCACCAATATAATAGATTTTAATGCCTCTTCACATGAAACAATTTACCACTTTTTATGTCTTCTTTCTGCACCCAGAATACTCTTCTTTCTCATTCTTTAATTTTTTTTATATCATTTCCTCAAATTCACCTTGTACCCCTACCTTCTATTTATGTGTATTCCTCTTAGCTGTTCAATTAATGGTACAATTTTGTTGGTCTTTCATTCTTTTTTAAATAGTGTTTTATTTTTCCAAATACATGTAAAATAGTTTTCAAAATTCATTTTTGTAAGACTTTGTGTTCCAAATTTGTCTCCCTCCTCTAACCTCATCCCCTCCCCAAGGCAGTAAGTAATTTGACATAGGTTAAATATGTGCAAGTCCTTTAAACATGTTTCCATGTTTGTCATGCTATCTAGGAAAAATCCACCAAGGGAAAAAACACAAGAAAAAAGATAAAATATTATGTTTCCATCCAAATTTGGTCTCCATAATTCTCTCTTTGTAAAGCACAATATTTTAAGGGGGAAATGGTCATTCAATGAAATAGAAGGATTTCAAGATTTTATAAGAAAACCAGAACTGACAACAACAACAAATTTGATCTAAAATAGCAAAACCCAAGAGAAGCATAAAAAGGTAAAAATATAGATGTAGCAATATGTTTAAATGGATTGCACACGATATTTAACTGATATCAGATTGCTTTCTGTCTTGGTGAGGGAGGTGGTAAGGGAGGGAGGATCAAAAATCTGGAACGTGGAATCTTATGGGGTGAGTGCTGAAATCTATCTTTGCATGTGTTTGGAAAAAATAAAATGCTATTAAAAAGTAACCAATATTGTGCTTAATTTTGCCAAGTAGGTGATTCTTGATCATAGGACATGTTCCATTATCACTAATTCTTTAATGTTGAAGACGTTAAGTCCTGGGTAAGCAACATTGTGGTTCCTAAGTATTTGAATTGTTTCTTTCTGGTCACTTGTAATAGTTTTCCCTTGAAAGTTCTGAAATTTTATTTTAATGTATTTGGGAGTTTTTATTTTGGGATTTTTTCCCTCTATTTTCAGGTTATCAGGGCAATTTTCATTGATAATTTCTTAAAAGATGCTGTCCAAGTTCTCAGGTAGTCCAATGATTCCGACATTATCTCTCCTGAATCTATTTTCAAAGTCAATTTTTTTTTTCAATAAGAAATTTTACATTCTCTTCTACTTTTTTCATTTTTCTGAATTCATTTGATTGATTCTTAATGCTACTGATCCAATTCAAACTTTTAAGGAGTTTTTTTCAGAGTTAACTTTTGTACTTCCTTTTTCCATTTCACCAATTTATTTTGTAAGGAGTCTTTTTCTTTGATGAATTTTTTTATCTCCTTTTCCATTTGATTAATCCTACCTTTGAAGCAATTGTTTTCTTTTGCCAAACTGTTGACTACTTTTTCATAATTTTCTTGCATCATTCTAACTTCTTTTCCCAATTTTTCTTTTACGTCTCTTATATTAAAAAAAAATCTCCTATTTTGAGTTTTTTTATGGATTCCTTCTGGGCTTAAGACCACTTCCCATTTTTCTTTGGGGTTTTACCAATAGATGTTTTGATATTTTCCTCTTCTCAGTTTATATCTTGATCTTCCCTGTCATAATAACTTTCTATGGTCTGATTTTCTTTATTGGATTTTTGGGGGGTTTATCTTTTTTGAACTTTTCCCTTTCTTTTCAATTTTAGTTCTGCTCCCAGAGTGGAAGGAACGCTATCTCAGGCTTCTTATTCCAGGGCCTGTACTGATATTTCCCTGAGGCATAGGGACCCTTCATGCTGCACTGAGGGGATGGGGTTGGGGGGCTGGCACTGCTGTAGGCCATAGGGGTTTGGCACTGCTGTAGGCCATAGGGGTTTGGCACCTTACTTGACTCTGTGCTGAAGTGCTAGTGGTAATTTTAGGCAAGAGCAGAGGGCTGTGGGGTGTTTCTGTGTTTCCCTGTGATTACATTGACGTACATGGTTATCTGGGCTGTGGAGTCTGCTTGTTTTCTAGGAGCTAAGCTTAAGTATGTGTGGTGGTTCTTGGAGATGTAGTTTTTTTGTGCTGAAGCAAGTGGGGATTCCTGGGGTTGACTTCTATCTGTTTCACTGTCTCCTTTTGGTTTGCCGAGATGGGGCTTGGTGATGGTTGCTGGGATGCCTTTTGTCCTGGACTGCCCTCTCTTTTTAGAGAGTAAGTGGATGAAACAGACCATTCCTGCTAATATTCTACATTTCTTAGGCTAAGTGGTTATTTCATTCTATCTTTTTACTGGTTCTTCTCATCCAGGATTTGTTTTTAGGAACTATTTTATGATTGTTTGAAGATGAATATGAGAGATTTACAGTGATTTATTATTTACTCTTTCATCTTCTCAATAGTCTGATCTTTTTCTGATAAGTTTCTTAGAGAGTTGGACTCATTTTAAAACTTCCATGTCTTCATCTTAATGGTATGTAGCTTTTAATTCCTTTCTTACATGTGAACCAACTATCCCTCTTTTCCCCCTTTAATTGCCAGTGTAAGGAGGCCTTTGTCACATTTCCAATTCATATAATATAAGATACTTCTAAGGAAGCTTGCTTGGATTCATCTAGAGCTCCTAAGATGGATGGAAGTACTCTTTTTCCAGTCCTGCAGGGGTGGGTGTAGTCTTTGCTGATTGGCTATATAACTGGAACTGAGGCTTTAAAATGGTGAGAATAAGACAGTTTACTTTCTGGCTCAAATTTCCTGATGTTCCTTCTTGCTGATTGCAGAGGGTGAAAATCCCAGTTCACCTACAAGGTGGGTGTCATGAACTGAACCAGTGAGAGGGGGAGGACCTCTTTTGACTGCTCTTCCTCTTTTACCCTAGCTTTGAGAAAGAGACTTGATATATTTTCTGTTCTATTGATTGTTTTTCTCAGTCTAAAAGGCCAGTGAAATTCCCACTTGACCTAGGAATTTATGGCAAAGCACTCTTAGTGGTGGAATGGTGCAGCTAGCCAGAGCAGAGGGAAGCCTCAAGAAGCCAAGTGCCTGAGACTTGATCCCAAATGTAGGTGTATGTGTATAGATTTGACGTGGAACTTGGGCCTGTGTACTTATATAAATTGAATTAAACATAAAATGAATCCCTTTTCTCCCTCCAGAGACTATAAGGAAGAGAGAATTAAGCCCCATATATTGAGAGAGTAAGTTTGTTGAAATTAGAGCTTTTGAAGTAAATATTTCTTTATAAAACCTAATATTATTATTATTGGCTAAATGGAACTGGGTGCAACAAATCTACCTTTATACTTAGAGGAACATCCTTTGTTGCAGTTGAAACAGTTTGCAGAGCATTTGCTATAGGAGTGAAATGTGATCTATCTGGCCTTCCAGGAAGTCAGAATCAGGGTCCTATTATTACTATCAGGAATTGTTATCAAGCTCATGGTTAGAGCTTATAGATTCCATTAATTTATTTTGTTAGGAAATAGACCTAGCATTTATATCTCAACCATTGGTCTGTTCTTCCTCAGTTTTTAGTGATTATTCAAGGAAAATAGCTCCTAACTATAGCTCTGAAGGAAAGAATGCTTGTCAATAGGCAAGGCAATATAAAGAAAAGAGTCCCAAAGATTGGGGGGACAATTTTTTCACTGATGAAATTCATGTTTTCATTCAAGGTTATGCCATACTATTGTCAGAAGTGGAGGTGGACCTGTAAGGTCTGAGTATCTTCATCAAACTATAGGATATCCGTCCAAAAATGTTTAGGGGATTTTTACTTCCAGTGGGCCTCGAAGTTTTGTTCCCATTGAAGAAAAAGTAAAAGCTGGTAAATATGTTGGTATAGAATGAAAAGTAGAATGCAATACAGCAGCACTGTGTAGTAATGTATCCCAGAGATAGAAATTAATATGTCAGTGACTTATGAACTCACTTGATTTAAACCTCATTGAAAACTATAAACTATAATTAAGGCTTAAACTTGGGAAAAATGGATTTCATCAGATATATGCTCTTTACCCAGTGTGGTGGGGTTTTATAATGAAGAATTAAGAAACATGTTTCAAAATCATGCATAATGATAAGTGATTGAAGAGAAAGGAATATATATTACATATTAAAATCAGTAAAACATGTAGGGGAGGATTCTGGGAAGATGGCAGAATAGGTTAAAAAAAGTCCAAACTCTTCACATTTTCTCCATAAATAAGATAAAATTATGCTTCAGGGCAAGCTGAAAAAAGCAGTTAAAACAAATAGGAATTGGGGCAGAACAAGGTTCTCCTAACACAATCAGAGAAAGATATGAGGACAAAGGATTGGCCTCTGTAAAATGTAAATGCCTCCAGGCTGGTTCCTCTGAAACAACAAGCAGTGAGCCCTGGGGCTAGCTGGTTCCGAAGGTAGCCTAAGCCCCAGCCACAGGAACTTTCACCTCATGCAAAGTAGGAGGAGTTGGGAGTCTGAGTCAGGAAAGATTGAGGGAATCTCTGCGGATAAAAACTCCGGGCCCAGCTGTGCTGCTGAAATGCAGTTCTGAATCAGAAGGAGCCAGCACATACCCAAAAAGTGCAGAAGCAGTGCAGCAGGATGCTGCTGGCCTTGGTACTTACAGGAGGGCAGAGTTCTTAGTTTCAGTTCCAGACCAAAGAGGAGAACTGAATAAGGATCTAAGGCTAAAAGCATCATCCACCACACCCCAGGAGTAGAGATGATTATACCAGCAATGTGCTACAAAATGAGCAGACAAAGGAGAAAGAATTCAGTCTTAGAAAGTTATTCAAGGAATTGGAAAGACTAGGGGTCACCTTCAGAGGAAGATGCTGAAGTAAAAACAAAAAGCCTCTCCTACCCAAAAAAGCAACATTAAATGATCACATGCACCTCCCCCCCCAAAAAAAAAAAAAAAAAAAAAAGATTCATTGTAATAGGCTGAGGCTTGAGTTGATGCACTGAGGTCCCAAGCACATGAGGCTAAATAGTAATTAGACCATACTCTATTAAGATATATGCTTGGAGAAAGAATGGCCCCCGCCCACTCTTTGTGCAAGTCCTGATGTGTTGTATAGGAAATGACGGTTTTGGTGAGTGGAGGCAGGGGAGTGGAAAAGGAAGGGGGAGGAGAGACTGCTTGCATTGCCATTTTGATGGTTTTTCAGCTCAGATCCCCCTCTGCTAGCTGGCTTCCTGTCGCAGCTGCCCATATTGCTATCGCAATCTTTCTTGCCCATATTGCTATCGCAATCCTTATTCACCTCTTCACTTCAATAAAGATTGAAGATTTTTCCCTTAACCTGAATTCCTAACTCTGGCTGATTTTAAATATGCGGTCATTACAATTCATATAGCTTAAAAAAGACTTGAAAAATAAAATGAAAGAGATTGAAGAAAAGATAAAAAAAATTAGGAACAATACAAGAAAAATAAGATGATTATGTAAAAAAGTCAACCAACTAGTAAAGGAGTTCCAGAATCTTAAGAAAGAAAATGCCTCTGAAAATTAGAATTGAGTAAGCGGAAACCAGAAAAGTTATGAGACCAAGAAATAATAAAACAAAATATGAAGAAAGAAAATAATAAAGCTGAGAATGTTGTGCCACAGTTTCCTTTTGATGTCCTGACCTAGTTTCCCTAATTGTCCTATTTAGTTACTCTGCCTCAGGTTATACCCTTTCCCTCTTAATGTTTGATGAGATAAAGGTCTTCAGTTGCTCTGCCCCAAAACCCCAGGCTATAATCATTCCCTCTTAAATGGTTGATGAGACAAAGGTTTTATATTTTTAGGTTATAGTCATTCCTTCTTAATGTTTGACAGGATAAATGTCTATCCATTTTAGATGTTATTGGAATATCAGTAACCTCTCCAGTACCTCCCTCCATTGTTTCATCCTAAACATCCATTAGGTTATCTCCATCCAGGTACCTCCCCAATCATGTCATTGTTCTTGTTATCCTATAAAAAAGATTGCTCTCTGATATTTAGTGCTGGATTCTTTGAGATGATAGTCTCATCCAGCCCTGGGCTGGTCGCAGTATATCTTTCCATTTAATAAACTATTAAATTGGTCTCTAACCTCTGTCTTGCTCCATTTCTATGGCATTACAAGAAAATAGAGAAACAAGAAAAATAGAGAAAACCCCCACAGATCTGAAGAACAACAGATCAAGAAGAAAAAAATAAATAAGAATAATAGAACTACTTGAAAACTATGATAAAAAAAAAAAGAATCTTGACATAATAATACAAGGAAAAAAATTAAAGAAAATTGTCCCAGTGTTAGAAAAAGAAGGGATCCTATGAGGAAATCCTATAGGAACATCATAGCTAAATTCAGAAACCAAGGATCAAGGAGAAAATATCATGAGCACCAAGAGCAAAACAATTGAAATACAATGGAGCACAATTAAAATCACACAAGACCCAACAGTTGTTATATTAAAAACTACAGGTCTTAGAAGACTATATATCAAAAAACTAAAAACTAGAATCTTGACCAAAAATATCATACTCAAAAAATTGAACATAATCCTAAAAGAAAAAAAAATGGATATTTAATGAATTGTCAGACTTTCAGGATTGTCTTAAAAAGATCTGAACATACAAGATGCAAGAGAAAAATCAGGTAAACATTGAAAATTAATTTCCAGGAACTCGATGAAGACAAACTGTTTATGCTTAATATGTCATAATGTAAACTATACGTCTAAGATTGTCATTAGTAAGAGGGTTGTTTGAAAGAAAGATTGGGGTACAGTTGAATATAATGTGATTCTAAAAAGCAAAACCATGTAGGAAAAGATTAATAAAAAGATTAATTATATTTTATAAGTGAGGTGATAGAAAAGAATTAGATGGGGAAGGAGAGCTGGCATTTCTGAAATCCCACTCAAATTGGGAATGGGTTAAAGAAGGAACAATTTGTATAAATTTTATAAAAATCTTCTAAATTCAGTACAAAATAAGAAGGGGAGGGAATAGCATAGAAGGAATATAAATTGATGGGAATGGGACAAAGTGTGTAGATTAGTTGATTGGTTGTTGGTACTCAAAGAGAACCAAAGTGACCCGACTGTGTTAGGCTTAAGTTACAGTGTGTCCAATTGTGTCTTTTCAGACCAATCTGAGCTGGGAATGTTCTGCCACAGATGGGACACGCATGTCCCTGTGAATATTTGGGGAAGATTCTCTAATTCTACACATCTTATATTTCTTTTGCTAGTTCATTTCTGCTTTGCTTATAGAGCACAGCATCTTCTGATAAGAGCAGTGCTGTACTCATATCTCCTATATCATACAATCAATTCTAAAGTTCTTTTTTTTTATTAAAGCTTTTTATTTTTCAAAACTTAGGCATAGATAATTCTGCAACATTAGCCCTTGCAAAACCTTATGTTCCAGTTCCCCCCACCTTCTCTTTCCCCCTTCCTCTAAGATTCCAAAGTTTTTAATAGAGCTCTTGAAAGTGTCTTCATATTGCTTTTTCTGACCACCTTATAGAGCACTTGCCCTGTGTGAGTTCTCCATAAAATAAAATTTTTTGCAAGTATACGTTTGACATTTGAACAATGTGGCCAACCCAGCTGAGTTGTGCTCTCTGTAGTGGATTAGCAGGAAGAAGATTGAGGGAGGGCAATGGGAGGAAATGGGGAGCGGGGTAAAGATAAGGGAGGGATGCTTGGAGAGGTTGGATTAAATAATAGCACGACAAGGTTGCAGTTAGAAGTAGATGAATCATCAAGGATAGGAAACAAGAGATACACATAAACATAATAATGATAAGGAGCAGAATTTATTAGAAGAAAAGTAGGGGTAGTAATTTCTGATTTCAGACAAAGTTAAAATTAAAATAGATTAAATCAAAATAGAAAAAAAAAAAAGGGAAATACATTATATGTCAGCCATAATACTATTGTTTCAGACTATTTAAAACAACTACATAGTATAAGATTGGAATATTGATATGATATCAGCAATGAGGGATTTAGAAAAATATGAAATGATTTGGATCTAAAAAGGATGATATTATCCACTTTCAGAGAAACAGAGGACAAACAAGCATACTGTAATCTTAAACAGGCACATATGAAAGTACATGTGTATAATTATAAATATCTATATGTATGTGTAAATACATATATAGGGTGTAATTGTGTGTGTATAAATATATCCACATTATAACTGTAGCTTGCTTGGTGGAGGTAGGAGGGCAGAAAAGGAGAAAGAGGAATAAAGTAAAAAGTGCACAGAAGAGAACAAAAGAAAACCTACAAGAAAGCAAAGGTGGACAGTTCTTAATGCAATGTGTAGTATTTATTACATACGCTTTATTGAAGTGGAAATAAATTGTTTCATATTTTGAATTCTCTCATGTTCTGCTGTGCTCATGACAATTCTCTTTTTTTTTTTTGTTTTTCTTTCTTTTTTTTCTATTTTGTATTTAAATTTTGCATAAAGACACTAAAATAAAATTTTAAAAAATTAAAGTTTTTTATGTAAAAGCTTTTTATGTCAATCTAATTATTCTTGTTTCAGCTAATTTGCATATCACTGGAATCCATCTAATGCAGGTGATTTAGAATCCTCACAGCTACAGTCAACACCACCCTGCTTATCTGAGGTATCAGCTCTCTATTAATCTTTCTGTTCTTTGCTACCTTTAGTAATGGTGAATGACTCCACAGAGATTACTCTGGGGAGCATGTGCTCTGAGCTTTCCTGGAATCTTCCTGGAACACCAGGAACAAGGTGACTCCATGCAATTGGGGATAATGAAGAGGACTTCACAGATGCTCCTAGTCATGTGCTTGTCAAGCACAGGAAGGGCTTTTGGGGGCATTCCAATAATGTGCTAAGCCCCTCCCCTCCAACATCAGAAAAATGATTGTTATACTTTTTTTTCTTTTTTTTTTTTTAATTTTAATAGCTTTTTATTTACAAGTTATATGCATGGATAATTTTACAGCATTGACAATTGCCAAACCTTTTGTTCCAATTTTTCCCCTCCTTTCCCCTACCCCCTCCCCTAGATGGCAGGATGACCAATACATGTTAAATATATTATAGTAGTATAATTTAAATACAAAATAAGTATACATGTCTAAATCATTATTTTGCTGTACAAAAAGAATCTGACTCTGAAATAGTGTGAAGGAAATCAAAATGCCTGTGAAGGAAATCAAAAATGCAGGTGGACAAAAATAGGGATTGGGAATTCTATGTAGTGGTTCTTAGTCATCTCCCAGAGTTCTTTCACTGGGCGTAGCTGGTTCACTTCATTACTGCTCCATTGGAACTGATTTGGTTCATCTCATTGCTGAAGATCGCCAGGTCCATCAGAATAGGTCATCATATAGTATTGTTATTGAAGTATATAAGGATCTCCTGGCCCTGCTCGTTTCATTCAGCATCAGTTCATGTAAGTCTCTCCAGCCTTTCTGAAATCCTCCTGTTGGTCATTTCTTACCAAACAATAATATTCCATAATATTCTTATACCACAACTTATTCAGCCATTCTCCAACAGATGGGCATCCACTCAGTTTCCAGTTTCTGGCCACTGCAAAGAGGGCTGCACAGACATTCTTGTCCATGTGGGTCCCTTTCCCTTCTTTAAGATCTCTTTGGATATAAGACCAGTAGTAGATTGTTATACTTATTAACAAAAGTACTTCTGGCTGATGATCCAGTCGGGGATTCTGCTTTTCTTCTGCCAAGATGAGATTTTAGGGAGACATAGAAGAGTTCTCTGTTTCCAACATAGTGAGGGGGCATATGAATTGTGGACTCAGTAATACCCCTCCCCCTACCTGTCACTGCCTCTTCCGTGTATTTCCTTCATTTACCATTGGCCTTGTGGACACTGGGAACTTTGAGTATGTGTGAAAAGCCACAGTATCTAATGCCAAATGAAGATTTGGCACAGAGATGGGAGATTGAAGATCCTGTTTGATTGGTGAGTGTGAAATGTAAAATGATGAGTTCACTGCCAAAATAAACAACCTTCCTCATTCTTAATTAATTTTTTTCACATTGGATTTATCTTTATTAATAATATCTATTTTCAAGGAAAACTCTTGGCTAGGGTCAAAAATAGATTTGTTCCTGGAGTAGCCAAGAAGAATCTGAAAATCCAATAAAAATAATTATTGGGCACTCACTTTGTTCTTGTGAGAAGTCAGGCCCCTGTAGAGCTGAAACTTGGGCAAATAAAAGGCAAGGGATTGGTGGCCACAGGCGACCACACTTGATGGCCTCCACTTTGTGGTAGGAAAACAGGCTAAATATGAAGTCGGTCTCCCTCCTCTATGTCATCTGTCATCATCATTCCATCTTCCTTGAATGCCAGTCTTAACCTTTAGTCATCCCTCCTTTTTCACACAACATATTTTTAAAACTCACTTTACCTCACCCCCTCCCCTGCCATGTTTGGTTTTTCCTAATAGCCTCTACTTCTTCTTGATCTTAATATTTGCTCTGATCTCACAGGAGAGGTCATGCCATATTTTTGCGTTCATTGCCTCTCAGCTGTCATTGTTTCCCCTTTTGTATATCTCTTTGGAAAGTCTAAGTTGGTTTGTGGATGCCCTGTGTACTCTTTTCTTCATTACCTTCTGAATTTTCCCCTTTTCAGGATTTTTTCTCACCTGTCTTGCACTGACTTTCCTCCTGAAATTGGGATGAATTCTTGAATTCCCATTTCTTCTTCCTCTGAATTATTTGAAAGCTTTTCTCCCAAAATTGAGGTTGCTACTCTGTCTGACTTCCCTGTTCTTGTTTTCTTCTTTATTTTGATGGAATATCACTGCCCGACATGGTTCTTTAGATTTTCACCCTAGCAACTGGCTCCTTCTTGCTGGCAAGAATCAGATCCTTTTTTGAGTGTTGAAAGCCCAATTCACATAAACAAAGACATTCTCAACCATTCTGCTCAACATTGACCTTCCGGCCAATATTTGCATCAGTGAAGTGCCTCATTTTTATTTTCTAAATAAATACATTTTATAGAAATGGCATTAATATGGAACACATCTATGCCAAAATGGCGATGTACTTCTGTCTCTGTCCATTATTTTCCACCCAAATGTTTTACACCACATCTGTTCCCTTAGGTAAAACATTTCTTTACTTAAGAATATCTCCTGAATAAAAACATTATCTCTGCCTCTATTTTCCAATTATCTGTTCCTCTGTTTCTGTCTCTCTCTCTGTCTTTCTATCTTTCTCTCTGTCTTTGTTTCATTCTCTGTGTCCCTCTGTCTCTGTCTTTGTCTCTTCATTTTTCTCTGTCTCTCTGCCCCTATGTTTTTGTCTCTGTCTCTCTTGGTCTCTCTGTTGTCTCTCTCTCTCTCTCTCTCTCTCTCTCTCTCTCTCTCTCTCTCTCACTCTCACACACACACACACACACACACACACACATGTTTTTGCCTTTTTGTCTCTACTCCTTATTGGCATCAATTTCTAGAATCAAATTTCAGTAATGTATCTTTTTACTAAATCAAAATGATCACTATAATAGAATGTCCAATGTATCTCCCTGATCACACCCTTCTGGTCTACCTTGCTTTTTAGTTGTACCTTGACTTGTCCTTCACCTCAAGTTTTTTTCTCAATCTTTCCTCCTTGAATCCTTTCTTCATTTCATGGCATTTTCCTTCAGTCTGAGTCTTTTCCCTTTGACTTTCAATTTATCCTGAAATCATCACTAATTTTACTTTATTAAATGTACTCATTGATTTTTTTCACAATATCCAAACCCACCATGTTTCCTTCTTTCCTCATCTTCCTCCTTTTTTTGTCTCCTCTTTCACCTCCAACTCCTCTTCCTCTTCTTTTTCCTCCTCTTTCTCTTCCTCCTCCTTTTTTTCCTTCTTCTTGTCTGGAAAGAAATGACACTAGGAAGTAGGAGCTACATAAGGCATTTTTCCACTTAAGAAGATGAGGGATTAGAAGTAGAAGAGTAGGGAGTTTCTTTTCCTGGAAATAGTGAAGTGCCAGTTGACTGGATTCATAACCTCTGAGGTCCTATCCGGATCATGAGCTGTGCCCATCAGCTCTTTAATTCCCTGGGAAGAGTCACTAGGCAGCTCCTGCTGGGTATCTGGTCCAACAAGCTTGCTCAGTTTCTTGAATTGACATTCACTCATCATTCATCACCGATCTCGGTGTTCTATTTAATGAATAGTAGGTTGTCTCACTGAATGCTGACTAAGAGACTGGGATGTGCCATTAAGGGGAAGAACCTGTTCTCTGGTAAAGTTGACACCAATTGTTGCTAAGTAGGCGGTGAACTGGGTGCTTTCTGAGCTGCTGAAGTCTCCCGAGTGCTGCCAGTGTCCATTCAATGTAGGCACACTGGGGTGAGCTCTGAGGGTCTTGACCTGGTCATGTCTCTCTGCCTTTATGTTCTCACAAAATTACCCTGAGAGCCGAAGGAGACCCTATTCTCAGAGGGCTCTGTGCTGTTGAAAGCAATGCCCGGCCAGTGAGATTCTTCTCAGTGTTCTCCAATAAGAGCAGCAATTGCATTTTTCTGGTGCTTTGCAGGTATTGTCAGCTCTTGGATCTGTCTGACAGATCAGTAATAATGGAGAGAAGGGGGAGACGGAAGTGTCCACCTGCTAGTTGCACCGATAAGAGTATAAAGACACCAGGGATGAAATGCATGCGCTGGACAGGAGACCAAAGCTTTAATCAGAAGGAACGTCCGGGAAGTCTGAAAACTAGCGGTGACTGACAGCATGAACTCAGCGAGCTTTGCCAGCCTGGCGCAGTCTTGGGTAGCACAAAGGGGGGCTGATGCCCTGTCACCTCCCAAGAGAGAAGGAGGCTGACTGGCTGCTGACACTGGAGAATTCACTGCCTTCCCTTGACAAGCATCCCGACAACCTGTTAGCATGTGTCCAAAACTCTCTGTTGTTAACTGAACAATAGGAAGCCAATTTGGGTCTCGTAAGATGAGAAAGAAGTGACATTGTGTAATGGGGAGAGTGCCGGCAAGTCTGAAGCTTTTTTTGGAAACTCGCAGCATTTCTACAAAAATCCCTTTGCAGACTTTAAAGGGCTCCAGGAACTTTATTTGTTGTTGTTGTAGATGTGGTTGTTGTCAGAGGTAGGAAGCCCCGGATTCCAATCCCACCTCTGACACAATGACTCTGGGACCACCTCCAAGTCCCAGGAACCTCTCCAGGATGATTAGATGCAGAAGGCGCTCACCTGCCTTGGGAAGGGCTCTTCCTGTAAAAGTGGAACCACATCCCCAGTCCCTGTGCCCACCCCTGAAACCATTATTACGATTTGGAAGGGATGTTTTCTTGGGAAGAGTGGGCAGGAGACCTCCAGGACTCACAGTTGGAGTATCGGGAGCTAGAAGGAATCTCAGAGGCTGTTTTCTCCACCCCCTTCATTTTAGATGAGGAAAGGCTCACACAAATGAAGGAACCTGTCTAGAGTACATAGCTAGTAAGTATCTGAAGCAGAATTCTAATCCAGGTCTTTTGGGCTCAAAATTTGGTATTCTCACCCCACTGTCTCTGTGCAAACTCAAAAACAATTCCCCAGACACGAAGTAGAGAAACAAGGGAAAGAACAAAGAGTCAATGTATCCAATTCTTATTTGCTGTGGACCTTTGGTAAGCCACTTTATTTCCAATTGCCTCAATTTACTCAACTATAAAATAAGGCTAATGAGTACCTATTTCCCAGGGTTGTTGTGAGTTTCAAATGAGATAAATTTTTTTAGCTTTTTATTTTTAAAATATATGCATAGTTTTCAACATTCACCCCTGCAAAACCTTGCGTTGCAAAATTTTTTCTTCCCTTCCCCCATCCCCTCTCTTAGACAGCAAGTAATCCAATACATGTTAAACATGTGCAATTCTTCTATATGTATTTTCACAATTATGCTGCACAAGGAAACTCAGATCAAAAAAGGAAAAAATGAGAAAGAAAACAAAATGGAAGCAAACAATAGCTAAAAAGATGAAAATATTATGTTGTGATCCACACTCAGTTCCCACAATCCTCTCTCTGGGTGCAGATGGCTCTCTGCAATACAAGTCTCTTGGAAGTGGCCTGAATCATCTTATTGTAGACGTCCATCAGAATTGATCATCACATAATCTTCTTGTTGCCATATACAATGTTCTCTTGATTCTACTCACTTCTCTTAGCATCAGTTCCTGTAAGTCTCTCCAGGCCTCTCTGAAATCATCCTCCTGATCTTTTTTATAGAACAATAATATTCTATCACATTCACAAACCATAACTTATTCAGCCATTCTCCAACTGATGGGCATCCACTCACTCACTTTCCAGTGCATTGTCACGACAAAAAGGGCTACTACAAACATTTTTGCACACGTGGGTCCTTTTCCCTTCGGTAGGATCTCTTTGGGATACAGATGCAGTACAGACATTGCTGGATCAAAGAGAATGCCCAGTTTTATAGCCCTTTGGGCAGAGTTACTAATTGTTCTCCAGAATGGCTGGATCAGTTCACAATTCCACAATGCATCAGTGCCCCAGTTTCCCCGCATCCCCTCCAACATTGGTCATTATCTTTTCCTGTCATCTTAGCCAATATGAGAAGTGTGTAGTGGTACCTCAGTGTTGTCTTAATTTGCATCTTTCTGAACAATAGTGGTTTAGAATATTTTTTCATGACTAGAAATAGTTTCAATTTCTTTATCTGAAAACTGTGTGTTAATATCCTTTGACCATTTATCAAATGGAGAATGGCTTGGATTCTTAAAAATTCTAGTCAGTTCTCTACATCTTTTAGAAATGAGGTCTTTATCAGAACCCTTGGATATAAAGATGTGTTCCCAGTTTTCTGCTTCCCTTCTAATCTTGTCTGCCTTGGTTTTGTTGGTACAAAAACTTTTTAACTTAATATAATCAAAATTGTTCATTTTGTATTTCATACTGTACTTTAGTTCTTCTTTGGCCATAAATTCCTTCCTTCTCCATAAATCCGAGAGGTGTTAGTGTCACTCTTTCTGTTTAAATCATGAATTCATTTTGACCTTATCTTGGTATAGGGGTTAGGGTGTCAGGTGTCGATCAGTGCCTAGTTTCTGCTATACTATTTTCCAATTTCCCCAGCAATTTTTGTCAAATAGTGAGTTCTTATCCCAGAAGATGGAGTCTTTGGGTTTATCAAATACTAGATTCCTATAGCCATTGACTATTGTGTCTTGTGAAGTTACACTATTATACTGATTAACTATTCTACTTTTTAATCAATACCAAATCGTTTTGATGACCGCTACTTTAGTTTCAGATCTGGTACATCTAGATCATCATCATTTGCACCTTTTTCATAAATTCCCTCAAAATTCTTGAACTTTTATTTTTCCAGATGAACTTTGCTATTATTTTTTTTTTTGCATTGTAAAATAATTTATTGGGAGTTTGATTGGTATAACACTGAATAAGTAGATTAATTTAGGTAGAATCGTCATTTTTCTTATTTTAGCTCAACCAATCCATGAGTATTTGATATTCTTCCAATTGTTTAGTTCTGAGTTTATTTGTGTAGAAAGGGTTTTGTAATTGTGTCCATATAGTCCTGACTTCATCTTGGCAAGTAGACTCTCAAATATTTTATATTGTTTACAGTTATTTTAAATAGAATTTCTCTTTGTATCTTTGCTGCTTGAGATAATATTTATGTAATATGTAGCACAGTGTCTGGTGAACACATAGTAGGCATTACCTAAGTGTTCATTGATTATTTCTTGCTGACTTTTATTATTTATTCCATTGTTTATTGTCGTTCATTTGCTTTTTTAGTTATGTCCAACTCTCTGTGACCCCATTTGAGGTTTTCTTGGCAGAGACAATGGAGCGGTTGGCCATTTCTTTCTCCAGCTCATTTTACAGCCGAGGAAATTAAAGCAAACAGGGTTAAGTGACATGCTCAGGGTTACAGAGCTAGTAAGTGTCTGAGGAAGGATATGAATTCACTCCAGACCCTGTGCAGTCTTATTGTCCATTATTAATTATTATTATTTGGCGATACGTGCCCTCACCTAGTAGTTGATCCTCCATGGCACAGAACGACTACGGTCCTGAGTTTGTGGCATTTCAGCCTACCTGGGCCATCCTGACTGGACTGAGTTGTTGTAGATGTGGTTGTTGTCAGAGGTAGGAAGCCCCGGATTCCAATCCCACCTCTGACACAATGACTCTGGGACCACCTCTGAGTGCTCTGATCCATTCACTGCCCTCTTCCATTACTTCCAGTAGGTGTGAGACTTTCTACCCATCTCCTGGCTGGAGAAAGCAAGAGAAAAGTGAACAAGTGAATGGCTTAAAATGTCCCATGCATCTCTCTGCAACTCCCACTCCTCATATCCCAGGAAGGTGAGATTTGTGCCCCCCTTGTCACCCCTTTGTTCTTCGGGGTCACCGAGCACAGCTCACGTGTCAGTTCTGAGTAACTGGGTTTGACGCAGGCTCGGGTTTGGGGGCCCTTCACTCTGCTTCCTTCTCTCCTGAGTGGTGCTGAGCCTGTCTTTGTCTGCTCTGCTATATGGTGGCTATTTTCAGCTAATCTTCTCTCCAGGGTTCCTCTGCTCCCCTCCCCCTTCTTTTTAGGTAGGGAAGTGGGGTGGGGGGAACCCAAGGTTTGCAGTGTGTGTGTGTGTGTGTGTGTGTGTGTGTGTGTGTGTGTGATATTGTGTTTTCTGGGCTCTTTCCACACTCGGATTGCATTGTTCTCTGTATTGCTTTTCATGGACAATTCCCTTTGTCCCATGTTTTAATTGGTTTCCTTTGTGCCTGTCTCCCATACTTTCAAGCAGGGGGCAGAGAGGTCCTTGGATGTTTGGATTTCCAAAGGTGTCTCCCTTCCTTTTGTTATAGACTTCTTTAACAACCTCCTCCCCTACCCCCACATCCTATTTTTAAAGGATTTTCCTTTCCCTTTATCCCATTTTCTTTGTCAGGTTTTTTTTTCTTTCTGCGATTGAGCCAATAACAATAGGTCTCCTTTTTCAGGGGCCTTGCTGCCATGAACCCCGGGAACTCTGTTGTCAATGAAATTCATCTTAGGAATTGAGTGAATAGAGACAGGCTCCTGTCTTGGTGGAGGTTGAAGGTCTCTATGGGAGGTCCTGCAGTATGGGAGGGGGAGAGGACGAGCTGAGAGGGGGTGCACCTTGCATAAGGGAAATTCAGGGACCCCACTTTCCCAATAGTGTCTACACAATTGCACTTCCATCCAATTTGCACCAATTAAATTGTATTTTAAAGGCATTTGGCAAGGTCAGTGTTTGTGAATTCTTTTGTATACGATCTTTTTTTTTATGTTTAAAAAAAATTCTTATACAATGCAAGCGAATTGCCTCTGGATTTATCTGTAGGTTCACATTTTATCTATTGGATTTTCTTTAAATGGAGCATCGGTGGAGTCTCACTCTTCTCCCTGGTGGTTCCCCCTCCCATGCTTTTAGCTGAGTGGGAGCCTCAGGGGGGCCATTCCTTGCTTCATCTTGTGCAGTCATCTCGCCTCGAGATAATTCCCCAAAGAGCACCAGCTCTTGAATGGGCACAAGGCGCAAGAGGGAGAGTGATCCCAGACAGGATGCTAGGGCTCGAGAGCCTGACCCGGGAAGGAGTGCTGTCGGAGGCGGGGGTACAGAGGGGAGTTAAAGAAGGGTAGATTGTGTCATCAAACATGAAAGAGTGATTTAATCAGTGGTGAGCAATGGAAGCGTGCTTAATTAGAAATACATATTATTCTTTGACTTTAAAGCATAGAATGAAAAATTAAAGCAATCTTACAGGATACATAATCAGTGAGGAATAATATGTTGGGAAATGAGTCTGATGTTGTAATTGGTATATGCAATTAAAATTCATTAATTTTAGTTAGCATACATGCATGCAAATATGAAATCAACAAATTTTAAATATTAAACTCATAATTATAGTGACATCGCAGCGATCGGCAAGAAATCGGCTTCTTCGTGGCAGCGAGGGGCTTCCTCGAAGCTGAGTGTCAGATGTCAGTTTGCATCCAATGGAAGTTGCAGATACAAACTGTCTGGGCAATTATAAAAGTTTAATATTTCCTGACCCCAAAAATATTGTAATTGAAACCCAGGGTGGTACCTTCCAATGGGAAAGGCAAGACCCTCCTTAACCACCCCAAATTCCAATTTTGACTAAGATTCTTCAGAGAGTGATTGATGGCAGACCCTGAAAGGAGCCTCTAACTGACTGGGAACTGAACTATTGGGGGGCATTAATGATCTAGAAAGCAGTCTCCCCAAGATGGGATTTGCTTCTAGAACCTGTTGGCAGACGGAAGCAGAGGCGTCCAGAGGTCAGAATATCTACCAGGGAGAACATATTTCTGTTTGAAGGCAGGATGGGTCCCAGGTTACCAAATTCAGTTGTAGAAAAGGCAGGTATTTCTGGATAGTCTGGATAAATGGGGTGTGTGTGTGTGTGTGTGTGTGTGTGTGTGTGTGTGTGTGTGTGTCTAATGAAATGTGGGAGGCCTTTGCTCTCCCAGGGTATAGAGGACAGGACACACTGATTGTAGTCAAGAAGAAGTCAAGGACTTTTCAAATCCTGACTCACAAGTTCATTAGCTTCATGCTTCTGGACGATTCATTTCATGTGTCTGTGCCTCGGTTTCCTTCTCTGAAAAATGGAAGATGGGTGGTCGAGCCGAATGGTCTCTGAGACCCCTTCCCACACCAGACCCTCGATCCCACCATCCTTGGCCTTCTTTTCTAGGTCGGGAGCAATGTGACAAATGTGGGGTGATTCTGCACATGTGGTAGCTCAAGGCAGAGTTTGATCCCAGAGAAAATGTCACGGAGTCATTCAAACCCTTCTCTTACTGAGCAAGCAGGGGCGAGCCTCTGTTAAGGGCTCCTCTGAGAACAAACTCTTCAGAGCTGGGAAAACCAAGAGGAAGAGTCCCCAACCACCGGCTTCTCACTCACAATGTCCTTTCTGCCCAAGCGGGAGTTCTCCGCCATTTGTTTGGCGTAGAACCCTGCGTCGGCTGCTGAAGCTCGCGGGTCTTTCTCAGACCACGACCGTGGGCTGCCTTCAGAACTGGAGAAAGCACCAAATTTCAGTTGGAGGTTAGTGAATGTGTCTGTTCACACGCCCAGATCCAAATGGCTCCTGCGGGTCCCCAGAAAAGTACGCGGGGGGATGCTGGTGAGGGCTCGGCTTGGGCCTATGGGCCTTCCCGAGGTGGTCCTGGAAGGGCCCCAGCAGCCAAGTACAAAGACAAAGTACAACGTGATGCCTGGGGACTGAGTGGGGGAAATCGGGAAGGGCTGTGGGAGGCGGCCGGCTGATTCCAAGGGGCGAAGGAGGGAGAGCATTTCAGACCTGAGGTCCGCCAGTGCAGGGGCATGAGTGTGTGGGGACAGCGGGTGGATCAGCTTAGGACCCTACTGCCCCTGCAGCAAAGCCGGAAGCACCGATCGTGGGGCCCAAAGCAGAGCTGAGGTCTCTAAACTTCTCTCTGTTCCAGGCCCCACCCTTCCCCAGCCAATTTGACCAATCGGTTTAAATTCTAAGCCAGGGTAACCTCCATCTTCCTTCCTGGAAGGTAAGTTACCTGGGAGCTTAAGCAGATTTTGGGCTCTTTTGGATTCCTTGCTATGGTCACTGATTTACATTAATTAAACATCTAAAATGACTGTAGTCTCTGTGCCCTTTCTTTGGCCCATTGCCCACAGTGATGTTTAATTATTGCTTTGAAGAAGGCAGAATGGAGTCTTTTCAATGGACAGCTTGTCTTTTTCTCACCGTAGTTTTTCTTCTGGTTTTGTACTGATTTGGATTTTCATTAGACTATTTATTGTACTAATTTGGCCATCAATCAAGGCAGCATTTGGGGTAGTAACCTTTAACCTTTGCCGCATATTTTAGGACCACAGCAGTCAGCAACTAGATCCTCTCCATCCCCAGCGCAACTGCTGTTATCCCAGATGACAAGTTGGGGAAGGAGGTGCACATGTTTTGTAGCTATTCTTGGTGAAATGCCATGGGATTGATGGCCAAGCCTTCAGCAGCGCTCCTCCCGCGGGGGAAATGGGACTTTTTAGGCCTTCCTAAGTCCAGGTGTTTTGCCTCTTTCTGCATCTGAAGAGGAGGGGATTGAGTTCTCCCAGACAGGAGCCCACAGCAAAGGGCCCGTGACTCCTGCCTGCTCCGGAACGCTTCTTTCTCCAAGGACCCAGCCAGAGTTTGCCGACAAAGGCCTCTTTTCCCATCGCCAGAATTCGGATCCTTTCTCGACTAAAACTGGGCTTGGGTGAGGATCTGACCCTGTCCAAGCATCTGGGGATGGGAAGAAGCTGAGTTGTCATCCAGTTGCTTATCAGTACTTCCAGTGGGGGGGGAAGGGGGGAGCAGTGTTGAGGGAGGGAGAGGGAGCAGATTCAGGGCTAGTGGTCTGGAAGGGAGTGGTAGGGGCTAGCCCCTTACTGGGAGGTACGACCTGCTCAGTGGAGCCCATGTCCCTTTCCAGGAAGGGCCCTGAGGCTTCTTGGTGTTTTAGGAATCCTAATGCCCGCCCAGGGCTATTCCTTAGGAGGGAATGCTGGGCAGAACACCACAAATGATGTGTCCAGGACCATTTCCAGGGTCCCCAGCTCAGCCTAGGATGTCACCCTGCCTGAAACTTCCCCTGGCTACCAGAAAATCACCCGGCTTCTTTCCTCTGCTTCTTTCCCTTCCCAGCCCTGCTCCCAAATTCTGGCTCACTCAATGCCTGTGGTCCTCCCACTCTGCAAAAGTTCCCCTCTAGGCCAGTCCCCTTCTCTCTTTGGTGAATTCCATCCCATTTGGTGGTCTCCATTTTGTTGAGGGACCCAGACTGACAATCTCTCATTTCTATCTTAGCCCTGCTCTTAACTGCTGAATCTTGCCTCGCCCCCGCCCGACAAAAAAGATCCTTTTTTGTAGAGTGTCTTCTCCCATTAGAATACGAGGATGGGGAGTGTGTTCCTTTGCTCAAGGTTTTCTTTTTTTTCTTCCTTCCTCCCTTTTTTCCTCTTTTCTTCCCTTTTCCCTTCCCTCCCTTATTTCCTCACTCCCTCCTTCTCTCTTTCCCTTTCTCTTTTCTTCCCTCCCTCCCTCCCATCCTTCTTTCCTTCCTTCCCTTCATCATAAGATTTTAAGTCCCTATCTTTTTGCTCATCATCTCTCCACACAATACCTAGACCAGCTGCCTCCTGCACTGAAGGAAAGTTGGAGGTGGCCAGTTAGCCTGGCTGCATCTGAGGGGAGGTGACACGTAGGGAAGAGCAGTGCTCCCTGGCCGAGCCCTCCCTGCCAAGCCGGAATAAGCTGTCCTGCCCCCCAGTCACATATGCAGCCTTGCTGCCATGTGTACCCCTCAATGCACATTTGACTCTACCCCCCGGCTCCACCTCCGACCCCAGCCCAGGAGAGCCCCTGAATGACTATGGGTGGGAACTGAGGAAATGGCGGTCTTGTCATCTCATCTCATGGCATCTCAAAGTCTTGAGCTCAGTTTCCATGTGAACCTGAAAGCCATCGATCGTCCTCTGTGAGCACCACTGAGCACCCCCATGGTCGGCTTTTGGGGTTCATTGTCATGCTGTTGGTTCCGAATGTGGAAGAGCAGAGTGGAGGCTGGGCCCCCGGTGAGGGAAGAAGGCACAACTTTTCCCATCCTAAGTGAAGGCTTCTTTCCCCGGGGACGAGAAAACACAACATAGTCAGCATTCTGGCCCCGCTTGGGCACTTTCCCACCCATTAAGTTTCCTTTAACAGGAGAAGCTAAAGGCTGCCCTAAAGAAAATGATCAAGGCTTCAGTGACTCCTGAGTCACCCCAGCTTGGTCCTAAATCCCAGCCCCAGCCTCAGTGGGAGGCCTGGCTCCAGCATCCTTGGCAAGCTCAGGTGGGCAGCCCCCCTCTCCCACCCCCATCCTTCTCCCCATTCAGGACGGCTCTGGACTTAATAAAGCTCTTCCTTTCACTGGGCTCAGAGCTGTCTCCAGGTCACTGCCAGCCACTGAGCAGGAAGCTGCCAGGACAGTGGGAGAGTGAGGGGCCGCGGGCCCCGGATCACTATTAGTGAGGCCCTATGATGGCTCGTCCAAAGAGAGCACAACGGCATCGTCCCGGCCCCCGGGGTCTGGCCATTTACTAAGGGATGGAGCATACGTGTGCCATAGACATCCACACACAGAGAGGGGGAGAACACCCGGAAGGGGAAGATCAGGGAAAGCTTTGGCAGGAGAGGGGACCTGGGCCTCGAAGGCACGTCAGGCTGCCTTAAGGGAAGCATGGGAGTGAGAGGGGCGAGGGGACGTCGTGCTGTGCATCTGCCCCACCAGGAGGAGGCCACGGTCTGAGAAGCACGTTCTGGGGCGCAGTCGGGGAGCATTAAGAGGAGGGTGGACTGGGGAGGACTTTGCCGTTGGGTCATTTGAGGGGTAGGGACTGGGAAAGAGAAGATCAGGGAGAGAGGAAGCCGGGCATTGAAAATCCCCCAGGATAAAGGAGAGACAAATTTGATCTCACGGGCCTCTCCTGCTCCCCCAGGTAAACTGACCACCTCCACAGGAACGTGCTACGGGCTGTCTCCTAGGGATTCTGCCGAGACCTCTGGGGCTTCCCAGAAGGTCCGACTGCTCCCGAGCATCTCAAGAAACATTAAAAAGCTGGCAGGGGAAGCCATGCCCTGACGTATATCTGTCCTTTACATTGGAGTTTGGGGCTCCTGTGAAGGGAGTCTGGGCTTGGAAGTCATGGATGAAGAAGCTCGGATCTGCAGGGCCCAGCCTGCCTTTTCATCCCTTGGATGAAGTTCCGACACCTTCATCTTGCACTTGCTCAGTGGAGCTGTTTACTCCCCTGGGGAGCAGTGGTTTCCATGGTTGCTCAAGACTGTTGGCTAAAGGCCAGGAACACATGTTAGGAACTGGATGTTGGATGACCAGTGATTATTGTTGTACGTCTGTCAGGTCTTGTTTCATGTCACGGCATCTCAGCATGTCAAGAAGTCATTTTCTATTAAGGAAAAATGATAGAACTTCCCTGACTTATCATTTAAGCTGCTTCAAAGAGGAAGAGGAGAAACAAAAGGAGCAGAAAAAACAGGAGGTAGAGGAAGGAGAATAAAAAGGAAGAGGAAGGAGAATAAAAAGGAAGAGGAAGGAGAATAAAAAGGAAGAGGGAGGGGAATAAAAAGGAAGAGGAAGGAAAAGAAGGAGGAAGTTAGGAGGCTTGGAGATATCCCAGGTTCCTTTCTCAGTCCTGAGCTGCAGAAAGAACTGTCCCCTGACTGGAACACTGGCCAGAACCTTATAATAAAATGGAGATGAGGAGCTACAGATACAAATTCTTCTGTTAGACTTAAGGTACTGCCAGCCAAAGTTGAATAAATCAAGGAAAATATCCTGAGGAGAAAAGGTTGGAAAACTGGGGACATGGGAGTTTTTCCAGTGTGGGCAGGACCATCATGTCCAGGAGGGACTAGAGTTGTCCTGCTTGGCTCCAGAGAATTGGGGGTGGGACTATCAAGACTCCATGTCACTCAAACCTTCTCAAGACCGAGAGTTGTTCCAATTGCCTTGGAAGGTCCTGAGCCCTCCAACACCCCTCACTGAGGATGCTGAAGAACTGGGTCTTCTGGTGTAGAGACAGGCAGGACCAGATGCCCTCTGAGGTCCCTCCCAAATACTGGGGCTGGGCAGGAGTAAGACTTGTTCCTCAGTGTGATCTCCTTCTCTCCTTGGTCCTTGGGTGAATAGAGGACCATCCGGTCCCATCTCTTCTCCAATGGCATGGCAGTTACCGTGTGCCCTGCACAATCTGGGTCAAGGCCCCGTGTGC
Source organism: Antechinus flavipes (assembly GCF_016432865.1). NCBI lineage: Eukaryota > Metazoa > Chordata > Mammalia > Dasyuromorphia > Dasyuridae > Antechinus > Antechinus flavipes. The sequence goes on from NC_067398.1 coordinate 1,893,724, forward strand.
CCAAGTGAGGGAAGCACACCTCTTCTCAGTGGTCTGGGCCCCAGCTCCTGCCCTTGGCTGCCCTTGTAGGCACTAGGTCTGCCTGGTCAGTCATGGTTTATTTCGGCCCTACCATTCTCCCTAGATCAGTGTGATGGTCAGTGCGTGCGTGTGTGTGTGTGTAAGTGTGTGTGTGCGTGCTCACAATTATGCACTTGAAGATCAGTGAAATTTTCCATTTTCTTTGTTTATCTGAGCTATAAACATGCAAAGTTTGCTAAAAGGACCCTAATGCCTCAGGCACACCTGTATCTCTTCATCCCCCCTTTATAAGGTTCTGGCCATTGTTCCGGGGGGTTGAGAGGGACTGCTCCCTGCATCACTGTATTTGTGGATAAATTTAGCCAGCCTTCCAGGCTCTTCGAAGACTCTGCCAGGCTGGTTCAGCTAAGCGATGCACTCTGTGTCTACTTGTTTGAGAAGACTCATCCTGGGTCCTCTGGGAGGTCTAGCCAAGGCCAGAGTTTTGCAGATTGTGTGGGCATTCAAAGCAGGAAGAAGGGCAAGGGTCAGGCTGGAGGGGCAAGAAGGATCTCTCAATTTTTATTTATTCATTTTAAATTTGTTCACATTTTATATCAAACCTTCTGCCTTGTCCAGGCCCTCTCTCACTCACTGAGAAGACAAGCATATGATATCAATTATACATGTGAATTCACGCAAACCTATTTCCATATGAGCTCTGGTTTTTTTAAAGGCAAGAAAAATATACTCAGACTGCATCAGTTCTCTCTGGAGGAGGACAGCACTGTTCATCCCAAGTCCCTCGTGAACAAGAGGTTGGGGGTGCAGCCTGGTATCATGATGTGTCTCAGGATCAGTACTTCTCTGGCAGTGCCCACTGATAGCACAATGCCCCTGCACACTGTGTGCTCATGCAGAGGCTCTTTTTCTCTGGCCCTTGGAGGTTTACGGCAAACTCATCTCCATGTCTTGCCTCCCTGTGGCCCACGGAGCAGGGCAGAAGATCCTTGGACACCATTGAGTCCAACCCCTCCCATCACAGGTGAGGAAATGGAGACAAAAGCAGCTGAAGGCTCCTGCTCACAGATGCTTGATTTGAGTTGGGTTTTCCTGGCTCCAAAGACAGCATTTCCTCCACTGTTTGATAACTTTAGCCACGTTGCCCCTTCTCTGTTGTCACTAGCATCATGCCCATTTTCTTCTGGGAAAACTGAGACCCAGAAAAGTTCTCTCCCTTCCCCAAGGGCCCTGCGGGTCAGTAGCTGAGGGTCAGAGGAGGAATCTGAACACAGGTTTTCCCAAATCCTGCCTGACCAGGTGTGGAGGTGAAACAGCGAGAAGGAAACGTTCCCCTTCACTCCAGCGCTAATCCCACTAATGACGGCTTTCCGCTCCCCTTGGTGACCCGACCACCCTTTGAGGCTCTCCCGGCTGCCTTGGCTGCTCCTTGATCACAGAAGCCTCACGGGCTTGGCCTCCGTGGCCTAACTGGGAGTCCATTTGTGGCTGGACGCCATTAGCAGAGACCTAGGCCATACACTCTGTAATCGGTTTAAATTTGCCCACTCTCTGAGACATTTAAACCGTCACTTGGAGGTGTCAGCCTTCCGAAGCCCAGGCCCTGATGGGGCCGGCGCACTGTGGGGAGCGGAGCAGGGGCGGGCTCGGTCTGTTTTATCGGGTAATCATCTCCCTCCGATCCCAGACAGTTCCTGACACCCACACTGCTGCCTCAGCAGCCACTCGCTCTCACCGTTCAGCGCTGGCTCTATTTTTGTAAATTGTTCCGTCTGAACAAGCTATTCCCCAGATACAGTAAACAGAACTCTGCTCTGGAGCCCGTGGCAATGGCCCAGACAATGCCGAGTCCATTAGCGCTCACTCATGCTCTAGACTGAAGGAGGCTGACCTTGACGAGCACTTGTGCGCGCTCTCAATTAGCGCGCTTGTTGCCGGCTCCTGACGGGTGTGATGGGGCCCTCCCCTCCCAAATACGGATCGCCCGAGCTTCCCGGCCTCCTCTGCCCCCATAAGGCCTGACACATCAGACCAGAGTCAGATGGGAACTTCTGAAGGAAGCTGCCTTCCCGGGCGTGCCCCCCTCCCCCAAGTCTTTGGCTGGCCAACAGCCAGTCTCCGTTGCCCCCAGACCTTGGAGAGCGATAATGACGTGACCCCTTCACAAAAGAGCTCCATTCAGATGGGTCTGTGCAGATGCCCACCAAACACTGTGAGAAAAGGGAGAAAGAACATGGGAGAGCAAAAGTCACCAGGGGCAGCTGCAGCTGGCCCTGACCGGCCTGATGGCTCCAAAGTCACATCCGCTTCCTTCAGAAGCCCCCCCCCTCACCCAGGAGCCGGAGCTGATGTTCGCCTCCCATGCCAATTTTCTTAAAACTTACTTTGTGCTATGGGGTATTTTGTTTACTTCTGTTTCAGGAATGAGTTTTTAACAGCATTTATGAAGTACCTACTGCGCCAAGCACTGGGATATAAGCAGAAGACAGCCCCTGTTCTCGAGGAGCTTGCTTGCTCAGTGGGGAAGACAACACCAACAGGAGGATCCAGTCACAGGACACTTGCAAATAACCTGAAGACTTCAAAGTATGAGGGGTTCTTAGGCCCCTCAGGGTCAGATGTTCATGCTTAGGACTCTGAAGGGAAAGTCCAGATGACCTTTGAATGTGATGGCAAGTTTGCTGTGCACGGCATAGTAGTCAGAGAGCTGGATGCAGAGTCAGGAAAAGTGATCCTTTTGAATTCAAATCTGGCCCCAGACATGTATGAGATGTGTGACTCTAGGCAAGTAGCCGAATTATTTTATCTCAGTTTCCTTGTCTGTAAAACAAGCTGGAGAAAAAAATGGCAGAGCAATGGAGTATTTCTGCCATGAAAAGCCCAAAGAGTTGATCAGGACTGAAAAATGAGTAAAACACAGCAAAATATTTTTCATAGTCCAGAAGAGGGCATTTCACGTAGAACAAAGCTCATCAAATATTGTTAAACTAGAATAAAAATTGAACTAAACTGCCAATGTGATGGTCATATTGATAGAATAGGGAATTGGTAAATTATGCAAACTTGAAATCATTTTTTTCACTTAATAGTATTTTATTTTTTCCAATTACATGTAAAGATACTTTTCAACAGTCACTTTTATAAGATGGTGAGTTCCAATTTTTTTTCTTCTCTCCCCTTTCACCTCCCTAAAAGAACAAGCAATCTGATGGAGGTTGTACATGTATAATCATAATGAAAGTATTTACACTTTAGTTATGTTGTGAAAGAAGAATCAGAACACAAGGGAAAAACTATGAGAAGAAAAAAAAAAATAGACGTGAAATTTGTATGCTTTGTTCTGCATTCAGATCCCATAGTTCTATTTCTAAATGTAGATGACATTTTCTACCATGAGTCTTTTGGAATTGTTTTTGGATCATTGTATTTCTGAGAAGAGCTAAGTCTATCAAAGTTTATCATCACACAGTGTTGCTATTACTGTGCACACTATTCTCCTGGCTCTGGTCCCTTCACTAGGCATCAGTTCATGCAAGTCTTTCCAGATTATTTTGAAATCTGCCTGCTCATCCTTTCTTTTCACACAATAGTATTCCATTATATTCATGAAGCACAATTTGTTCAACCATTCCCCAACTGATGGACATCTCTTCAATTTCTAATTGTTTGCTACCACAAAAAGAACTGTTGTAAACATTTTTGTACATATGGGTCCTTTTCCAATGTTTATGCTCTCTTTAGGATTCCGGCTTATTATTGGTATCGCCATATTAAAGGATATGCACAATTTTATAGATCTTTGGGCATAGTTCCAAATTGCTCTTCAGAATGGTTGAATTAATTCACAACTCCACTAATAATGTATTAGCATTCCAATTTTCCCACATCCTGCCCAACATTTGTCATTTTCCTTTTCTGTCACATTAGTCAATCTGATAGGTGTGAGATCATACTTCAGAATTGTTTTAATTTGCATTTTTCTAATCAATGACTTAGAGCATTTTTTCATATGACTACAGAGTTTCACTTGAAAACTGTCTTTTCATATCCTTTGACCACTGATTTACCCCAAAATTGGCCTCTCAATGACTTGTATTCTTATAAATTTGATTTGGCTCTCTATATTTTAGAAATGAGGCTCTTATCAGAAAACATTGGCTGTAAAACTGTTTCCTAGGTTCCTTATTTCTTTATAATTTTGGTTGCACTGACTAGGTGATTTTTTAATGTAATGTAATCAAAATATCAATTTTGCTTTTCAAAATGTTCTATCTTGTGTTTGGCCATAATTTTTTTCCCTTTTTGATAGGTCTGATAGGTAAATTATTTTCTGCCCTCCTAATTTGCTTATATTAACACACTTCATGTCTAAATCATGTAACCATTTGGATCTTATCTTGGTATATTTTGTGAGATGTTGGTCAATGCTTAATTCTACCATACTATTTCCCAGTTTTCATCAAATAGTGAGTTCTCATCCCAGAATCAGGAGTCTTTGTGTCTATCAAACAGTAAATTACTATAGATATTGATTATTGTATTTTGCATGCCTCATCTATTTTCACTGACCCATCATTTTATTTCTTAGCAAATAGCAAATAGTTTTTGATGATTTCTACTTTATAGTATAGTTTTAAATATGATACAACTAGGTCACCTTCTTTTGCATTTTTTTCCATTATTGCCCTTGACATTTTTGTTCTTCCAGATGAATTTTGCTATTTTTTTCTATCGCTATGATTTTTGGTAGTTTGATTTGCATAATGCTGAATAGGTAATTTAAGTAGAATCTTCATTTTTTTATTTTATTAGTTTGGTCTACCCATGAGCAATTAATATTTTTCCAATTGTTTAGATTTGACTTTATTTGTGTGGGAAGTGTTTTACAATTGTGTAAATTGTGTAGATTTCTCTTATCATGTAGACTCCCAAATATTTTATGTTGTCAACAATATTTTAATTGGACTTTCTATTTCCATCTCTTGCTACTGGACTTAGTTATATACAGAATGCTGCTGATTTCTGTGCATTTAATTTGTATCATGTAGTTTTGCTAAAGTTGTTTCAAGTATTATAGCATCAAGTAGTATTTCAAATAGTATAGTATCATATCATTTGTAAAGAGGGATAATTTTGTTTTTTTATTGCCTATTCTAATTCCTTTAATTTTTTCTTCTCTTTTTCTAAAGGTAACATTCTAATATGTACTAAACAAAAATAGTGATAATGAGCATCCTTTTTATTTCAAATCTAATATTTTTAAGAAGCCTTCTAACTTATCCCCATTATTTGTAATGATACAGATAGATATTGATTATCATTTTAAGAAAAACTCCACTTATTTCTATATTCTCTAGTATTTTTAATAGGCATGGGTGCTATATGTTATCAAAAGTTTTTTTTCTGCATGTATTGAGATAATCATATGATTTATGTTAGTTTTGTTATTGATGTGATCAATTATGCCGATAGTTTCCCTGATATTGAACCAGCCCTGTATTTCAGGTGTGAATACCAATTGGTAATTGTCTATTACGCTGATGATAAAATTGCTGAAATCCCTTCAATAATATTTTATTTAAAGTTTTTGCAGCAATATTCATTAGGGAAATTGATCTGTAATTTTCTTTCTCTATTTTGGCTTTTCCTGGTTTAGGAATCAGCACCACATTTGTGTCATAAAACTAATTTTGTAGGATGTTTTCTTTGCTTATTTTTTTCAAATACTTTAAATAATGGAATTAATTATACTTTAAATGTTTGGTAGAATTCACTTGTAAATCCATTTGGTTCTGGAGAATTTTTTTTTCCTTAGAGACTTCATTGATGGCTTATTCAATTTCTTTTTTTTTAATGATGTTGTTTAAATATTTTATTTCCTCATTTATTAATCTGGGCAATTTATATTTTTGTAAATAATCATCCATTTCATTTAGATTATCAGATTTCTTGGCATAGTTGAGTAAAATAGGTCCTAATTTTTGTTTAAATTTCCTCTTCATTGGCGGTGAATTTACCCTTTTCATTTTTGAGACAGTCAATGTATTCTCTTCTTTTTAAAATCAAATTTACCAAAGGTTTTTTCTATTTTCTTGCTTTTTTTTTTCACAAAATGAGCTCTTAGTTTTTAAAATTAAATCCAGTGTTTTCTTTTAATTTTATTAATCTCTCCTTTGATTTTCAGAATTTCCAATTTGGTATTTAATTGCAGATTTTTAATTTCTTCATTGTCTAGTTTTTAAAATTGCATGCCCACTTTTTTGATCTCATCTTTTTCTATATTATTCATACGAGCATTTAAAGATAGAACATGCCCCTAAAAACTGTTTTGGTTACATCCCATACATTTTGGTATGTTGTCTCTTTATTGTCATTCTCTTGGATGAAACTATTGACCTTTTTAATGCTTTATTGTTTGACCACTCATTCTTTGAGATTAAATTGTTTAGCTTTCAATGAATGTTTAGTCTATTTTCCCATGGTCCTTCATTGCATATAATTTTATTGAATTATGTTCTGAAAAGGATGCATTTCGTATTTCTGCATTTCTGCATTTGATTGTGATATTTGTATGCCCTACCAAATTTTAATTTTTGTGGAGCTTCCATATACTGCTAAAAAAAATTATATTCCTCTCCATGCTTATTTAATTTTTTCCAGAAGTCTATCATAGTTAACTTTTCCAAAATTCTATTTATCTCTTTAACTTCTTTCTTGTTTATTTTGTGGTTACATTTATCTAGTTTTGAGAGGGTGAATTTGAAGTCCCCCTCTAGTATGGTTTTGCTGTCTATTCTTCCTGTAAGTCACTTACATTCTCTTCTAAGAATTTGAATGTTATACCATTTTGTTAATGGTATACCATTGTTAATGGTTAAACCATGCACATTTAGTATTAATACTACTTCATTGTCTATGGTGCTTTTATTTTAGCAAGATATAGTTTCCTTCCTTATATCTTTTAATTTGATCCATTTTTGCTTTTGCTTTGTCTGATATCAGGATTGCTACCCCTGCTTTTTTTTTTTTTTTTTTTTTTTACTTCAGCTGAAGCAAAATATATTCTGCTTCTGCCTTTTACCTTTACTCTTTGTGTATTGCCCTTTTTCAAATATGTTTCTTGTAAACAACATATTATAGGATTCTGATTTTTAATCCTCTTTGCTATCTCCTCCCATTTTATAGGAGAGTTCCTCTCATTTACATTCACAATTATAATTACTGACTGTATTTTTTTTCTGTGTCCTATTTCCCCCTCACTTTATGCTTTCCTCATTTCACCTTGTCCTTGCTCACTAGTGTTTTCAATCTGACCACTGTCTTTCTCAATTTATCCTCCATCTATCAGCTCTCCTGTTTTCTTTCCCCTTTCCTCTCCTATTTCTCTCCTCCCTTTTGTTCTTCCTTTTATCAGCTCCCACCTTCCCTTTTTTATCCTTCCTCTCCTATTTTTCCATGCCCAATTAAGTATGCATGTTATTTCCTCTTTGAGCCAAATATAATGAGTGTATAATTCAAGAATATTCACCCTTCCCTTTCTCTGTGTTATAATAGGCCTTCTGCACCTCTTTGTGATGCAATTTACTCTCTTTTGCTTCCCTTTTACCCTTCTTTTAGTACAATCCTTTTTTTTTTATCCCTTAATTTTTTATGGTTGTTATCCTTTGTTCTCAAAGAGAACTAAAATTTTATCATTATGTTAGAGTCAAGTTACAGTGTGTCTGACAATGGCTGATTAGACCAATATGAGTTTTTATATTATTACATCAAAATCAGTTTATACCTATATCCTCTGTCTATGTCTATCCCTTCTAATTGTTTTAATAAAGATACAGTTCTGAAGACATACAAATATTATCTTCCTGGCTAAGCATTTAATCTTATAGAATAACATTTTTTCTTTCCTGTTTTCAAGATCATTAAAAGAAACAAACTTTTTCTCTTAAAAAACCTGCATTCTCTTCATTTTGCTTCTCCCTTTTATTCTCCATCTCCTTAAAGAAAAAAAAGAAAAAAATTATTAACAACTCATAAAATCAAGCAAAAAAGTGTCATTATTCCAGAACAAACTATACCTCAGTCTGCACTCTGAATGGAAATGGATGTCATGTCTCAGAACATGTCCTCTAGAATAATGGCTCATCATTGCATTGACCACAGTCCTAAAGTCTTTCAAATTTGTTTTTTAGTGTTACCATTATTGTATAAATTATTCTTCTGGTTCTGTTTATTTCAATCTGCATCAGTTCATTTGAGCTTGCCAGGTTTTTCTGAAAACAAATCCTTGCATTTTTTTTTCTTTGAAGAATTATGGTATTCTATCACATTCATGGACTACGACCAGGTCAGCCATTCCCCACTTGGTGAGCATTTTCTAAGTTTCCAGTTCTTTTTCAGCACAAAAAAAGATCCTGTAGAGATTTTTGATTGGATGGGGATTTTTCCTCTTCCTTGTATCTCTTTGACCTAGTGTTATAATTGTGGGGTAGGGGGGTGGGGAGAGGGAGGAAAGATTTGTAGAATTTAATGACTTTGGAGCTTAGTTTCAGATTACTCTCCAGAATGATGGAGCTAGTTTACAGTTCCTCCAGCAATATATCACTGCACCTGTTTTCCCATAGCCCCTCCAACAGTTGTCATTTTATTTTTTGTAAGTCAGCTTTACCAGTCTGGCCAAGGAGCGGTATGAACTTCGTTTCTGCCAAATTGCATTCAGGTGTTCTTGGACATTCTTGTCAAACAGTGACTGTGACAAGTTTTTTCCCTAAGTAATTTATGTACTCAATTTTATTGGATACTGGGCTATTGAGTCCAACTATTTATGATTCTTCTTTATCTGGCCTTTACAGACTTAGTCACAGTCATTCCTTCCAACTCTTTGCTTTTCAACTAATCTGGCTACTTGTCTTTCTCTACACTCAGCATTTCATGTTTGCTGTGTTCCTTTGTTTAAGTTTTCCTATGGGCCTGTAACACACTGGATTGTTCCTGCTTCCTTTTCAAATCCCTACCTGTACTCTGCTCTGCCGATGTGTCTTCTTAGAATCCCTCTTTATCTTCTGCTGGTGTGTCACCCTCAGGAGGGGTGTCTTGTTAGAAGAGTCACTTGGATCCAACACTCCAGAATTCAGTTGGAGACCTCACTTTAATGTTTGTTAGAGGGGAATTTGGGAGAGCTCAGATAAGTCTTCTCTTTACACTGCTCTCTTGGCTCTATCTTATTAATTGATTAAGCTAAGTTGTTAGTTCTTTAGGATTCTCTAAGTATAGCATCATATCATCAGCAAAAAAGTAATGGTTTTGTTTTCTCGTTTCCTATTATTATTCCTTCAATTTCTTTTTATTTTTTTATTGCTATCGCTAGCATTTAGACAATATTGTACATTATTGAACATTAATGACAATAATAGCCATCCTTGCTTCATCCCTGATCTTATCGGGAAAGCTTCTAGTTCATCCCCATTATAGACAATGCTTGCTTTTAGTTTTCCATACTTTTCCCCCTATCCATTTAGGAAAGGCTCCCTTCCTTTCTATGCTCTCTGGTGTTTTTAATAAAAACGAGTATTGTATTTTTTCAAAAGCTTTGTCTGCATCTATTGAGACAAGTACATGCTGTTTGTTGCTTTGTTATGGATGTGGTCAATTAGGCTGATAGTTTTCTCAATATAGAACCAGCCGTGCAAACCGTGTCTAAGTCCCACCTGGTTGTAGTTTATGATCTTTGTGATACATGGCTGTAATCTCTTTGCAAGTATTTTATTTACAGTTTTCGCGTTGATGTTCATTGAGGAAATTGTTTTTCTCTCAGTTTTACTCTCCTCGGTTTAGGAATTAAAACCATATTTGTGCTCTTGAAAGAATCTGGTAGGGTTTTTTCCTTACCCATTGTTTCAAACACTTCCTATAGCCCTGGGATTCATTGTTCCTCAGAAGTTTGGGAGAATTCACTTTTACTCTATCTCTGTGGAGATGTGCTTTGAGGGGACTTATTTACGCAAGACTTTTCCCAGAGCCATCTCCTTCCATCCACTGAACAAAGGCGGTGTGCCGGCCGGGTGCAAGGAGGGAGCAGGAACACCGGCGGAAGACCCCTGGTTTGCTTGGCCACGAGAGGGAGGACACTTTGGGCTTCAGTGGAGACACTGATGAAGGACCTAAAATCTTCAGGATTCAGAGATGACATTTCCAAGGAAGGGGGTTATGTGGGTCCTTGAAAGAGGCTGGAGGTGAGCTCAGAGAAGGTCTGCACTTGGCCAGAATTTTCCCAAGTTGAGAGAGAACAGAGACGGCCGCCCCTCCGAGGTTCAGCCCCTGCTCTCCATCCGTGCTCCACGCACGGGGTGCGGGGTCAGTCACCACAGCTCCACACTATTGCCACGACTTTCTGCCGGGTTTCCCCGCCTCCTCGCTACATACTCCGTTCCATCTTCTGTGCAACCATCACACTGATCTTCCTAAAACGTAGATCTGGCGGTCACTCCCCTCCCCAACAAACCCCGTAGTACCCTCTTCCCTCCAGGATGAGCCCTCCATTCTAAGCCGCCTCTTCCCCCTTTCCCTTACGGGGCTGCCCTCCTGTGCCCTCAGGGCTCCATCCGGCAGCCTTTGTGCGTCCAGAATGCCCGCCTTCCTTCCTTCTCCACCTCGGGGATTCCATGGTTTTCCTCAAGCCTCCTTTCAGGCCCTTCTCTTGCCTGGAGCTTTCCCCAGTTTCCCTGATGTGAGGGGCTTCTCCTCTGACACCCGGGGGTCCACAGCTGCTTGCAGGCTGTCTCCCCTTGGAACGTGGGGCCTCTGAGCACAAAGGCAGGTTTTGCTTTTCTTTGACTCTTTGGCAGGTCACCGGACTTAGCACACAGCAGGTGCTTTATAAATGCTTCTCGACAGATTCACTGACTCGTCATGGAGAGGCAAGCAGAAGCAGGCGCATAAAAATAGCCGGGGCTGGAGGTGGGAGCCCAGCACCGGGGGAGGTCCCCTCTCCTTGGGCTCGCTCATCACTCAGCATGGCCTCCCCCCAGTTAAAAACTCGCCCGCGGGCTCGGCGGGGACTTTTGGGCCCCGGGAATCAGATGGCAGCGCTCCCTTTGTCAGAAAGTCCCGGCTCACCTTGACCCACTTTTGCTTGCCAGCAGATGGGAGGATTGGGCCCGGCAAAGTAATTAATTTTTCCTCTCACGATGTGCTTCCCCCGGCGGCTCTTATTGGGCAAGACTCTTCCTGAATCGTGTGTTGGCTTATCCTTAGGTGTCTCTTAGGAGAAATGTGATTAAACACACACACTCACACTCACACACACACTCACACACACATACACTCATACACACACTCACACACATTCACACACACACTCATACACACACACTCACAATCACACACACTCACACACATATACTCACACACATTCACACACATATACTCACACACTCACACAACATACTCATACACACACAATCACACACACTCTCACACTCACACACACACTCACAATCACACACTCACACATATATACTCACACACACTCTCACACAACATATACTCATACACACACACACTCTCACACTCACACACATACACTCATACACACTCAGACACACACACACACACACACACACACACACACACACACACCACTGGGACA